>NC_049260.1:9360097-9664511 GCF_011100685.1 Canis lupus familiaris | reverse complement strand
TTGACATAAAGATTATTTTGAGTTAGAAATAATCAAAACCCAGCAGATTCAGGAAAAGTAGTCCTGCCCCACCCCCCCAACTGCCTCCATTTACAGTGGAAATGAGAGCCTGCGAGGGAGGGGAAGTACTATCAGAGGCCCCTTGGGCCAGAAGGAGCTTCATCTGCATCACAAAACCATCTTGTTTCTGCAAACCTCTCCTTTCACCTTCTTGCCAATGGGCTTTCTTCCCTTGGTGTCAGCGGGCCCCTCCTTTTTCCTTGGCTCCTAGGAGCTTCGCGGTGCCTCGGGAGGTCCCTGGAATCTCCTGTCTGGGTGGCTTCCCTGTATCTGTGCTATCCAATTTGATTTTCTCCTGTTAATCTGTCTTATGTCCATTTGATTCTAAGTCCAGCTCTAGCCGAAGGGCCTTGAAGAGCAGAGGATGGTCTTCCTCTCTGACAAAAGCATAAGGGAAGAGCTCCGTGACTTTCTTGGAAATGCACAGAAAACAAAAGCAATAATAGACAGATGGGACTCTATCAAACTTACAAGCCTTTGGGCGGGAGGCAGCTTTAGGATAAAGCTGAGCATCTCTTTCCCAGCTACTGGCTGCCAGCAACTCCTTGAAGTGGATGGTGAGCGCAAGCTTCGTACCTTTTACGAGAAGCCTGTCCTGTAGAAGTTGTCTTTGATGCTCTGGGTGAAGAATGGAAGGGTCACATCAGGGGTGGCAATGGCAGGCAAGGCTTCCCCAGGGAGCAGGGTGTCTTGACCCATGGCCGTGTCCACCTGCACCCATAGGACGTTCCTGCCCCAGACCAAGGAGGCCTGGAGAAAGGAAGCGCAAATCTGTTCGGGGTTGCACCGTATCCATCTCCGTGTTCTCAACTTGGTCATGGTAAACAAAAAAAGGAACAAGGACATTTCTGGACTCACTGATACTACTGGGCCTCGTCGCCCAGGGCCCAGAAGAACTCGTGGAATCCGCAAACTCTCCGATCTCCCCGGAGAGGATGTCTGCCAGTATGTTGTGAAAAGCCCCTAAACAAAGACAGTAAGGAACCTAGAACCGAAGCGCCCAAGATTCAGCGTCTTGTGACTCCACGTGTCCTCCAACGCCAATGTCGACGTATCACTCGGAAGAAGCAGCATACTAAGCAAGGAAGAGGCTGCAGAACCTGCTACACTTTTGGCCAAGGGAATGAAGGAGGCCAAAGAAAAACGCCAGGAACAGATTGCCAAGAGACGGATGGAGGTTGTCCTCTGAGAGCTTCTACCCCTAGGTCTGGGTCCAGTCAAAAAGGATTCTCTAAGAGCAGCCAGTCGATAAGGTCAGACATCAACAAACCGACCAACCCGCAAAACAAAGCAAAACAAAACAAAGTTCGCGTATCAGAGAGCATAATCAAGAAAATGAAAAGGCAACCATCTATCTAACAAGGGACAAATAATTAGGACACAGAACCACAACTCGATAAGAATAACAGCAAACAACCTGATTTATAAGTGGCCAAAAGACTTGAACAGACATTCCTCCAAATGGCCAAGAAACCCATGAAAAGATGCTCAACATCATCCATTACAGAAATGCACATCAGTACCACAATGAGAGGCCGCCTCACATCCAGTATGATGGCAAAGAAAAGAAAAACAAGTATTAGTGAGGATGTGGAGTAATGGAAACCCCTGTGCCCTGTTGACAAGATCGTAAAATGGTGCAACCAGTATGAAAGAGTAGGACAATTCCTCAGAAAAGTAAATCTAGAAGGACTGCATGACCCAGTAATTCCACTTCTGGGTATATATCCGAGAGGATCGCAAGCAGGGTTGCAAAGATTGCCTGTTCTAAGGGAAACAAACTGTTTTGTTTTGATCAGGCCCACGGAGGACCTGAAGCCTCTGGCCAACAGCCCCCTGGAGCTGAGGCTTGCTGATAACCACATGGAAGGGCCGCAAACAGATCCTCCAACCTCAGCCAGAGGTCAAGGGACTATAATCCTGGTCAACAGTTCAACTGCAACCTCATGAGGTCCCAAGAACCATCACCCAGCTAAGATGCTCTTGAATTCCTGATCCACAGATGTGGTGAGATAATAAACGTCTGCTGGTTTAAACTATGATTTGGAGGGCCCCTGGGGGCTCAGGGGGTCAAGAGTCTGCCTTCAGCTCAGGTCATGATCCCGGGGTCCTGGGATGGAGCCCCATGTCGGGCTCCCTGCTCAGTGGAGAATCTGCTTCTCCTTCTGCTTCACCCCCTGCTAGTTCTCTCTCTCTCTCTCTCTCTCCAAGAAATAAATAAAATCTTTAAAATGACAACAACTATGATTTGGGGGAGTTTGTTATGTAACTATACAAAATGAACAGATAACCATAGCGCTAACATTGTGAATGGAATGGAGACATTTAAACATCACTGCAGAGACTCATCCCTGTTTTTCAACTTGGGCTGCTATTGTACATTTATGGGGGGAAAAGAAAGAGTTCATTGTTTAAAGTGCTTTTTAAATGTACATAAGCATGGTTGCTTAATAGTGGTGGGAATGTCATCACCAAATATCGAAACTAGAGCGCACAGAAAATACCATGAGATCCCATCAGACTGTGACCACTGATGTTTGAAGGATCAAAATATTATAAAGTATTTTGGATAACTGAAAAATGTTGGCCTCATACGCCCTAGCAATATTTTCACTTTATATTCAAGATATTCAGATTATATGCTGTATTCCTCGCTAGGATTGCATGCTCCAGATCACAGAACATTGCCTCCCCTCATCATGATTTGAGAACATTCTATTTCACTGCAATTACAATTTTCAGGAGCGGCAGCTGCTGAATAATCATAGGAAAATTGCTTTAGTTCTCTTCCATAAAATCAACATGTTCCCAAACCCAGCATTTGTTGAGATTGTAATCCCCATGGCTCGAAAATGTGTGTGTAGACCCCTGTCTACACAAAGATCAAAATGAAATCTAAATGTATTTTATGAGACTTCCTTTGAATACCTTGGCTGCTTTACAGCATTGGGCAAAGGGCCTATTAGTATTCTCTGAATTATCTATTCAACCACTTTGTTTTTGTTATTTGCCCCAACTTGTCATTTAAAATAGAATATAGAATGTATAGATCCCCCTTAAAATGAAAGGTTAGAATAGATGATAGATAATTTTTAAGGTTCATTTTATAGACTGTAAGTATATCTAAGAATTGACTCCTGGGCCTAAAATGAGGAGTCTTGGGGCTTGTCACCTAGTGTGTGATCTAGAGTGTGTCCCTCCTTCTGGGGAGGGGCCAACTCTCCTACATAGAATGGAACACAGACTGGCCCTGAACAAGATACAGGCCATCCTGCTGAGGATGGAATCGATGATAGGAATGTTCTGGAATCTAGGCTATTTGTTGTAGTTCCTTAGCAGGCAGGTTGATTTTTTTCTGAATAAAGATGAAAGAGTGTCCTTGGGCAGAACCATTGGCATGTGGCCAATCCATGCAGCAGGCACAAGCTGCAACAGGAATGTGTATGTGGTGGGGGTGGGGTGAGGTAGAGGGAATCTGAGAAGGAGGAGCCCCCCTGTGGGGAGCCCCTTTATACAAGCACATAGATCCCAGTGAGGGGACAGTAAACCCTGGATAAGCTGGATGTTTCCAGGCTCCCTTCTATTGATACGTGCCTCGTTTGAGGAATGTGAACCTTAGAAGCTTACAGAGAAAAGTCTTTGTCAAGAAGCAATGAAAAGGAGTGCCCGGCTGGCTCAGTCAGGAGAGCATGCGACTCTTGATCTCGGGGTCATGAGTTCAAGCCCCACATTGGGTGTAGAGATTACAAAAGTAAATAAATAAACCAACTTTAAAAAAAAAAAAGAAAAGCAATTAAACAAGAAGGAAACACACTAGTTATTTTAACAGAGAGAATTTAATATACTCAGGGAAATAGGTATTAGAGGACTGAGAAGCCGTGGAGGGAAGACTGTAGGGACACCGACATAGTCACTGCTGCTGGAAGCAGCTGTCACTCCTAGGCCCTACGGGAGCAAACAGACATTGGGGCTATCAGAACCCCAAATCTATGAGCAGAGACCTGTAGAGCCAGGGTCTAGAGCTCTGAGGAAGCAGCTGCTAGTTGGCTGGTGTTAGTACCCTCAAGGGGATGGAGAATACTGGAAATTGGAACCAACTATTACTGGAAGCAACAGCTACAGGGCAAGGAAGCATGGTTAGGGTGACACTAACCTGCCCAGCAAGCAAATGGGAAGCAGTCGTGTCCTCCGTCCTTTTCTTCCTCTCGAGCTAGCACCCTTCCCTGGCACGGCCAGACAGGGAGACAGATGGCAAGGGGGCCATGAGGTTTGCAGAGTTCCAGCCCCAGCAGCAGAGGACAGAGTACAGACGGCAGGGCTTGAGCCGAGAGATTGTGGTTTAATAACTAGTCTAAGAGGCAGATAATACACAAAAGAGGGGCTGTGGCCCGGCATGATCTCAGAGCAAAGGACAATGGACTTGAGGCCGCTCAGAGAGAGTGGCAGGAAGTCACGGATCGGACCCTCCTCCTGTGAATAATATTGAAGCCAGGGATTGGACTCAGGGGGCCAGTGGAAGGCACAGGGGCCCAGAGATAGTTGGGCCATTTGGCTCAGGCCTCAAAGGTGGGTTTGGATGGGGCTCCATTTTAGCCATTGTTCAGCGGAGGGGTTTATAGGGGAGCAGAGTGAGTCCCCGTCTATGTGCATAGGCCATCAAGAAAAAGCAGTTCCTGCATTTAGGTGTAGCTCCGAAACTAATCTTGAAATAGGTAGCTTGTGTACATCCAGGGGCGTTGGAAGTAGGTATTAAAATGCACACAATATGATTAACGGTTTCCTGATTTGTCACCAGGGAAACTAGGAAGCTGATGGCCACTTGTTCTGCAGAGTTGAGTGAATGGTGGTGGGTGAGTAGCAGAACCTGTGACACACGCATGCGCTTTGTATCTGTATTGCACTATGCGTTTACATGCCTTGGGAGAGAGTTGGGGAAATAGTACTTTAGAGATTTTTATGTATTTACTTATTATTTGAGAGAGAGAGGGCAAGGGGGTCGGGGGTGAGGGGAGCAGAGGGGGAAGGAGAGAATCTCAGGCAGATTCCCCACTGAACGCAGAGCCCAACGCGGGGCTTGACCTCATCGCCCTGAGATCATGACCTGAACCCAAATCAAGAGTCGGACGCTCAGCCCCCCGAGCCCCCCAGGTGCCCCTGCGAAGTACTACTTTAATACTTCCTTCAAATTCCACCGCTCAGACCCTCCATGGCCATGCTCAGTGCGCCCGAGCGGCCCCTGGTCTCTGTTTGCTCCCCTGTGATCCCTTGCACCATTCTGAGCTTTCCTAGTTTGTGGCCCTCGTGCCCCAACCTGCTCCCCTTACAACGAAGCAAAGTTTCCACTTAGGGAAAGACACTCAGTGCCAGGTTTCTTGTAGAATCAAGATATCAAGACACCTACCTACAGGGGTCTCCCCTCTTTCCCCTTGATTTCATACCACGGAAGGGGCAGGAGGATCCATGTAGAGGAACTGTGTGATTATTTTCCAGCATCACTGATTCTGCTAAAGGAGATTCTAAAGAGAACTACCCACAGCCACAGCTTCAGAAGATACAAGGGGTTTTGATGCCAAGAACAAAAGATGCTTTTATGACCCAAGTTGGATGAGTCGGAAAGCCGCAACCATGGCTCTAAACAAGATCGGAACTGGAGCAAGTTGATGACAACGAAAAAAAAAAAAATAGGATTGCAAAAGATTCTAAATTGTCTCCTTGATTTCGTTTTACTCGATGACGTCCTCTTGTGAGCTATCAGATCTGCTTCTTAATATTTAAGGGTTCCTGTTTTTATAAAGTACAAATGGAAAACCGTGCGGTCATGGCAAAGCTCCCCTGGGAGCTTTGTGTACCTGGTTTCAAGTGCCCAAGAGAACAACAGCCTTTTGAGTTTTGGGGGCGGGGGGCAGTCTCAAAGATTCAAATGAACGGTAATAATGCACACACTAAAAGCACGGGGACGACAGTTCTCGCTTTGATCCCTGGCTGTTTCCAAAGCAGTCCCAACTAGGAATTTCTTGTACGCGTCGCCAGGCTCGCAGCTAGGTCCGTGCCACGCGTCGTCTGCAGACTAACCCAGGGAGTAATTATACAATCTGTCACTTTCGAGTAATAAGGTTGGGCTGTGTTTCATCAGAACGTCCAGCATTTATCACAGCCAGAGGATGTATACACTTGTACTCAAAACCACCTGCCACGCCTGTGAATAAGCCTCTTCCTCAGCTGCCACCTGTTGGGGTTGGGACTTGTAACTGGATTAATCGAGCTTAATCCAGAAAAGGACGAAGAGCTGAGTCTAGGGTAGATTTCCCTTGCGACTTTCCCAGCCGGGGTCTTTGCCTACTGTGCACGCGTCCAAGCTCCTGGCAGCATTTGCCTTTCAAGCTTCTTACCATTCATTCTGGCCCCGGATTTCCCACAAAAGCAACCTGTCCAAGAACCTCACGTGGATGGTGGCCAATCATCCTGGGACCCAGGGCTGCAACCCCCAGCCCCGGCCGGGCGAACCAGGACAGGTTGGTCAGCCGGCAGCTGGAGGCCTGGCCCCAGTAGGCATCAGGTGACAACCTCAGTGGGCGTCTTTTTTGGCCTAAATTCAGTCTCCCTGTAACAACAAGTAACAAGAGCTTCTAGTAGGTTTTCTGGTGGTGTGGTTAGAAAGCAAGCAATTTTGGGTTTACCCAAATGTAAATTTTATTGTTTAAAACAAGGGTCAGCAAATCCTGTCCCTCACCTGTTTTTCACGTTTTTATTTTTTTAAAGATGTTATTTATTCATTCATGAGAGACACAGAGAGAGAGAGAGGCAGACACACAGGCAGAGGGAGAAGCAGGCTCCATGCAGGGAGCCCGATGTGGGACTCGATCCTGGGATCCCAGGATCACGACCTAGGCCGAAGGCAGACGCCCAACCGCTGAGCCACCCAGGCGCCCTGTTTTTCGCATTTTAAGATGACTAAAAAAAGAAAAAACTACAGGACAGAAATTTTCCTAGCCTGCTCCTCGAAGCTGAAAATATTTTCTATCTGCTCCTTTACAGAAAAATTTGCTGATCGCCCGTCAAAGATACAGTGAGCTATAGAAATACCGTATAGCCCGAACACTAAGCCCATTTTTCTGATATGAGGAGATATATTTCTTACAAACTGCCCCAAATTCCTTTCTAAATTGTATATTATTTTGTCATATAATGCTTTATACATTTACAAAAAATGTAAAATGTTCAACTGTTTAATATTTTTCTAAATTTGCAAGTATCACTCCTAGTTATTTTTCTTTCTGAATTCAATGAAACAGTAGAAATCATATAACCAAGCCCTCTCATTTTGTAGGCGAGTAAACCGAGGCCGGGCAGAATGAAAGGGCTTGACAGAAGCTAGTCAGAGAAAGAGCCAAAATGAAGAACACTGCCCGGATTCTAGAAATCTCTTTTCTTTTTTTAAAGTTTATTTTCGGGGCACCCGGCTGGTTCAGCGGTTGAACACCTACCTTCGGCTCAGGGTGTGATCCCGGGGTCCTAGGATGGAGTCCCGCATCCTGCTTCTCCCTCTGCCTGTGTCTCTGCCCCTCTCTCTGTGTGTCTCTCATGAACGAATAAATAATATCTTTTTTAAAAAAGTTTATTTTTAAGTAATCTGTACAGCCAGCATGGGGCTGGAACCCACAAACCCAAGATCAGGAATCATGTGCTCTACCAACTGAGCCAGCCAGGCATCCCTAACATTCTTTACTTTCTCATTCAGGATGGCAGTGTAAAGATTTTTAAAAATTTTTATTTATTTGACAGAGAGACAGAGAACGAGTAATGGGAAGGGTCAGAGGGGGAGAAAGAGAGAAGCAGACTCCCGGCTGAGCAGGAAGCCCGATGCAGATCCCAGGACCCGCGGAGCATGACCTGAGCCACAGGCAGGCGCCCAGCCCACTGAGCCACCCAGGAGCCCCAGGATGGCAGGTCAAAGATGATCATTACTAGGTTGTTAACATACCAAATGTATTCTCCTGGATGATCCCCACTCTCTGTCCCCACTAGCCTGAGATAGAGGAATGTCCTTCCATCTCCCTGGGGCCATACTTGCCCAGGTCACCTGCTGATCCGGTGGTCTCTGGCAGTGTGTGCTTCAGACCTGGGTTTCCAGCCAGCCTTCCCGCTGCGGAGGCCAGTAGACTGGCCTGATGCGTGTGCACATTTGTATGTGTGTGTGTGTGTGTGTGTGTGTTGTTTTGTTTTCATGTCGGCCTCAGTTATTCTAATCCAGCCGCCAGTCTGAGTGGAACCTAAGAGACAAGTATGCTTTTAAGGCTCAATTGATTCTAATATGAACCACTGTGTTTTACAGAAAAGAAAACTATTTTTACAAAGGGTGAAATACGGAATCTCTTCACCAGAGCGCATACTCTGATTTTGGAAGTGCCTCAGGCCTGAGCGATTTTCAAACAACAGAATAATTTTAATTAGGAACTTCTAAGGAAAAAGCCATAGATTCTGCAGACTGTATTATAAGGTGATTGAAAAAAAAAAAAAAGAAAAAAATAAGGTGATTGAAGACGGATTCGGGCAATTCACTTTGGTCTCCATTTTAGGTGCCTCTTTATAAAGTTCGTTATAATCACCCTTCTTTTTTTTTTTTTTTTCCTGGCATCTCCAATCTACTTGAGGCTATGAAGAGGGCACTTAACTAACTCGTACCTCAATGTATGTAATAACTAGTGACCAATAGTCCTTAGAGTGTGGGGTCTGGGGTGGTCTGGTCAACATGGAGCTACTTGGATAGAACAATTGGTACCGAAGGAGAACAACACAGTTGGCCCTTGAACCACACAGGTTCGAACAACATGAGTCTATTTACACGTGGATTCTTTTTCTCAGTAAATACAGTACACTACTCTAAAAGTATTTTCTCGTCCTCATGATTTTCTTAATCACATTTTCTTTTTTCTAGCTTACTTTATCGTAGGAATACAGGATACAATAAATCTATACAAAATAAGTGTTAACCGACTGTTTGTGTTAGTCAGGCTTCTGGTCAACAGTAGGCTATTAGTAGTAAAGTTTCAGGGAGTCAAAAATTATATACAGCTTTCTGACTGCACAGGGGGTCAGCACCCCTCACAGCCACATCGTTCAAGGGTCAGCTGTATATGTTTTTATATACATCTATACCTATGTATATATGTGCATATATATGGGTATATATGAGATTACTGATATTCTGATTTCTAAATATTGAGCTGAAAAAATTTTGAGCCAGGAAAACATGATGTTAAATAACATAAACCTACTATGACATGTGATTTTAAATATAGATTTAATTATATATATATATTATATGCATGCATATTTGAACAATGTGTATTTTCCCCTAGTGTGTCAAATTCTAAGAGGTTATAAATATTTCCAAGTGAGGAGGATGAATTCTTTAATCACATTTCATGCCATTTGGAGTATATTTAAGACTCAGCTGAGCGTGAAGTAAAGACATGTTGTTGGCTGTAAGAAAGCAAAATTACTGCACGTAGGAAAATTTTCACCCCTCTGTGCTCAATATACAATTTTCTAAAATTTTACACCCACTGCTTAGATCAAATCTTCCAACGATAGAGCCAAAGACGAGAAATTATCATTTGGGTCCTGTTTCTTTGTAAAAAACAAAACAGAACAAAAAAAAACAAAGGTGGTTCCATATTCTAAATTAATACAGTGAACATGGGAATGTAAGTCCCTCGAGGTGCCCATTTGTCAGTAACAATTTGACTCGATAGGAATTTGTAAATGATATTCACAAAGAAGGCCATAGAACAGAGCTCAGCCTGGGCACCACTGACATTTCCAACCAAAGAAGTCTTTGTCACTCGGGGCCGTCCTGTGCATTGTTGGATGTTTAGCAGCATCCCTAGCCTTGACCCACTAGATGCCAGGAGCACGCACACCCCTTATTTGTGACAGCCAGAAATGTCTCCAGACACTGCCCAGTGTCCACATGGGGCGGAATCATCCCGGGTTGAGAACCACTGCCAGGGAGTATCGACCACAGAAGGGAAATCGTTTAGCAATGAGAACGTGAAATTACTTTGTCACTAAACCCCTCTCCTCCTTGCAGTATGAAATGGTAAGATGGCAGGCTCCTGACAAGAGTTACGGTGACATAAACAGTGACTCAGTTTCTAGGATGGCATTAGCAACTGGCAACGGACTCTCCTATTTATCATCACATCAGGCTTCCACTAAATCTTTCAAGTCTGAAAAGAAGAGGGCCAGGCCCTTCCAGGCACAATGCAGTCAAAGCTGAAACTGTGTCTTCATTGTAGCTGGAGAGAGGTTCTGATGGGGACATGGCTCTTCCCCGTGAACTGGTCCAGCGACCGTGCGTTGGAGGGGGATGGGCAACCGTGAGTGGAGGTGGAGTGGAGGGAGGGGTGCCGGGTAGACATTGGTCACCCCAGAAAATATGTCAACATCTGTCCATCACTGCGGCCCTGGGCCGAGGATCATTTTTTCTGCTTCTGTGAGCACCAATGAGCTGATGCCACCGAGCTGTGTCCTTTGTTGCCAGTGGCATTTCCCACCACTGTGCCACCTCTGATATGCTAATGAGGAAGCCCAGGGTTTTGTGTGGCTGAAAAGGCTTTCAGGCACCTTCGAGGGTCAACAATCCAACAATCTGGTGACTCAGCGGGCTGGGTGAGGGGCTCCCCCTCCCAGGGCCCTTCCTCACACCTTTTCTGTGAATGTGTGTGTGCTTGAGGGAGGGCGATTAACTATCTGGCTGCCAGAGGAAGGAATAGAACATTACAGAGAACGAGGGTGCACCCTGACAACCGCCAAGTGGCACGCGACCGTCTAGTGCACTCTGCGGTGAAGCCAGGAACCCGTGGCCCGGATCCGACAGTGACCCGATGGCACCAGCTCGTAGGGAAACTTCGACGAGAAAAATCCATGCAAGAGCTCTAACCCCGTCATGCCTGGTTCTTCATGTAAATCTACCCCGTGTGACTGCCACGGTTTAAAAATACCTTCCGTAGGCGTGCAGCATCATAAGGTCATAGAATTATGAAACGTCAAGTGGCAGAAGTATTTTCTTTTTTTTCTCTCTTGGCAGAGGTATTTGCTCATCCTAAGTCTTCAGTATTTATTCATTGGATCGAAATCAACAGGTTTAAAAGGAGTCTTGCGTGGATTCTTTTTCTAGAATGGTCTCTCCTTTCTAGAATTATTTAATGATTATTGTGTCTTTATTCAGATCAAGTAACCCCAAAGGTTTTTCTTGGGGGGTTTCTTTTGCCTTTTATTTTTTAACAAATTTATTTATTTCAAGTGGGCTCCATGCCCAGGGTGGAGGCTGAACTCATGACCCTGAGATCAGGCCTGAGCTGAGATCAAGAGTCAGATGCTTACCCAACTGAGGCACTCAGGTGCCCCCAAAGGTTCTTTTTTTAATCCAAATAAATTCATACTCATAAACTTTTCCCCACCCCTCACTGAAATTCTAAAAATTCCTGCTAATACTGTTAACGATTGCAAGGAAATACTGTTGTTCTCCTTTAAAGCCTGGATTGCCTGCTGCCAGGGTTTATGTATTTATCAAAGATTTATTGTGTCGGACACTCTAATAGGCCATGGCAACTCAAAGAAGAGTAAGGTATAATTCCTGACCCGAGGAGAAACATAAACGACATTAGGGAGATAATATGTAAAGCAATGGGGTCAGTACCTGACGAAGCCGTGTACACGGCACTTCGGATCACAGAAGAGGGGAAGTCAAGGAAAGCTTCCTGGAGGAGGTGAAGCTGCGTGCTGGACAGTGTGTTAGATGCCTAGGGAAAAAGAAAGGAAGTGTAAGCTACAACTCTGGGTTCCGTAAAACAAACAAATTACCCTGTAGAGAGAGTCAAGAATACGCCAGGGAAGAAGCACTGTGTAGCTGTAATGCTAAGCTGGTCCTCTCCGTTGTTGCTTTTGTTTTGTTTTACTATTTAAATGTTCTTTCTCTTTCTCTCTCTGTTTTTAAAAGATTTTATTCATTTGAGAGAGAGGCAGAGAGAGAAGGAACAGGTTGGGGGGGCAGAAGGTGAGAGAGAAATAGACTCCCTGCTGAGCAGGGAACCCATGCGGGGACTCGATCCTGGGACCCTGGGATCATGACCTGAGCCGAAGGCAGATGCTTAACTGACTGAGCCACCCGGGCGCCCCTTAACTGTTCTTTCTCTTGAGATATTTCCGTTTCACTGACAGAAGAGATGAAATCCTCATAGGAGAACATGAAATTTCCCCTTGTTTTCTTTCTTATTCTTGGTGACTATCAGCCCATCAGAAATAAGATTTAAGTGAATTTATGTTTTACCCCAGCAAAGAGCCCGGAGTTACCAGATCTGCTCAGTCTGCTCAGAAGATAAAAGGCAGATATTCTTATCCCAAAGAGGCGCCATCAGATTCATAGAAGTGTGGGTTGTTGGACTTCTGTGGTGTTAAATGTGTCTATCATGCCGCCTTCATTCATTAGCTAGTTGATTATTTCGCTTGAGATGTGGCTGCCTACACAGTGCAACCTTCAGTGATGTGAAGAGGACTGGAGTCCCTCCTTGACCTTCAGGAGCTCTGTCTGAGGCATAGGGGACACGTATGCACGTGACCTTGGACTGAATCTGAAGATCATGCATGAGTTTTCCAGGTGAAAAAAAATTAGAGAAATAGCGTTCATAGCAAAGGAAACAGCATAGGGACAGCTCTGGAGGCGGAGGAGCTCGGTGGGCTCTCCTATCAAGTGGTGAGCTGTACCCAGGAGACTGAGGGGCAGAGAGGGTTCTGGAAGAGAGGGCTGGGGTCCTTTGGTGAACGATCCTAAATGCCAAGCTAATCTGGTTGGCAGAGACACATAAGCATGAGAATGTCACCAGAAGCACTACGGCTACGCGGTACTGTCCCGTAGGACCCCCTGCAATGACGAAAATGTTCTATTTCTGCACTGAAATATTGTAGCCACTGGCCGTGCCTGCCTATGGAGCAACTGAAATGTGGCTTGTGTGACTGAGAAACTGAATTTTAATTCGGATGTCATTTACATTGATTTAAGCTGAACTCTAACAAGCCACACGTGGCTGGTGGCTAGTGACAGCAGAGTTAGAGTCCCTAGGGCTGGAAAGTTACCCCAGGAGCAGCAGGGAAGGGAGGGGAGATGGCTGCCCATGGGAACAAAGGACCCGATTGGAGAGGGAACGGCTTGTCTTCTCTTTCTTGCAGAGCTGGGTCTTTAATGTGATATAAACAATTTTGACTGTGGATTTGTGTATACGACATATAGACCCTAAATTATTACAGGGCCAATTTCGTCTGGGTGTCTGTAATGGAGAGGAAAGGTGTTTCAGGGTAGAGTTCTGGAATGCACCACTGATCCCACCTCTAGGCTGAGGATGGGACAGTGAGCAGTTCTTTCATTCCTTAGATTTTTTTTTTTTTTTTTAGAAAGGTGAGCAAGGCAGACACTCCACCTTCAAATTTTTTTTATTTTTTTAATTCATGATAGTCACAGAGAGAGAGAGAGAGAGAGAGAGAGAGGCAGAGACACAGGCAGAGGGAGAAGCAGGCTCCATGCAGGGAGCCCGACCTGGGACTCGATCCCGGGTCTCCAGGATCGCGCCCTGGGCCAAAGGCAGGCGCCAAACCGCTGCGCCACCCAGGGATCCCCATTCCTTAGATTTTTATTTCAGAGAGCTGAACTTCCATCCCACCCACCCCCTCCAACGTCTCTGCACACAGTGGCCAAGACGGTGGTACCCCATGGGGGGTGGGGGGGTGGGGCAGCGAGTTTGTCCCTCAGGGTACATTTGACATTTGGCAATACCTGGAGACATCTTGGTCATCATGATGGTCATGATGGGGGGAGGGGATGTTAGGGGCCTGCAGCGCACAGGACACCCTCCCCCACAGCTCAGAATGAGCTGGCCCAAAGTACCCCAGCCCTGTGGTGGAGAAATCCTGGTCTAGGACAGGACTTCTGAACCCTCAATGCCCATTAGAGTCCCTTGGGAAACTTCAGAGCTATCCCAATGCCCTGGGCCTTCCCCAGGCCCAACTGAATCTGAAACTCTGAGGGTGGGGCCCAGCCCAGGCACTGGGGCTTTTAGAAAACTTTCCAGGCGATTCTAACATGCAGCCGGAATTGGGAACTCCTTCAACATCCCAAAGCCCTACATATGTGATTCCTAAAAGCATCCGTTTTGCGTGTCTCATGGAATGTTCTGCATCCCCACCTCCCCACCCCACCCCCCAGACCGCCTCAATGTTACTTTGCCTGTTTATCACTGTGGGGCTCCTGAGAGCTGTCGCACAAAGATAGGCTCGGGTTTTGCCTATCAAGTGAAAGAGGATTCGAGGGGCTTCTCTGGTAAACCACGCCATGGCCTGCTTCCTGCCCGGCAGGGGAAACCCAGAGTTAAAAATGGCTAACAGGAAAGCTAGTAGAGGGAGATCATTAGCAACTATGAGTTCTTTGGTGGCTGTAGTCCTACTCCGTGGGATTACTCAGTCGCGGGAAGGGCCAGCCTTCTATCACGTCTGTTTAGCTTAATAAAGTGGAAAAGAACAGTTGTTTTCGCTTCTTTTTTGAAGGTGGAAGAAACACACGTTTTGAAGTTGCCCTTGTTAATCTGTTGAAATGTCATTGGAAAAGATGTTTCAACAGAAGAGAAAAAATTTCATGGTTTTTGCGAGAGATCAAAACACTTTCCCTACA
This sequence comes from Canis lupus familiaris, assembly GCF_011100685.1. NCBI lineage: Eukaryota > Metazoa > Chordata > Mammalia > Carnivora > Canidae > Canis > Canis lupus. The sequence continues at coordinate 9,649,729 of NC_049260.1, read as the reverse complement.
TCATCCTTTAATTGTCAAGAGACGCCAAAGGGAACTTTCTTACCCTTGTTTCGCTTAAAGCTAACAGCTTGGGGGAACATCAGAGGCCTTTGTTCTCTGCAAATTCTCTGGGCAGCCTGTATAGCCCAGTGGCTCCAGGACTGGCATCTTGGGAGACGCAGCCCTGCTGCGCATGCGGCTCTGGTTTTCAGATTTTTTTTTTTTTAAGATATTACTTATTTATTCATGAGAGACACACACACAGAGAGAGAGAGGCAGAGACATAGGCAGAGGGAGAAGCAGGCTCCGTGCAGGGACCCCCGCATGGGGGACTCGATCCCGGGACCCCGGGATCATGACCTGAACCAAAGACAGACTCTGGACCGCTGAGTCACCCAGGTACCCCTGGTTTTCAGGTGTTTCATGCTTTACTAGGAGTTTCATTTGTTCGATGCCATATAAACTCTAAGCATCCCAGTTACGCTTGCTTACCTGGCGGAAGCACACTAGGCTCTCAGTTCCCTGTCTTTGGCCACATCTGTCCGGCTAGTAGCTGGTCCCACTCGGAGCAGCTGAAGGAAGCTGGAGAACCAACATGTTCATGAATGCGGAGCGCTGTCAACATAAAACCTTCCAGCTCGAGTTGGGGCACTGTCCCTCACTCTCATCTTCAACACTAGGCTACCACTCAACACTAGGCTACGCAAATGACATTTGGGACTGGACATTCTTTGGCATCAGTGGGCTGTCAGCGAATGTCCAGCAGCATCCCTGGTCTCCACCCCCTAGATGCCGGTAATGCCCCCTAATGATGACAACCAAAACTGCCTCCAAACCTTGCCCCCGGGTGGGGGTGCAAAACCGCCCCCAGTTTGGAATCTCTGTTGTGGACTTCCCAGCTTCTAGTTAATAATTCCAACAGGGAACCTCGGCAGGGCTTTGAGTGTCCAGCTGGCAAGGGAGGAGGTGAGTGATAGATCTGACTGCTGCTCTAGGGGGAGTGGGAGGAAAGGGGATAAGAAGAGATTCTGGACCAGATAAGTCGAGGCACTAGTCCAGGCGAGGGAGGGTGATTGCCTAGAATGAGAGATGTTAAAAGGGAGATAGAAGACCCAAATGGAGTCACTTGTGCTAAGCGCACATCACCAAACTGAGATTTATCACTTCACTTACTTACAGTTTCAGCCTGTCGCAGGAGTGGAGTCTTAAACCAGTCAGTCTGGAATGAGCTTGTCAGCACTAGTGAAGTAATTGGCCTGAGGGACCCCTGCCGTTCCCAAAGGCAGGCAGCTGCCTGTAAACGATTCCTTCTTCCCTGGTAACTTCCTTGTCCCGTCCCCTTCCACCTACAAAAGTCCTTCATAGCATACAGTTCTCAGGAGCTCCATCCTATTTGCTTGAAGGGGTGCTGCTTATTCAATGAGTCATGAATATTGTTGATTAAAATCAGCAACACCTTTAAAATTTACTCCGCTGAATTTCATTTTTTGACAGAGAGACGATGGACTGGAGAAACGTTCTGAGAGAAGCCGTAGGGCCAGTCGATGGACTGGAAAGGGTGTGTGTGAAAAAGATCACCCCAAATGGCTCTCAGTTTGCTGGACCTCGGTGCCACACACTGGGAAGCAAGCTACGGGATGAGAAACTGCTAGAACACACGGGGAGCCAGGGACGGGGTGGGCCAAGAGTCCTGCTTTGAACATGCTAGTTTTGAGATCCCACTAGACAGTCTGGGAGAGGCAGTGAGAAGGCGATTGGGCGTCAGGGTCTTAGAACTTGGGAGGGAGGAGTTGGGGAGACAGATTTGGCCAAGCAACGTCAAGGATCTGTAGGAATATGACACGCATGAAAACATAGGAGACTTGGGCAGCCCGGGTGGCTCAGCGGTTTAGCGCCACCTTCGGCCCAGGGCCTGATCCTGGAGACCCGGGATCGAGTCCCACGTCGGGCTCCCTGCATGGAGCCTGCTTCTCCCTCTGCCTGTGTCTCTGCCTCTCTCTCTCTGTGTCTCTCATGAATAAATAAAGAAAATCTTAAAAAAAAAAAAAAAAAAAGAAAAAGAAAACATAGGAGACTTAGAATAGTTACATCTTCCTTTGTCTAAGGCCGTAGTTGTCTTTGCGTATATCAGCCCAGTGACCCCCAGGAAGGTTGTTGCTCTGTCGTATTACAATTCTATAGGAACCTTCACACACAGAGGGTCCGGGCTTCCCTAACCCTCTCCTGGGTCCACCTGGGCTGGAATGCCACAGCTGATGGGGCTTCACACCCACCCTTGCTACTGTACCCAGTTCTGCAAGTTTTCACTCCAGCAACACCCGTGCCTGTTCGTTAGCTGTGTCCCCATAGGAGCACGACAAAAATAGTCATTCCCCATCACCAAGGGCTCGCCCCGTCAGATAGGGACTCGTCCTCTCACTTCTAGGATGATAAAATGGAAGCACAGAGAAGTGAGAGCATTGATTCTCCCTTGGAGCGCAAATAGGCTGGAGGAGGGCACCTCTCTATTTTAGATTTACGCCACCGTCTTGTGATTTTACAGGAGACGCAGAAGAGACCCACTTTTCCCTAAACAGCCAAATCCCACCCCCACCCCCTTTCAAGAGATAAGACGGTAGCTCTAGCTTGAGTTTCTCTTTCTGGAGGGATCTCCCACCAGAACTCACTGTTCTAGTGCAGCTTTCAGCATCCCATGTGTGTGCTTCTATTTAAAAGTTGTCTGTCTGCAAATGCTCGAGGGAACAGACAATCTGGTTTCTCCTTCACTTTTGGTTGGTCTGTGCTGGAAATAAATGCCCGTGTTTTATGTGACGAGTGGGGACGGGACCCTCCAGGAAGGAGGCCTGGGACCACGACTGGCTGGGGATGAGGTAGCTCCCAGCCCTCACACACCAGCACATCTGGCCAGATGCTTAAGGGCCAAAGCACAGAACTTCGGGACCAGTGAGTTTATAAACATACACTCAATGAACAGCGGCCTGGACAACCCTGGGGTCCCCTCCTTCCCCAGTCACTGTGCTTAGCCTCCCGCCATCCAGCTGGCAGGGCCCATCCATCCTGTTCTGATTGCTCTGACCTTGTGCTCTATGATTGTTACAGCTGCTGAACATCACCCATGGGTCAAGGTCACACTTAGGAATCAAATGACCTGGGTTTTGCTGGCTCCACCAGTGACACACCTCGTCCTGAGGGCTTAGTTTCCTCAGCTGCAAAACACGAAGTTTCAAGAACCAGTAAACTGCTTTGTGCCGTGATCAATAAATAGTACTATTGCTTTTAAGTTTTAAGCCCAGGTACAAAGAATCGGCTCTCACATTCCCGACTCTCTCCTTCCATCAGCTAAGGCTCTTTCTTATCCGTTGGGCCCACGGAATTGTCCAGAAAATCCAGTACAGCTTAGTCACTTAGAGGGCTGGGAGGCTGAGGCTTCTCCTTTGTGGGGGTTGTGATTGAAAGGGATGTTTCACTTCTTCTGACGCATCACATTTTAGAAATACGTTTTTAAGCATGCTTCACGTTTGCCCTGAAAGCAATATCACCATTTTATTCCATGACTCCTTGGTGCTCCTCAGAGCCTGGATCTGCTTCTCCGGGTGCCCCCCGACCCCCACTGTGCAACGCGGGCCTCACCTACTATTCACAGCGTCACCCTCGTTTTCTGTTCCTCCTGCCTCCCCTTGTTGGGCAGGTTAGATACACTGGGGTCTTTTTGTCTTGTGGCCACAAAGGGTGAACTTCCTGTTTCCACGCCACCCGTAGATTCTCTTATCTCTCAGTGGCCTTAAACTCTGTGTGCCACAATGAGTTGCTGTCCTCCTACCTCAGGGCCTTCTCTCTACCCATCAGGAGCTGGAGTTCAAGTTTCATTGTTTTGTCCTCATAGCTGTGTGTTGCCACATTAGATGATACAATAATAGGCCACCGAGAGAAGTGCAGGATGACCTCAGTTGTACGAGTTAGTCATCTATTGCTGTGTAACAAATCACCCTAAAATGTAACAACTTAAAAAAATACAAGTAACGATCTTATACTTTCTGCAGGTCAAGAATTGAGGAGCGGCTTAGCTGGGTCTCTCACGAAGGCTGCAGTTAAGGTGCTGGCCGGGAGCTACAGTCATCTCAAGGCTCAAGTGCTTGTGGGCAGGATTCAGTTCCGTACATACTGTGGGACTGAAGGCCTCAGTTCCTTGCTGGGTTTGGATCAGAGGTCTCTCTTTGTCCTTTGTCTTGTAGGTGTCTCCATAGGCCAGCTTGCAACATGGCACCTGGCTCCATCAGAGAGAGCAAGAAGAGCCAGAGAAAAAGCAAAGCTGGAGTGACAAGCTTTAGAACTTAATCTTGGAAGCCATATCCTATCACCTGCACCATATTCTATTTGCCAACAGCAAGTCACCAGGTCCAGGCCTCACGCAAGGGGAGGGGACTACACAAAGTGTGACTACCAGGAAGTGGGGATCGTGGTGGCCATTTTGGGAGCTGCCAAGCACAGTGTAACGGTGCAACATGGCATGAAATTAAGAAGTTCTCGTGAATTTAAGCAGAAACGTATATGGAAATCATTGTCCTTAGCCAGTTTATTCCCAAACATCAATACCACACAGAAAAATCAGACATTTCTAGGCTAGAACTGTATATAAATGGTAACAAGTCCACCAAAATGCTTCAATGACCACTATTTTCTGGGATAAAAAAGTTTGCATAGTGCCTTTATAAGACTCAACTGAAGGGGCACTTGGGTGGCTCAGTGGTTGAGCGTCTGCCTTTGGCTCAGGTCGTGATCCCAGGGCCCTGGGATCGAGTCCTGAATCAGGCTCCCTTCGTGGACCCTGCTTCTCCCTCTGCCTGTGTCTCTGCCTCTCTCTCCGTGTGTCTCTCATGAATAAATAAATAAAATCTTTTTTAAAAAAACTCAACTGAAAAAAACTTGAGTGCAAAAGGGCATTATTTCGGTAAAATATGTCCCACATTGGGCAAAGGCATTTTAAGGCTAGGAAGGATTTCACGGTATGAAAAAACAAAGACAAGTTTCATTTCTTCTGACTTTATGTGTCAAACATTGTTTTAAGCACAACTCAATTTCCTTTGACCTATTAAATCAGTGAATGCATACCCCCTTCTACCATATGTGTTCTTTATATGGAGCAAGAAAATTTATGGTCCCAGACTCCCTCCACTGAAGAATCAAATTGTCTAACCCCTGCCTATGCCGTGGCTCTTTATGACGGAGCCATCGCATAGCCACACTGCCTTACTAGGTGTATCACTCCCTTCATTCCCATTCTGAGTTGTAATAATTGGCCTGGTTTTCTTCCCCCCAGACATTTTTCTACTAAAACGGAGGCCATTTAATGCCTCTTACTGAGTCAGCCTCACTGTAGAGCGGTGGTTCTCAACAGGAGTGATTTTGTCCCCAGGAGGCGTGTGGCAACATTTGGAGACATTTTTGATCATCACAACTTGGCAGGGGATGGGGGTGCTACGGGCATCTAGTGTGTCAAGGCTAGGGATGATGTTAAACTTTCTACAAAGTCACAGGACAGCCCCCACACCAAAGGGTTATCCAGTCCCAAACCTCACTGATGCCAAGGTTGAAACTTCAGGGAGAATTGAGCATCTTTTGTTTGGTAGGGAAGTTACTCCAACGTCAAGTTAACCTGGGTTCTGACCTTGCTGTGACCTTACCCTAATTAGAATGCTGGGGTTCCTGTGTGCACCTCTTTACCTTGGTATCCCAGGTGTCTTGCTCCTGGGTAGTGTCTGCCTGCCCGAGCCCTGCCAGAGATACAACTCAGAACCCAAGCTCTGGATCTCAAGCCGGGATCCTGCCTCTGATTCATAGGCACTGGGAGCCCAGGCTTATGTCCTTTCTGATCTTTCTGGCCAACCTCCTGCTCCTCGCAGACTGGCTACTGCATGTACCTAACCCTTCTCTGGCACTCACTGCTAGTCCATCTGCCCACCTTTCCCACCCTTTGCCCCCATGCTCCTGCTATTTACTCCAATTTCTGAAGCTATCTGTCTGTGGTCTCCCAAATGTTCTATGGTCCAGCTCTCTCAACTTCCCCTCATATAACTAGGCGTGGTCTGGTCCAAACTTCTGGTCTTTCCCAATGCAGAAGTCTATTTTCTAATATCTTGCTTGCCTAGTCTAGTCCTTCCTTTTTTTTTTTTTTTTTTTTTTTAGTCTAGTCTTTCCTATTGCCTGATGACCTCTTCTTCTGACCCATGAGACAGAGCCAGCTACACATTGACTTATGCCAGAATAGGCACTAAAAACATAGAAAACAAATTCATTAAATGGATGATAACTGATTTTGTGCAGGTTAAACAGCAACCAGGAGAGCCTCTTGGCTGAATTTTTTAATTTTCCAAAGTTTTTCTTTTTTTAAGGATTTATTTATTTATTCATGCGAGACACAGAGAGAGGCAGAGACATAGGGAGGGGGAGCAGCAGGCTCCTCGCAGGGAGCCCGATGTGGGACTCCATCCCGGATCCCAGGATCACACCCTGAGCCAAAGGCAGACGCTCAACCGCTGAGCCACCCAGGTGTCCCTCCCAAGTGTTTTTGATTGGTTTTTAAAATTGTTTGTTGTTATTGTTTGCTTTTTGTTTATTTGTTTCTTGAATTATAGTGCAGGGTATCCCAATATGCCACCTCCAAACATACAACTTTGGCGTGAGATTATTTTGAGCTGAAGAAAATTGGGAAACAGCAGATACCCCCCAAAAAAAGCTCCCTGCCTTCCCTCCATTGGCCTCAAAGCAGAACATAAAATTCCATTTGCAGAGGTATCTCTCTGTCTGGTACCAGGAAGAAGGGGGACAAATCTTAGACTCCTAACCACTAGGAACAACCCTAGACTCTTATCAGCCCTGAGATGAGAAGATAAATAGCCATTATCTTCCATTAGTTTCCCCCCATGTATTTACTTTGCCATGGCTTGTCACTCCTAAAAGCCTAAGCCTGTTTTTCTTTTTGTCTTGTCACTTCTCTGCAAATCTATTGCTCTTATTAAGATGCCGTAACAACTCAAGTTCTAACCAGTACTTTGAGGTAGCACTGAATTTCTTCCACATATATGCACTCTGCTCATGTTAATAAACTCAGTTTTTCTCTTGTTAATCTGTCTTGTGTCCGTTTAATTTCCAGGGACCCAAGCGAAAAACTGAAAAAGTAGGGGAAAAGTTTTTTCTCCCTTACCGTAGACACCATTGAAAAGTTGGCCCTGGTGTGTCTAGAAGGGCTTCTCAAGAGCCTATTTTGAAGCTTGTGGGCTTAGGCAAAAGAAAAGAGGGGGTCATCAAAAGCCAAGAAAGAAGAGTAGGAGAAATAATGACTAAATGCAATGTAGTGTCCTGGATGGGATCCTGGAACAGAAAGAGGACGTTACGGAAACACTGGTGAAATTCAAATAATGTCTGGGGCTTGGTTAAATTATAATGCACCAATTTCAGTTTCTTCATTTTTATAAATATGCCACAGTCTTGAAAGATACTAACCATGGGGAAACTGTAAGGGGTTAAAAAAATAAACACAAAGAGGATATTTGGGGGATTTTTATGCTGTGAAAAAACTCTCCAAAAAAAGCATAAGGACATGGGTTTTGTTTTGTTTTTAAAAGGATGTGATTCCAAGGCCGCTTCTGTTTCCTCCCCTGTCCAGACACTATCCCTTAGGTCAAGACTGTGAGGTAATGGTTTTCCAGGCGAATCATATGGTTGGTCCCCCACATTCCTTTTTTTTTTTTTTTTTAAGATTTTATTTGTTTATTCATGAGAGACACATAGAGAGAGAGAGAGGCAGAGACACAGGCAGAGGGAGAAGCAGGCTCCATGCAGGGAGCCCGACGTGGGACTCCATCCAGGGACTCCAGGATCACGCTAAACCACTGAGCCACCCAGGGATCCCCATGGTCCCCACATTCTTCCTAGTTCAGAATGGTTTGAAACAGATGTTTCCATACAACCATTTGAGGACAGAATCCATTTCCGTGCTGAGAGACTCATGCCCGCCCTTGTGTGTATTTGTTAATTTCTTTCAAATACATCACTTCCTATCGCAGCAATAGTCTTCCAGTTTCAAACATATGAAGTCCTGGCCTCAGTGGCCCCACGGAAGTGTGCACTGCTATTAGAAAGGGTTGGCCTGGGGATCCCTGGGTGGCTCAGGGGTTTAGCGTCTGCCTTGGGCCCAGGGTGTGATCCTGGAGTCCTGGGATCGAGTCCCACGTCGGGCTCCCTGCATGGAGCCTGCTTCTCCCTCTGCCTGTGTCTCTGCCTCTCTCTCTATCTCTCTGTGTCTCTCATGAATAAATAAATAAATAAATAAATAAATAAAATCTTAAAAAAAAAAAAAAACAAAGAAAAGAAAGGGTTGGCCAGAGCCCTAGATGAAGAAAAATATGCATTTGATTTCCTGGCATTTTCAGTAAGAGTGAATTCACATAAGCAAGTGCCCCCTGTCCTCGAACATGACTTTTCCATTTATTCTGGATGGCCCCTGTTGGAAAGTTTACCACTGCCGGGTCAAGTACAGATGCATCTGGCAAACCCATTATAGAGGAACTATAATGAGCCCCCTCCCCCGTGTGACCTCTGAATCCTCGAACAATGTGTTCAACATGGTATCTCCTAGTTGTAACATTTTTCTGCAGCTAGGGAGAAACCAAGCATATTTTTCAGAGAGTAAATCATCCAGCAAGTAAATAATTACTGAAGGTTTTCCCTAAGGTATTTTCTAAAGCAATGTAAGTGTAGTTAAGGGTGTTTTGAACATGTTGTCTCTCTGCAGAATAATAAGGAGAATATTTAAGAATCTTTTGCCATTTTATGCAGCATGGGTTTGCTCCCTTCCAGAAAGACAGTGATGAGGTTTTTAAGATGGAGGATCTGATTTTCATCCAAGATCATGCCTGTTTTAAAAGCATTTGTTTTTTACCAATATTCAAATAATATTCAAGAAAATGAAACTGATCCATATAGCCAGTGTTTCCCTTGTAAGATAAAAAGACCAACCTTCTATAAGTAGATTAATAAAAATAAATAAATAAGCCTTGGTTCAGAATGAAATCACTGACGATGCAATTATTAGTGAGGATAATTGAAATGATAAGGAAAAATGATAATAAATATGCTCATTTCCTCCCATTATAGATCATGCTGTTCTTATGCTGTAAAAAACATTCTGATTCCTTAATCTGCTCATCTTGGCCGGGCAGCCAGCACGCAGAATCCATGGGGCTGGATATGGAAGGGTTAACTTGCATTTATTGTTCCGAGATGGCTGCACGCTCCAGGACCTTATGGGATATAGCCTTTGTGGAATCAGTAAGTCACAAGGCTGAGGTCTGTGATTTCCCTATAGAGTTCCAGAACTCTCTCCTCGGTGCTGTCTCAGCATCTGGCATCACAAGCCACAGAGACCAAGAGAATGGGAGCTGTCTCCATAAGATCGCCCACAATAAGTAGTTATTGGCATTTTCAATTAGATGGTATCTATACTATAATCCTGAGTTTCTCAGCCTTAGCCCTGTTGACATTTGGGGTCAGAGAATTCTTTGCTGTGAGGGCTGTCCGGCGCATTGTAGGATATTTAGCAGCATCCCTGGCCTCTGTCTGCTAGATAGCATTAGGCTGTGGCAACCAAACTGTCTCCAGACATCACTGAATGTCCCCTGTGAGTCACAACAACCCACCCCCTCCCCCACCCCCACCTTTGAGAACCACTGTCATAGTCAACGAGGAAGAAATAGCTGACCCAGAGCAGCTCAGGGAAGAGGCCAAAAAGACAAAATACAAAGAATGGGAAAAAAATAAAAAATAAAAAAAATACAAAGAATGGTGCTTCGGGTTTAAAGTCTTTAAAAAGTCCATCTATTACTGTCTACTTTGTGGCCTTTGGTACATTTACAATGTTATGCAAGCATCACCTCTATCTAATTCCAGAGCATTTTCATCACCACAGGAACCCTGTACCCGTGAAGCAGCCATTCCCTTTGCTCCCTCCTCAGTCCCAGACAACCACCATCTACTTGCTGTCTACGGATGTATTTATTCTGCACAAGTCACATCAATGGAATCATATGACCCGTGGCCTTTTGTATCTGGCTTCTCTCACTTAATATAACCTTTTCAAGGTTCATCCATGTCGTAGCACGCAGCAGGACCTCATTTCCTTTTACTGCCAAATACTTTCATTGTATGACTGGACCACAATTTGTTTATCCATTCATCCACTGATGGACGTTTGGGATGTTTCCATCTTTTGGCTATTGTGAATAGTGCTGCTATGAACATGCGTGTAGAAGTTTTTGTTTAGACACCTGCTTTCAGTTCTTTGGAACCCATACCCAGGGGTGGAATTGCTGGGTTACATGGTAATTCTATGAAGAGTAGCCCATTTTTAATCTGGAAAACTAAAGTGGTTGGTGTTTTCAATGATTATTTTTAAAATCCACCGGTGACAACTTAACACCAGTGATGGCTTTGAAAGTCCCTAGAATAAGCCTTGTTAACCTTGGGTTTCAAATGGTCTTGGGCAATCTCTGGATGGGTTTCAAAAGACCTGAAAATCTCTAGAAATGTGGTATCAATTTTGTGCATGTACAAATGTGAACCTTGCTAGGGAGAAGGTTAATAGTTGTCAGTACAATCTGAGAGGGGTCCATGACCCCTCTCACCAAACCTGGAACCCTCTGTATCAGAATTATCATTCAGTTGCTTGAAGAAAAAATAGCAAAGCTAAATATATTACAATGTTATTTGTCGATTATATTATACCTCAATGAAGCTGAAAAAATAAGAGACCATCTGGAAATCCTACTTTTAAGACTGGGAGTGGTGTAATTCTTGGCAAACATCAACATTTCTGAGCTTCCCCATCTGAAAAATGGCTCCCTGCATTCATCTGCCTGACCCCCGACATCATCCATTGATTCTCAACATTGCTGCACAGGTGATCTTTTCATATGCCAATTTGATTAAGCCACCCTTTCTAGAAACACGTCAATGGCATCTCTTTGTTCTCTACATAAAAGCCAACATGTTAGTGGAGACTATGAAATATTCTCATCTATACTTTCCATTCTGGCATTATCTCCCATCAGCCTCCCTCCTTTTCAGAACTGCTTCCCATTTCTGCAACATGCCAAGTTCCCTCCTGCCTCAGGACCTTTGCATATGCTAGTCCTGCTGCCTGGAACACTCTCTCACCACTCATCACCACCTCCTCCACCTGCTCATACCTATTGACCCTTGAGGTTTTAAGGCAAATATTATGTCCTTAGGAACATTGTGTTTTAACCTCCCACCTGCATTTTAAGCCAACGGGCCCAACTGTGGTTCTCGTGGCACTTAAGACAACTGTACATTTACAATTACCTGATGATGGGATTACAGCTTATCTCACCCAGAACAGAAATTCCATAAGGGCAAAGACTTTTTTGCTCACCATTGTATTGCCAGCACATTACAATGTATATACACATGTAATTCCTGAATAAAAGAATGCTAAATTCATCTGTAATGCTAAATATGTAAAATTCTGATATCAAATTTACCTAAAAGAAAAAAAATTCCCTGAAGGAGATTAAAAAATATTGAGAGCCTTTATAAGTGGATCTCAAAGTGTGGTCCCCAGATACCTGGGGGTCCCCAAGACCCTTCCAAGGGTTCTGTGAAGTCAAAACTATTCTCATAATGCCTCCAAGATGTTATTTGCCTTTCTCACCTTGTTGATATTTGATTTGCACTAGTGCTATAAAGCAGTGGGCAGGGGCTCCTCGGGGGCTTAGTCGGTTAAGCATCTGCCTTCAGCTCGGGTCATGATCCAGGGGTCCTGGGATAGAGCCCCACATTGGGATCCCTGCTCAGTGGGGAGTCTGCTTCTCTCTCTCTCCTCTGCCTGCTGTTCCAACTGCTTGTGCTCTCGCTCTCTCTCTCTCTCTGTGTCAAATAAATAAAATCTTAAAAACAAAACAAAACAAAACAAAAAAAAACAACCAAAGGCAGGGAGCAGTACAGCCACTGGCACCTGAATGTGAATCGAGGCATTGGCACCACACTGTACTAGTGGGGATTGTGCTTTTCACCACCATGCACTCGCAGAAAATACAAATGCCAGTAAAATTATTACTTTTACTACCTTTCAACCCTTGGGTACACATCTTCTTAAATTCTGTGTGACCAAGTGAGAAGTACGTCTAAATCCTTTCTGCCGCCTACCAATGTTCATATACTGTCTCAAGGAAAAGCACTCCAGTGACTGAAGTGCTAATATTTGAGTTGCCAGATAAACTAGCTGCTGTTTTCATGTGACACCATTTTAACTTGAAAGGCTAACTGACAACCAGGGACTTTACAGAGTTGAGGATTAGACAGACATTTTCTCAAAAATGAACAAAACGGGCTTGTCAGTTTAAGGAAAACAATTGACAGTATTTGCTGCCAATAATAACATTTGAGTTTGAGCTTGCGTTTTCAAGTGACAGTTACAATTTTAGGAAACTTGAATATGCCCCCATGGGCTTGACAGCTTCACATCACTTAAAGACTCCTCTGAGGAGATCAGTGGTACTAAAGAGTGTGCTTTCATTCTATACTGTATAGGGAAGAGCTGCATAACTCAATGAAATAATATTTCCCTCATGATCAATGCATGATGTTACAAAATCATGCATGGGTAAAATATTCATTCAAAATGTAAGGTAAACCAGTGAATTTTAATGTAACAGAGTACAAAAACATCATTATTATGGTTTCAAATCTCATAATGCATATTTTCCTCAGAAACTACCACTTTTCACAATTTGGTGTAGTACCAAAGGAGAACGTCCACAACTACCTGAAAAAGCTGTTAATATACTTCTCCTATTTCCAAAGACATATCTGTGGGAGGCTGGATTTTCTCTATATTTTCCAGACAAAACAATGTTCCAGAATCTATTGACTATAGAAGCAAAAATGAGACTTCAGCTGCTTCTATTAAGGCAGACATTAAAGAGATTGCAAAAGTGTGTAACAATGCCATTTTCCCAATGAACTTTTTATTTAAGAAAATAGCTATTTCCATGAAAATGTGTTATGTTAACATATATTGGGTTTGTTACTGTGATTTTTAAATAAATTAATACATAAGTATTCAGAAATTTTTCTCTGCCTTTATCTCTAACTTGGTGACACCAATTGCTAAAATCCATACAAAGACAAGCTCTCTGGAGTCTTCAGTGATTCTTAAGATTAAATGGCTCCCAAGACCAAAATGTTGGAGAACTACTGACTTACATTACAAATAAGATTTCCATTTTAAAATTTTGAAATTGCGGATAGTGCTGTAACATGTGGCTATTATTCAAAATATGTAAGGAACTCATACCACTCAATAGCAAAAACCAAGGAATCCAACTTAAAAAAATGAAGAGAGGACCTAATAGACATATTTCAAAGAAGACATCCAGATGGCCAACAGATACATGAAAAGATGCTCAACATCACTCATTGTCAGGGAAATACAAATCAATACCACAAGGAGATATCACTTCTAACCTGTTAGAATAGTTAGTATCAAAAAGACAAGAGATGACACGTGTTGGAAAGGAAATGGAGAAAAGGGAACCCTTGTGTACTGTTGGTGGGAGCAACACTTGGTGCAGCCACTGTGGAAAACAGGTGGTTTCTCACAAAATTAAAGATAGAACTACCATATGATCCACCAATTCCACTTCTGGGTACATATTCAAAGGAAATGAAATCAGGATCTCAAAGAGATATCTGAACTTCTATATTCATTGCAGTATTATTCACAATAGCCAAGATACAGAAACAACTTAGATGTCCCTGGATAGATGAATGGATAAAGAAGATGTTTCCATATGGATATTATATATATATATACTATATATATATAATAATAATAGATCTTAAGTGTTCTCATCACAACAACAAAAAGTAATTATGTGAGGTTATGGAGGTGTTAATTAATATTATTGTGGTAAAGGCAGCCTCGGTGGCACAGCGGTTTGGTGCCGCCTGCAGCCTAGGGTGTGATCCCGGGGATCCAGGATCGAATCCCACATCAGGCTTCCTGCATGGAGCCTGCTTCTCCCTCTGCCTGTGTCTCTGCCTCTTTCTCTCTGTGTCTATGAATAAATAAATAAAATCTTTAAAAAATATTATTGTGGTAATTATATATTATATATTTATATGTATTGTATAAATATACATTATATGTTATTATAATAATATAATATATAATATATTATATTATTGTGGTAATTATATATATATAATATCCATATGGAAACATCTTCTTTATCCATTATATATCCATTATATCCATTATATATAATATCTATATGGATATATAATACACATATATACACACAATGGAATATTATTCAGCCATGAGAAAGGAGGAAATCCTGCCACTTGTGACAACATGGATGGACCTCAAGGTCATTATGTTAAGTGAAATATGTCAGAGAAAAACAAATACTGTATGACCTCACTTACATGCAGAATCTAAAAAAGCCAAACTCGGAAACAGAGTCGATTGGTGGTTGCCAGGGGCTAGGGAGTGCAGAAAATAGAGAGATGTTGGTCAAGGGGTACAAATTCACATTTATAAGATGAATAACTTCTGGGAATCTAATGTATGGCATGGTGACTACAGTTAACAATATGGCACTATATACTTGGAAGTTGCTAAGAGAGTAGAACTTAAGTGTTCTCATCACAACAACAAAAAGTAATTATGTGAGGTGATGGAGGTGTTAATTAATGTTATTGTGGTAATCATCTCACAATATATACGTGTATTAACTCATCACGTTGTACACCTTGACGTTAGACAGCACTATACGTCAGTTGTATCTCCATAAAGCTGAAAAGAATACAATTATAAAGCAACCAGACTGTAGAGTCTGTAGAGATATAAAAGCAGGTATGTCTCCATTATTTTAACAAAAACTCTATTAAGTAAAAAAAAAATCTCTATAAATTATAGATCAAAAAAGCTAAGAGCAGTCACTCATTCAGATATACGCACCTGTTTAGGAAAACAGGAGTAATATCCAATTACCAATTTCCATGTCCAAGTGCCTACTTCCGAGTGCATATAACATAAAAGTGAGGAAAAAGTCAAGAGGGTAAATGTTAATAGAAGGACAACTCTGATTCAGTTGAACTATTTAGTTATTAATAATCACTGATCAAAAAATAAAACACGCCTGCAATCTTGAAAAAGAAGTCATCTGGGGCACCTGGTTGGCTCAGTCAGTGGAGTATGTGACCCTTGATCTGTGGGGTGGTGGGTTCAAGGCCCACATCTGGTGTAGCGATTACTTAAAAATGAAATCTTAAAAAGAGAAAAAGGAAATATCCTTTTTTTTTTTTAAGTAGGCTCCATGCCCAACGTGGGGCTCCAACTCACCACCCCAAGATCAAGAATCACATGTTCCACGGACTGAGCCAGCCAGGTGTACTAAAACTGGATCACGGATGTACTACTCTTTGTTATATTATTCTCTGTATTTTCTATGCTTGAAATTTGCATGATAATAGAAGAAGCACGCCACATTGGTAAACTGAGGATATAGAGTGAGATTCAAAGTGGGAACAGGAGGGTAAAGACCCTGAAACAATACAATTTCAATAACATTTATTCTTTACCCACATACTTTTATCATTTTTCCCAAACCCATAATGCCATGGATTATATCCTGGAGCAGGGCCTCTCCTCCCTGCCAGTTCTTGTCCCTTTTCTACATTTACTTAGGGAAAGACATCAGAGACCTGGAGACGCCCAACTGCCACCAGCCTGCGTGGGGTCTCCTCCAAGGGATTCACCACAGAGTTCCCGCTAGTCTATAGCTTCCTCACTCTCCACACCCCCAACCCCCACAACCCTAGGGATTATTTTTACATGAGGACTGACTGCAAAAGGAAGCCTGCTCAGTTCAGGGCAAAGGTCTGGTTTCCTGGCGGTGCCAGCAGAAAGGCAATTGTCCCGGAACAGGCATCTTCTAGTTCAGATACATGTTTCTTCTTACTTCCACCCACCCGTCTCTACGGACATGGTCTAAAGACTTTCCTACGTTGTGGTTGGTGAAGATGATGACGGAGCTGATGAAAATGCAAATTTAACACATTTAGCTCTTAACCCTGTCACCATCCCAAATATTTACCCTGGGAGTTTGTCTCATGACCCAATGTTTTGCTATAGGTAAAATTCACATACAACAAAACACACAGATCTTCAGTGTACCGTTCCGTGAGTTTTGACAAATCCATGCCACGCCACCTAATGCAAACTCCGGTGAAAATGGTCATTACTTTCACCCCAGAAAATTCCCCCTTGCTCCTTCCTTCTTAGCCAAAAATCACTATCCTCTCCAGCTTAGAGGCAGTCACTGTTTGCTTTTCCCATCACCTGAATCTTGAGGTGTGTTTGGGGATTGGAGAGGGAGGAGGCGAATTTCTGAGATCCCTCATTCATTAAATGAGTTGAGGTGTGGATTCATCCAAAGAGGCTCTCCCCAGTCTTGAACTGGAGGCCAAATTCTCACAAGTGGGCTTTTGATTAGGGCCTAGCTGAAATCCATTTTCCCCAATGTTGCTTCTGTTTTCGTGGACATAACCCTGGTGCTATATTCAGGAGATGTCAGTGCTGAAGGGCCAGGGAGGAGAAAATATAGCTAGGTAAAGAAATCAAGACTCAGGGGCGCCTGGGTGGCTCCATTGGTTAAGCATCTGCCTTCAGCTCAGGTCACGATCCAAGGGTCCTGGGATCGGACTCCCTGCTCATTGGGGAGTCTGCTTCTCACTCTCCCTCTGCCCTTCCCCCCTGCTTGTGCTCTCTCTCCATCAAATAAATAAATAAAATCTCAAAAAAAAAAAAAAAAAGAAATCAAGACTCAAAGTTTAAAATCTAGCTCTTACTTGGAACTCATCATTTTTACGTCTATGCTTTAGATGAAGAGGCTTCAGACTAGGGATCTAAATTTTAAGCATATCCCCAACCTGGACTGGCTATGACTTTAGATAAATTACTTCCCATCTCTGAACTTCTTCCAGCTATAAAGTGAGTATCGCACTGCATTGATCTCCACTCTAATGGACAGTGTAAATCTTGCAGCCACAGCGTTTGGGGCCATGGCTTGTTTATGTGCACCCAGGCTTCTTCAGCTTCAAGGAAAGAACAAAGTAGTCCTGCTCCGTGATGTCTAATATAATGAAAGCGAACTCTTTCAGTCACAGCATAAGAGCTGTCGAAGAGAAAGTTTGATGACAAAATTAGCCACAAACTTGTGGAGGAGTGACAGTTTCCAGAATTTTATTCATTATCGAATCAATTTGGTTATTTTCTATTTCCTGCCAGATTATTTTTCAGATGTCGCTATTCATAAGTATGCAAAAAAGCCACGCCGCCTTTCCAACTCTGCTAAAGTCACTTCTGTATTGTTGTGTTCATCAGAATGTTCAGGAAGGATTCGTTTGGTTCGTACAATAAAAGAGCTCCAAATGGTAATGATTCCCAAACAGTACTTGGTTCGCAAAGAATCCCACACCAGAACATTGAGGGGGCTGCCTTCTGTGGTGGGAACTCAGCTGCACCATGTGTTCTAGCAGAACCCGGTTTCTCCCTGCGAGCCAGTCATTCTCCTTGGCAGCCCAGAGTCTCCTTTCTCTCCCTGTGGGGCTCCTTACACCCGGGGGTGGCTTTTGCTTCTATCCCTTCCCACCAGGATTCGAGCAGCACCTCAGTGTGGAGACCCAAAGCAAACAATTACAAAGTCAAATAAGCAAACCCTCAGGTATAGAAAGCCCTTCTCTCCTGTCGGGCTGTACCTACTTCTGGGTGCGCCCCGGCTTAGGAGGCAAGTAGGCTGTGAATGCACGTTCTGGGCACTGGGTGCCCCCCCAGTAGGCTGCAAACCCGTGGGCAGGGGTCACGGTGAGCGCTCCGGCCTGAGATGGGGAATCAAGTCCTTGGGGTGCATGTGGCATTTGAGAGAGTGGAAACACCGGGGGAGGTTTAGGGGTTCCAGCTTCCGATTCCAGATCTGGGGCTAGAAACCCCAGTCTCTGAGCTTCAGTACCGTCTGCTGGAACTGTGAAGTGAGGACCCACATACTTGTAGAACTTCTCTCAGACTTTCACCCTCATAATTCTGCCCTGAGGGCCTGAGGACACTGCAGATTCCGATGGCTCAGGTCTGGGGTGGGGCCGGAGCCTGCAGGTCTCCCGAACTCCCAGGGGATGCTGCTGCTGCTGCTGGTCTGGGGACCCCAGGTTGAGGAGCATATTCCGTGGCCAGGCCTGGGAATGAGGTGCTTGGCGTTTAAAAATGTCTTCAAGCTGTCACCGTGAAGTTAGCATCACTCCGTGTAATATGAAAAGAAACTCGGGGGGCGCCTGGGGGGCTCAGCTGTTGAGCGTCTGCCTTCGGCTCAGGTCATGATCCCAGGGTCCTGGGATCGTGTCTCTCATGAATAAATAAATAAACTCTTAAAAAAGAAGAAAAGAGGGATCCCTGGGTGGCGCAGCGGTTTGGCGCCTGCCTTTGGCCCAGGGTGCGATCCTGGAGACCCGGGATCGAGTCTCACGTCGGGCTCCCGGTGCATGGAGCCTGCTTCTCCCTCTGCCTATGTCTCTGCCTCTCTCTCTCTCTGTGACTATCATAAATAAATAAAAATTTAAAAAAAAAAGAAGAAGAAGAAAGAAAGAAAGAAAGAAAGAAAGAAAAGAAAGAGGAAAGAAAGAAAGAAAGAAACAAACAAACAAACAAACTCGGGCTTGGAGAGGGCTTGGAGAGGGCTTGGAGAGGTCAGAGAGTGTGGGGCATACAGGAAATCTGGTTCCCCAACCAGGGAGGGAAGGGAGCTACAGCAGAGCTGGTCAGCAGCACCTGGGAATGTGCTGGAAACACAAGTAGGTCCCGTCTCAGACCTACTTGATCAGAAAGGCCGGTGGTGCTCCCTGCAATCTGCG
Organism: Canis lupus familiaris; assembly: GCF_011100685.1. NCBI lineage: Eukaryota > Metazoa > Chordata > Mammalia > Carnivora > Canidae > Canis > Canis lupus. The sequence continues at coordinate 9,630,763 of NC_049260.1, read as the reverse complement.
GTGCAACAGGTCACCCTTTACTTTTTTTTTTTTTTAAGATTTATTTATTTATTTATTCATGATAGACATAGAGAGAGAGAGGCAGAGACACCAGAGGAGGGAGAAGCAGGCTCCATGCCAGAGTCCCACGCGGGACTCGATCCTGGGACTCTAGGATCTCGCCCTGGGCCAAAGGCAGGCGCCAAACCACTGAGCCACCCAGGGATCCCCACCCTTTGCTTTTCGGAGTCTGCCCAACGTCCGACTTCGAGGACCACTGAACCAGAGCACTGCTTCTCAGGCCTGATGGGGCGCACGCACCTCCCGGGGCTCCTGTTACGCCGCGGCCTCGATTCCGCAAGCCCAGGGCCCGGCCTGAAGTCGCGCGGTTGCCACAGGCCCCGGGGCCGCCGGTGCTGCTGGGCCAAGGGCCACACTGGGGCCCGCTGGGAACTGGATGCTCTCTCCCTCCAGCGGGAAGGCTTCGTTGAGTTGCCTGCGGGCTTTGTTCTTCACAGGCAGATGGAGGCGCAGGAAGGAGCAGAGAGTGCATTCCTGGGCTCAAGGACCTGCAGAACTGGCTCAAACCAGAAAGCTTTGCATTCCATCTCAAGCTTCTGGGATAAGCACCAGTACAGTAAAGCACCAAAAGACAAGATGGGCAGTTGCTTCGAAGAGAAAATTCTGGTGTTGGGCTCAGCACTGCCCTCAGAGAATGGAGAAATTCCTCCTGCAAAGACCAGGGTTCAGGGCCCCTGGGTGGCTCAGCGGTTGAGCATCTGCCTTGGGCCCAGGGTGTGATCCAGGGGTCCCGGGATGGAGTCCCGCATCCCCTGCAGGGAGCCTGCTTCTCCCTCTGCCGGTGTCTCTGCCTCTCTCTCTGTGTCTCTCATGAATATATAAATAAAAATCTTTAAAAAAATTAAAAAAAGACCTTTCTCCATCACAAGGATAAGGATGCCTTGTTTTAGCTACCCTGGCTGAGCCTCTAATCTTTTTCTAGCCAACACTGGATTTTCCTTCTGAACTCACTTGGTCTGTAAACATCATTTCCTTTGCAACCCCAAGCCCCAAATTTCACAGAACCATGCTATGTCAAATAAGAAAAACCTGCCTTACTATGACCTCGCTGTCTTAAACATTAATCACTGCTTCCCTAGAATTTTTCCTTTGTGCTTTTGGCTGCCCAATGGCTTGTGTCTCTTGAAAATACTGAGAGGTCACAGAGAAGGGAAGAAATCCTTCATTTAAAAAAAAATTATTTATTTGAGAGAGAGAGAGAGAGAGAAGCATTTGCAGAGGGAGAGGCAGAGGGAGAAGCAGACTCCTCGCTGGGCAGGGAGCCCAATGCAGGACTCGATCCCAGGACCCCGGGATCATGACCTGAGCCAAAGTCAGACGGTCAACCTACTGAGCCACCCGGGCACCCCAATCCCTCATTTTATATTTGGATAGATTTTCTGTGCAAAAACACAGCAGATGCAGTGTGCTCCCCTGCTGGGACGGCGGCAGCTGAAAGCAGTTAGTTGGGCAACACTCCCAACAGCTGGGGTGTCGATGCTCTGTTCCCGAGAAGGGGTCCAGAGAAGTCACCCATACTGCTCATTCCTATGTCGTTGTTTGGCCTTCTCTAGAACACACCATGAGGCTAGGATGTATACGTCTTTGGTTTGGGACGCATACCTAGCACAGTATCTGGCATGGGGAAGGGCCACACATCTTCGTTGAGTACAGTTTTCCAATTTTGAAAAACATTCCATAAGTTCTACTTGACTTCCCTGTGTATTTTCCCTTAGCCGCCAAAACGTATTAGGTTTCATTTCTACGGTGTCGTGTACTTTGAAGCATTTGAAGCTTGTCTGTTATCTCAAGACGTATTTCTAAAGCCATCCCAATCACCTTGATTGATTTTTAGCACCTGTTGTGCGTTTAGAACAGACCTTCTGGGGATCCCTGGGTGGCGCAGCGGTTTGGCGCCTGCCTTTGGCCCAGGGCGCGATCCTGGAGACCCGGGATCGAATCCCACGTCGGGCTCCCGGTGCATGGAGCCTGCTTCTCCCTCTGCCTGTGTCTCTGCCTCTCTCTCTCTCTGTGACTATCATAAATAAAAAAAAAAATTAAAAAAAAAAAAAAAAAAAGAACAGACCTTCTGGCTATGATGAAAGTGTTCTAGTATACACTGTCCGGCGTATGCCTTGATGGGCTGTGACTTGGCATCACGGTTGGGTGCCCTGGTACCAAAGGCACAGTCCTTGGTTTAATAGACCGAGGAGGAATGCAGAGCTTGCCTAATCAGGAGCCTGACCCCTCATGAGGAACGTCAGATGCTAGCTGTATAGGCCGACGGGCCATTTGCCCTGACCACACCGCTTATCCATTCCAGAAGCTCACCAGGTCAGCAGTTTCCTCGACGGTGGCCTGACTGGGAACTGCATGGCCTCGTCCCCTCCTCTAAGGCCTCTGGTTGGGGCATTTCCTTTAAGAGGCCCCTGAGCAGCTGGAGTCTGCCCATGGTACTGGAATGGAAGCAAAATACATCAGCTGACATTCTGTCCTCCGTCCTATCTCGCTTTCTGGCTCAAGGGCATTTTGATTCATTCAGCCTTTACTTTTATTTCCATTTCCAAAGTTTACAAATTTGAGCTTAGGGCTGTTCGGCTATTAGAAGAAAAATCTTTCCTTCCTCTCCAGCTGTCTTCTAAAACGCGATTGTCCAGTGGATGGCAATGGCTTTTCCATCAAAAATAAAAATAAAAATAAAAATAAAAATAAAAATAAAAATCACAAGGCAAGGATGTTGCAACCAGCAAGTTATCTCTCATATTGGAAAAGTAGATTTAAAACTCCAGATCTGGGAAGCCTGGGTGGCTCAGTGGTTTAGCGCCTGCCTTTGGCCCAGGGCCTGATCCTGGAGACCCGGGATCGAGTCCCCCATCGGGCTCCCTGCATGGAGCCTGCTTCTCCCTCTGCCTGTGTCTCTGCCTCTCTCTCTATGTCTCTCATGAATAAATGAATAAAATCTTAAAAAAAAAAGAGGGTAAGAATTTAAAATAAAATAAAACTCCAGATCTTTGATCTCTTTACAAATTCTTAGCAATATGCTCTAGTCTTGGCAATGAGTATTATAATAGTATTATTATTGAAAACAGCTGTTAAGTTTGCATCTAAGAAATGTTTGCAAAAAACTCAGATCAGGTCAGCAACGTACTCGACAACAGGGTTTTCCTGTGTCCTACTTTCATGTGTTATAATATTTTCGGTTATATAATCTTTTCCCTAGAGAAGGAGGAATAATGTGAATTAAATGTGTCGGATAAATGGATGTGGGTCTTTCTCTTGATAGGAATGCTTAATGCAAAATTCTTTCTAGGAGGCATCCTTGGTAGTTCCTGAATTAGGTTATTGAAAGTTTTCTTTTCTTCTTTTTTTTTTGGTGAAAGTTTTCTTTTTTAAAACAGTTTTAGTGCTCTGTATTTAACTCTAATCTACAGCCTTCTCCGCATTATTTGAATGCCAGCAATTCTGATGATAAGGGCGTGTCTCATGGAGGCAGCAATAAGAAGGAGCTAGTGGCGGCTCTAAGAGAGGAGCAACCAGTCTTCATTCAGGAAGGCTCCGGCTTTACCATATGAATTAAAAAGAGCAGCACGAACTGCAACATTGATCTGTTGCTGATGGAATAGAAGCAAAAACTCCTCATTTGAAATCTCCCCACATTGTCTCTCTCTGCAGCTTGGAATCCGCAGACTAATTCTGCTTCTATCAGCGAACAGGGATGTAGATTAGCTTCACCGAAGATCACCAAGGGCAATCCCTCCCCCCCACCCCTTCCTTTGAGACAGTGTCTAATTGTTTGAATGTATTCGATCCGTTTGATGGGGGAATTGCCATTACAGTCATAGAAGCTAGTTCCAAATCTCAAGAGTGGAAGAGTATGGATTTATGATTTTTAAAGCTCCAATAAATGTTTCGTGTTGGAGTGCTACATGAAACCATGAAAAAAGAACTTGGGAAAAATATGAAAAATGTATGCTTTGTGCTTCTAGTACATTTCAATACCAGATTTCAGTGTGATATACAGTGGTGGTTGCCATAACAACAGAGCAATCCAGGAGCCGCGATTACGCATATAAGGAAATGGCAGCCAAGGATCCTGCTCTCTGGTCAGAGCCACTGTCTTGTTCATCGCCATCTAGTTCTTTCACCTTGTACATCAATTATCTACATTCGGGCTCTTAAAATTGCTGATCGTCTACCTAAACTTTAGGTTCTGAGCTTTTTCTCTTGAAAAATAGTCCCAGAATATTAGAGCAGAGGAGCGTAAAGTGGGTACGTGTCAGATCCCCTTGTCTCAACAGCTTAAGAAATCGATATAACTGATGACAGGGAGTTGAAGCTACAATATAATTAAGGCAAGGAGGAACCCCTGCAATTTTGGATTAAATAATGGGATGGTGGATATGTACTTACCTAAATGATGAAAGGATTGCTTTGGAATAAAATATCACACGCATGGGCCAGCATAAGAAATATTCCCCTTCCTTCCTTTTTTCTTTTTTTTTTTTTTAAGATTTTATTTATTTATTCATGAGAGACACAGAGAGAGAGGCAGAGACACAGGCAGAGGGAGAAGCAGGCTCCATGCAGGGAGCCCGACGTGGGACTCAATCCCAAGACTCCAGGATCACGCTCTGGGCCCAAGGCAGGCGCTAAACCGCTGGGCCACCCAGGCGTGCCCCCTTCTTCCAACAAAATGACTGATGGCACTTCGTATGTTGGCACACCAGAGTGAAAACTTTGCTTATTTATTATTCTAAATGATTAGTAATGAGAAGATCCATTCACATCCAGCTCATGAGAGGCACTGAGTCAAATCTAAACCATGGCACCATCATTTCCCTGAGAGGTTTTAAAACCAACAGTTTTGAGGGGATCCCTAGGTGGCGCAGCGGTTTGGCGCCTGCCTTTGGCCCAGGGCGCGATCCTGGAGACCCGGGATCGAATCCCACGTCGGGCTCCCGGTGCATGGAGCCTGCTTCTCCCTCTGCCTGAGTCTCTACCTCTCTCTCTCTCTCTCTCTGTGACTATCATAATTAAAAAAAAAAAAATTAAAAAAAAAAAATAAATAAAACCAACAGTTTTGAGAAAGACAGTGGAGAGCTTTTCCTAGTCAAGTTACTAACTTTCCAAAACTAGCAGTGACAATGCTGCTTTCCACCCTCATGCAATGATGAGACATTTTTGGCATCATGCAGGGGCTCTAACTTGAAGTCTGGAAAAAAAAAAAAAAGCTGGTGGTGAAAATCCACCTCTCTAATAATAATAACAAGCACTTACGAGTGACAACTCATGCTAGGTACTTTAATGTCATTTCTCAACCTCACAGCAATGCAAAGTAAATATTATTCTCTGTTTCATAAATCAAGGACAAGTGATATTAAGTAACTTCCTCAACATCACAAACCTTTGGCTCCTTTTCTTTCACATCGTGTTTGTGGAATTCAAAGATAAGAGGCCCAAAAGCAGATTCCGGGTTTGTTTTCCTCACCACGATGAACCCACCGTGTAGTTCAGACTCTACTTATGGTAGACACCACATGGTGTGGATATCAAATCCTTCAGGAGAGTTTCCAGCAGCAAAGTTCTGTGGTAAGCTGTGTTGTTTATCCTTTGCTGCCAACAAATTACTCCAAAACAGTGGCTCAAAGCAATCGGCACTTACCACCTCACAGTTTCTGTGGGATGGGAATTTGGGAGCAGCTTACCTGGGGGATTCTGACTCAGGGTGTCTTGAGATTTTGTAGTTAGGACATCAGCAAGGCTGCGGTCATCTGAAGGCTGACGAAGGCCTATGGATCTGCTTCCAAGATGGTGTGCTCACATGGCTGTGGGCAGGAGGCCCCTGTCCCTTGCAGAGGCCCCTGTCCCTTGCAGCGTGGGCCTCCCCGTAGGGCTCTTTGAGTGTTCTCACAACATGGCAGCTGGCTTCCCTGAGAATGAGCCATCAAAGAAACAGCAAGGAGAGGCCACACTTCGAGCTCGCAGCCTTGGAAGTCCCGTACCATCACTTTAGTCACATTCTGTTTGTTAGAAGTGAGTCACTGAGTACAGCCCACACTCAAGGGGAGAGGAATTAGACTTAACCTCTTAAGGAAGCAATACCAGAGAATTTGTAGACATATTTTCAAGCTACCCCATAAGCAGACTTTGGATTTCAGAAGATACAGAAGGTCTGGAAATCCAAAAACATAAAAGCACAATCTAATTTCATCTATCTAATGGAGCTAAAAATATGCCCACAGCCAACCTGTCTCCACTAAATGTAATGAGTAATGTCAGTGAAGTTTGCATTCGTCAAAGATCTTGAGTCCCGGACAAAATGCAATATGTCTGAATAGGATTGAGGTGACTTTTCAAATAATATTGTATCTCTAAAATATAATTATATAGTGTAGCATTTATCTAAAAGGGTCAGGCTCACAGTCAGTATCATTATTCATGAAGACTCCAGAAAAAGGCAAATAACTAAAACAGACACATAATATAAAGATAACCTATTAATATTTATAGATATCTCGCCAGCACTTACCATGTGTCCGGATGAATTGTATTATTACCTAAAGTGTCACCTCCTTGCATTCTTAAGCTTAACAGCACCCCCAACCTCTGCCGTATATTTTCCCAATTATGGAAAGTGCCTCATTTAACCTTTGAAATACTCCAAAGCCAGATGTAAGAGGAAAGGAACTGGATATTTGAAAAACTGAAGAATCAAGCTAATAGTATTGGTCCATAATGAGAAGATGAAAGGCACAGAGCTAAAAAATTACCCCAAAACACAAAACAAAGAATAATGGCTGGGATCAGATGCTTATATAATGGCTCAAACCCTAGATCTCTCTGTTTTTATTTATCTTATCTTATTTTTAAAGATTTTATTTCTTTACGTTTGTTTGTTATTTTAAAGAGAGAGAGCGCATGTGAACACCCACCTGGGGGGAAGGCTCACAGTCTTCACAGAGGGAGAGGAAGAGGAGGAGGAAGAGGGAAAGCGGCAAATCCTCCTAATCCCAGATGAGTACTAGCAAGCTGTAGCTGATCCAAAGACCAGTGCATGAAAAAATAGATATTTGTTGTTGCAAGCTCCCGAGAATTGGGGGGTTATTTGTTATGCAGTAATAACTAATGTACATGCTTGGTTACCGCAAAGGTCCTTAACCTGGGGTTCATGAAGATCTAGAGTCAGCAATGGATTTCACTTTCCCTGGGCAATCTCCACGAATATTAATTTTTACCCTCAAGCTTTTTATAAAAATTGAGCAATTTTTAGACCTCGGTAACTAGTATTCATTGTGGTATTTGTGAGCAAAATGAATCAAATCGAAAAAGTTAATTTTGCATGGCTGAAGGTGATAATAAAATGAATTGCTTATAATGATCATGAAATATGTACAAGTGGGAGAGGAAATGTTAATCCAGTTGTACAAAAATTTAAAATCAACAGCAGGTGACTTGGGAAGAAAACAAGAAGGAAAAAATTTGCCTTAAGGCATACCTTTTGCCTTGAGCCTACCTGGCTCCTCCTTACTCCTAGATTGAGGATTTCTGACGAAGGCCGGTAGACAAGGGGTTAAGGGTGGAGCTAAAACCAGTCCTAGCTGCTGTTGAAGTAGCACAGAAAAAAAGACAGTGAGAAAGGAAGCAAACAGAAGATGAGGAAGAGAGAAAGGAAACAGGTTTTTATCAGGCCTTGGAGCTCAACCATTAACACTAGAATTTTATCCTTTGGCTAGTATAGAAGTTGATTTTAATCAGGTTTACTTATCCTAATTTTCAAAGCATTTTTCATATTTTTATCATTCTCTGAGTCTTTAATAGTATTTCAAGATGGATCTGATGTGAAACCCCACTGTTTGCGCAGCAGTAACTAAAAACATTCTGACTCCATAGAATTGAAATTATTTTTAGAATGCTGAAAATTCCCCTGGTGCAACAGAGATAATGATAATCATAATATTTGCAAAAGGAAGTGTTTGGTTGGGTTGTATGTAAGAGACACACACACACACACACACACACACACACACACACGCTGGACCAGAAAAAATTCACTAAGATCCAGGAGGACACAGATTTATCTGCACGCCCCCTCCGCCCCGCCCCCATAAATCTACACAAAGAGTCTTTCTTCTTGCAATGGATCTTCTAATGTCAGTAGAGTCTTCATTAAGATTTTTCGGGCTACTGATGAAAGATACAGAAATGATTAATAAATCTAGATTCATTTTATAAAGCTTTGTAGATGAGATTTAGAAAGAAAATGTGAATCTTATTCAAACAGGCAAGGATTGTTCGTCAGAAGAATAAAGCCTTTTCAACAACTTGCTGGTGGCTTGTTTTACACTTTATTCAAAGTTTTATTTTCATAATAGGCAGAAACTTTTATCATTGTGGTAGTGTAGAAATAATTTTATTTCCTTTAAAATCTCCTATATTCCTGGCAAAGTGTTAGCATTATTGAAATCATCACATACAAATTTCTTTCTCAACCTGAAAGTACAACTCTTGCTTCATATGGGGAAAAATAACTACTAAAAATTGTTTCTGTGTGTAATAGATCACTTTAAACATTTTTAAAAAGAATCTACTTCTTTTTTTATTTGAGAGAGAGAGAGAGAGAGGGACCGGGAGCATGAGCAGGGAGGAGGGGCAGAGGGAGACGGAGAGCCAGACTCCTCACTGAGCAGGAAGCCCAACGTGGGGCTGGATCCCAGGACCCCGGCATTGTGGCCTGAGCCAAAGGCAGATGCTTAGCCAACTGAGCCACCCAGGCGCCCCTGTAATAGATTGCTTTGAACTATGGTTCTAACATAGCTATTTCCTTTGGAAATGTTGGAACAATGAGAGAAAGAGATATGGCGAATATGAGCGTGTATTAAAATATATGCACAACCATGCAACACCATAGGTGGATTCAACAAAAGAGGATGGAGAAGGTTCTAGTAGAATGCATTATCCAGTTACCTACTCCTGTTCCTTGAAGTGGATTGCCCAGGAAACTAATGAAGCTTAAAGGCTCCACAGCACACCTGGGCCCCTTTCAAGGCAACGTTTCCACATGCTCATACGTTTTGATAAAATTTGCAAAAGTAATATATTTCACCCATAATTCGTTAAGTCTCTTTCCACTACGACACCCCGTCTTTGTATTGGGTGGCACTGGAGATGGCCATGGCATTTTTGAAATCTGACTCAGAAAAAAAAAATCTGACTAGGAGAGAGTGGGTTTAGTGGGAAATATTTGTAATTATACCTAAGTTATTATTAGTCATCCTGATGTAGGAATGGCTTTCAGGAATACTTCCATCTTCTCCCGGGATGACTCATCTGGAACCATGACATTTAGGCCCAGAAGCAAAGAATATTAATGTGTGCGATCAATCATGCCTAGAAGCACCAGAAGTATGGGGTAGTGGAGGAGAAAGCAAGTTTGAAATACAGAAAGCCAGAAGCTGGTCTGTGGAAAAACTTCCAATCAGGAGGTGAGTCAAATTAGAAGATTTAGTTCTCAGTAACTTCAAGTCAAAATGGAAGTTCTCTCTCATTAGGAGCAGACCGTGATAGTTCAGTGTAGACAATTATAATCTCATTGGGATCCCTGGGTGGCTCAGCGGTTTAGCGCCTGCCTCTGGCCCCGGGTGTGATCTTGGAGTCCCGGGATCAAGTCCCACACGGGGCTCCCCGCATGGAGCCTGCTTCTCCCTCTGCCTATGTCTCTGCCTCTCTCTCTGTGTGTCTCTCATGAATAAATTTTTTAAAAAATATTTAAAAAATAATAATCTCATGATACAGTGAAATTATATGTGTGTATGAAACATGTCAGATGATATTTATTTTCAAATATATGAAATATATTTTCACTACATATAATATGCATTTCATATATATCATCTCACTCTATGAGTAAAAAAACTATATATGAAATCAATAGATGTATCATGTATATGATACATATTTGAAATCAGTAGAAATTACAAGGATACAGAGAAAAGAATGACAAAGGATCCTTTTAGATCATAATGAAAAAATCAATCATATATGAAGAGCAAGAAAGAAATTGTAAACAGGAGCAATGAATAGGCACTTGGGTTGTTTGCTAATTTAGTTCATTAAAAAAGTGAATCATATAAACACAGATGAAGAAAATTAAATTTCTTGCCAATTTGATAAGGAATACTGATATTGACAATAATTATCACAAAAATAGTATAGCACTAAACAAGGCCGTCAGTGACATATTGTTTGAGGAGAGTCACCAGTTCAAAGAACATTTAAGATTAGTTGCTGTGTGGGATCCCTGGGTGGCTCAGTGGTTTGGCGCCTGCCTTTGGCCCAGGGTGCGATCCTGGAGTCCCGGGATCGAGTCCCGCGTCAGGCTCCTGGCATGGAGCCTGCTTCTCCCTCCTCCTGTATCTCTGCCTCTCTTTCTCTCTATGTCTATCATAAATAAATAAATAAATCTTAAAAAAAAAAAAAAAAAGATTAGTTGCTGTGTAAGGAAACTTGAAATGCCCTGAAATCTGAGAGCTCATACATGCAAGAAACCTGATAGGCTTTCCAAGCCTGGCAATGGATTCTAAAAGTTTACGTGACATTTTTGACAAAGAACGTCATTTTGACTTGAAAATGAATTGGTAAGCTGGAAATCAATTTCTATGCTATCAATAATTTTTAAAAAATCAATCATGCTAGATAGAGGAAAGCCTTTGAATTCCTGTGCCAGAAAACATTTATAAAAGCATTATCGGAGCACCCGGGTGACTTGGTTGGTTAAGTGTCAGGTCATGATCTCAGGGTCCTGGGATTGAGCCCCACATCGGGCTCCACGGTCAGCAGGGAGTCTGCTTCTCCCCATCGCTCTGCCCCTGGTCCTCTCTCTCTCAAATAAATAAATAATAAATAAATAAATAAATAAAATCTTTTTTTAAAAAAGCCTTGTCATCTAAAAAGTCGATCAAAGAAAATGCAGCTGAAAAATGTAGGAAAAAAATATTATAGGGGTGTGCCAGGGAGTTAATGAAGATATGTGACTCTTCCAGATTTTGTGATGCTTTTGGTATTTGCAAGCTTTTTCATATTTGTAATGTGTTGCAATCTTTTTTCTCATTCTAAATATGTATTTCAATTTTTTTACTTAATTTTGAATTTATAATGTAGTGTTCTTTTTTTTCTAAAAAAGGGCCCTCAAAATCGTGTCTTAGGCACAAAATCTGGTTCCACTCCTACCTGCCCAGCAGGCACAAGTAGGCACGAGTGTATATATGTGCATGCACGTGAACACACAAGTGCACGTGTGCTACTCTCACCATTGCTACTTCAGCACATTTTTGGCAACAAGTCTGGCTACCTACTGCAGACACCAGACTTCTGGGATCCCCTCTGATCCCAACGGCGTTCTAGTGCACTGAGCCCTCCATACAGGACAGGAGAGAACCCAAGGAGCCATTGCCACCCTGGAAAGACCACTGTGAGCCAAGTTGGATTTGACCCAAAGGATCTCTAGGGAAGCCTCCTTGTTTTCAATCATGGGCACCTCAGGAGTTCTGAACTGTTTCTGGAGTGTCTAGGGAAGTTAAGTTTGTTCGGCTCCCAAGAGCACCCAAGGGGCTGCAGAATTCTCCATGGATTCTCTAACAACCTCCCCCTCCCAGCATCTTCTGGGTTTTTGAAGACAGCCCCAGTGCGGAGACTCCTCCGAATAACTGCAGGTCCCTGACTCTAGAGAGTGAGTAACTGCTCAGCACCTGGGGAACAGCATTTCCACGGGCAATTAGGGGATCGGGTTAGTGGTTGCTTTGCAACAAGCTGGTGCAACTCCCAGGTCGTCCAAGGGCTGGCTTCTAAGATGCTTGTATGTATGAAATGCAACTCGAAGTAGTGAAGCAGCTCTGCGAACACTTGGTATTTTGTCATGCACCATGCAGGACCCTAGGAAGGGGAGACGGTGATCAGGCCCTGAGACATCCACCCCAGTGGCCCTGGTGACTGAGCCAAGTTGAAGGCACGTGATAGGCACACCACCAATGGAGGCCTGAGCGCATTCTGCAGGGACGTGTGATTCAGCTCTCAGCTCTCTCTCCCCGTCTACACAGGCCACACACATCTTGCCCCGCTTATAAGTGTTTCCCCTGAAACCCAATCAGACGTGGATAAGTTACAGTTTGGCTGAAGATTTGGGGTGACGAGGAGCTACCCGAACTACGACCCACTGAATTCCTCTGAAAACACGCTGTGGGGATGTTTTCCTTCAAAAATCTCCTTCCCAAAAAAAAAAAAAAAAACCTCCACCTTCTTCTGAGCTCAGCCCCAAGCAGCCTGGGTCCCTCTGCTCCCTCTCTACTATGCGCTGCGAGTTTTAGCCAGACACTCAGGCCTGAGGATCCTCTTCCGGCCCGTGAGCTTCATAAAGCTTCTTTTCAACTTCTCAATTAAAGCGGTCTCTCCCCACATAGAAATTCTGGTACCAGCTGCTAAGACGATAACTGTTTCTCCATATGGCTTCCAAGATAAAATAGGAAAGAACGCTGCTCTTTTCCCACAGATGTGATGATTGATAGCGGTCTGTCTGGGCAACATATATCATCACAGTTCTCTGAATGGGATCTTTACTTTCATAAATCAACCTAAGACTTCACTTTTGTATTTTTCTCTATACAGGCCCATAAAGGGAATTTGAAATATTCATAAAATTTGAAAGAAAAATGAATCAACATCATTTCACCACTCGCATTACGCACCGTTCGCATTTTTACGAATTTTCTCCCAGATTTTCCGTCTGTGGAACGAAAGGTTTTGTCTCTTTGTTTTTCAAGCCTAATTCTAACCACTCTGTGTATACATGTCTATGCAGTGCTTTTTTATTTATTTATTTTTAAGATTTTATTTATTTGTTTGAGAGAGAGAGAGAGCAAGAGAAAGCACTAGTGGGGGTGGGGAGGTTGGGAGGAGAAGGAGACGCAGACTCCCCACTGAGCAGGGAGCCTGATGCGAGGCTCGATGCAGGACTCAATCCCAGGACCTCGGGACCATAACCTGAGCCGAAGGCAGACGCTTAACCGACTGAGCCACCCAGGGTCCCTATGCGGTGCTTTCTAAACGTAGATCCTACAAATTTTCCTTGCTCCCACATAGACCGCCTACATATTTAAATGCTTGCATGACAGGCCCTAGAGTACATAGTCCCTACCGACTTACGGTATTAGTTTTCTGTTGCTGCTGCGACAAATCAACACAAACAGAACAGCTTACGACAACACGGATTTATTCTCTGACAACTCAGGAGGTCAGCAGTCCGACATGGCTCTCCCGGAGCTGAAGGCCAGGTATTGCAAGGCTGTGGTCCTTCTGGAGGTTCCAGAAAGATTTCCTTGCCCTCTGCAACTTCCAAAAGCCACCTGAGCTCCTCAGCTTCTGGGCCTTCCTCCATCTTCCAAACAAGCAACATTGCCTCCCACCATGCCTGTCTTCCACTTCTGCTTTTAAGGACACCCATGATTGTAGTGGGCCCCTCAATAATCTCCCTGATTAGCAATCTTAATTCCACCTGGGACCTTAATCCAGCCAACCGCCACCCCCCTCTGCCATGTAAGGTGACACATTCACAGGTCCCAGGAACTAGGACGTAGATCTCTCTCTCTCTCTCTCTCTCTCTCTCTTTTTTTTTAAAATTTTTTTTAGGACGTAGATCTCTTAGGGTGGCCATTATTCTTCCCACCATACTTACCTATTTCTTATTATTAGACTTTCAGGTTGTTTCTCATGTTTTACTGTGATATATCACACTGAAACAAATGTCATTGTTCAGTTTACTTTTTCCTTATTCGGTAAGCCAGTCTTTTCTAGCTACAAACCTTTTGTCTTTTTTTTTTTTTTTTTAAGATTTTATTTATTTATTTATTTATTTATTTATTTATTTATTTTTTATTCAAGAGAGACACACAGAGAGAGGCAGAGACACAGGCAGAGGGAGAAGCAAGCTCCTCGCAGGGAGCCCGATGCGGGACTCAATCCCAAGACCCCAGTATCATGCCCCGAGCCAAAGACAGATGCCCAACCGCTGAGCCACCCGGGCACCCCCAAATCTTTCCTCTTAAGAGGAAGAATTATAGAGGGTAAGGATACTTCGAGGAGGTATACTGGGTGCTGCTGGCCTGGAAGCAGGATGTAGTACTTGGCACAAATAATACTGAGTTTCTAGTCCACACTCCACCAGCATTAACTAAGTCATTTTAGTTACCTAATCTATCTGAAAATTTTCGCTACCTGCAAAATGGGAAATAACACTTATCCAGGCATTATTTTTCCTATAAGGATGGTATTTATTTATTCATGAGAGATACAGAGAGAAGCAGAGACACAGGCATGAGGGAGAAGCAGGACTCCCTGCAGGGAACCCAGAGTGAGACTCGATCCTGGGACCCCAGGGTCACACCCTGAGCCGAAGGCAGACACCCAACTGCTTAGCCACCCAGGCACCCCCTATCCAGGCATCATTACGGGGTCAGATGAGACGACGTAAACTCTGGAGCCACTGTGTTACTAGTGGTCACAATGGAGATGATTGTGATTAGGATAATCAGTGTAACACTGGAAAGGGGATCAGATAGCGCACCCCTCTCATAATTTCTAATATTCCTAGTGATGATACAGTTGACACCTCAAGTCATTTATCTTCTCAGGATGGTGAAAGAAAAGTCAGAAAAGTAATTTGGTTAAGAATCACATTGAGAGGCGCCCGGGTGGCTCAGTGGTTGAGCGCCTGCCTTCGGCCCAGAGCGTGATCCTGAAGTCCCGGGATCGAGTCCCACGTCGGGCTCGCCGCAGAAAGCCTGCTTCTCCCTCTGCCTGTGTCTCTGCCTCTCTCTCGGTGTCTCTCATGAATAAATAAATAAAATCTTTTTTTTTTTTTTTTTTAAAGGAATCACAGTGAGAGGAATGCCTGGGTGGCTCAGAGGTTCAGTGTCTGCTTTCAGCTCAGGGCATGATCTGGGAGTCCTGGGATCGAGTCCTACATTGGGCTCCCTGCTCCTCAGGGAGTCTGCTTCTCTCCATGCCTCTTTCTCTGCATGTCTCATGAATAAATAAATGGAAAAAATTTTTTTAAAAAGAATCACATTGGGGGCAGCCCCGGTGGCGCAGCGGTTTAGCGCCGCCTGCAGCCCGGGGTGTGATCCTGGAGACCCGGGATCGAGTCCCACGTCGGGCTCCCTGCATGGAGCCTGCTTCTCCCTCTGCCTGTGTCTCTGCCTCTCTCTCTCTCTCTCTCTGTCTCTCTCATAAATAAATAAATAAAAATCTTAAAAAAAAAAAAAAAGAATCACATTGAGAAAGAACACTTTTTTGAAATTATAATTATTTCTTCACAGGATGCTTTGCCTCCTCCCTTACTCCTGCAGCCCCCCAGCCTCCATGCACTCTGCCATGGCACCAGGCAGGCTTTTACTGCATGGCCTTCCTGCTTCCTACTACATTTTCCAGAAATATGCTGCCCCACACATCCACTTGTCTCCCCTCTTCCCCTTCAGCTCTTTGCTCAAACATCTCTGCAAACATCACCTCTGTGGACTGTCCTCGATAAAATCACACTATCGCTGTGACCGCCAGTGCTCCCTACCCCCTTCCCTTCTTTCCTCTTTCCCTGTATCACCACTGGAATAGAAATTTTACACAAGCAGGGATTTCAGCCCTATTTTCTGCATTGTGCCCAGTGCCTAGTGTCTAGCATATATTATGGACTCAATAATTTTGTTAAACGATCAAACAGATTTTAATGCAGCCCAAGCATTCTATTCATTGGGTGGTGAAAAAAATCGACCCAAAGACTCTTTTTAGTAGTAATTTTCCCTGTTCAGACATACCCTTCACATATAATTTGGACAGCAACAGGCCCTGGGTGAAAAGTGAACAAGAGAGAGGGTATATATATTGAAAGAGCAAATGTCTAAGATGGCTGTTGCCTTTACCCTGATTCTTCTTCTTCTTCTTCTTCTTCTTCTTCTTCTTCTTCTTCTTCTTCTTCTTCGTCTTCTTCTTCTTTTAAAGATTCTTATTTATTTACTTTAGAGCAGGAGCAAGAGAGAGAGAGAGAGCATGAATGGAGGCAGGGGCAGAGGGAGAAGGAAAAGCAGATTCCTTGCTGAGCAGGGAGCCCGACTTGGGGCTCGATCCCAGGCCCCTAAGATCAGGACCTGAGCCGAAGGCAGATGCTTGGCCGACTGAGCCACCCAGGTGCCTCGCCTTTACTCTGCTTCTAAAAAGTGAGATATATGGGATAAATATATATATATATTTTAATTTTTTAATTTTATTTTTTTATGATAGTCACACAGAGAGAGAGAGGCAGAGACACAGGCAGAGGGAGAAGCAGGCTCCATGCACCGGGAGCCCGATGTGGGACTTGATCCCAGGACTCCAGGATTGCGCCCTGGGCCAAAGGCAGGCGCTAAACCGCTGCACCACCCAGGGATCCCTATTTTTTTTTTTTTAAGTGAGGTATAAACAGTCATGTTGTATAGTTTACAGCGACTGGATTTGGAGCCAGAGCCAGGGATAAATGAAAGAAGACATAAATGAAATCTTCCGCATAAAGATGAATCCAGGTGGATGCGCCACTCGGGCCTGCAAGGTTGTCCTTGTGGCCTTCGGCTCAGAGCTGTCATCACCATGAAGCCCACCTCGATTTAATTTTGAAAAGCAGAAATCAAGAGAAGTTGGTAGTCGCTCCGCTGGTTCAGAGGAAGTGGATGGAGACGGAGACTTGATACAACTTGGGGAAGCTTGTGTCAGGGACTGATGCCACACTGAGTGCAGTAACTGTATGCGTCTTCATGAACTTCCCATGACGGACCCTCAGTTGTCCCTCACACCAAGCCATAGGGACCCAGCACCGCCCCACTCTGCTCGGACACGCAGTGGTCTTACCCTGGTGTACTTGTAGCTCTTGTCCAACTCTGCTCCCCTGCTCGGGACAAGATCAGAGCTGCTAGCACCCAGCTTCCTGGTGGCTCGCTCCGCTTCCCCTTCCTGCCGGTGCCTCTACTCCAGCCCCATGTTATTGCTCTCAAAGCAAGTTTTCCAAACATCGAGACAGATAAAGATCTGAGGACCATAACTCTTGTATGCTCCTTAAGGACAATTTCTTTCTTGTCTTGGATCCCGTAGCCCTAACAATGAAACTGTGCCAAGAATCTCTTTCAAAAGTAAAGCCAAGATCTATCCCTGAGTGACTAGCGGCAGATAAACGGCTTTCAGCTTAATCCTAACAAGAATGAGCAAATGGACACCGATACTTGGCTTAGCGTTTCATTAACATAATCCCTTTCCTGTGCAGTGATATTCTTCTGTGACGTGTGTGTGTGTGTGTGTGTGTGTGTGTGTGTGTGACTGCGGGGAGGGGGGGATATATTTATTCTTCTGGGACATCAGACTTTTAGTGTTGGGGGTATTTAAGGACTTTTGGAAAATCGTGTGAATGTCCAAGCGAAAGAAATCATATGTCATGCTTAGCTTTGTTGTGAGCACCCATGCCCTGGATGGTTTTTCGCTCACAAGGATCATCTCCTTCAACCCAAATGGAAGCCAACTGCCAGGGGAATGTGGTGGGGGGCACTTTCAGCTCAGGCCTATTTCAGGCACCTCGATCTCACATACCAACTCACTACTGGCATTAGGGTGAGAGTAGGCACAAAGGGTCAACTCAAGGTTGATGGCAGCTCAGGACACCTGATTTGGGCCTGGGTTAATTACTGGTGGGGAGAAGTTGGCCAGTTCCAAGACAGTCCTCAAATTAAATGTGACTCTATATGTTGGGCAGCTTGCGTGGAGCCCAGTATATGGAACTGGGTGGGAATCCGGCTCACAACTGTCCAGTTTAAAGATTCTAGATGTGAGGGTGTCTGGGTGGCTCCATGGGTTAAGTGTCTACCTTCGGCTCAGACCATGATCTCAGGGTCCTGGGATAGAGCCCCTCATCCGGTTCTCTGCTGAGCGGGGAGTCTGCTTCTTTCTTTCCCTCTGCCCTTCCCCCAGCTCATGCTCTCTTTCTCTCTTGCTCACTCTCTTAAATAAATAAGTAAAAAAAAATTTTTTTAAGAATATATATAAAAAATAAAGATTCTAGATGTGAGACTCCTTCGGCAGATCCAAACCAAGGCAGGTGAGACCAGGGATCATGTATGGGACTGCCAATTATTATTTCCCTTTGAGGATGGAATGTAGAAGACTCACAACTCCAGATATTTGGAACATGGGTTTGATTCCTCTCTAAATGACGCAATTTGCTTGAAGGGAGGATGAGTGGAAGTGAATGATTCCAAGAAACGCCAAACGCCAAGAATTCTCCATAGATTACTGATGAATTCTTGGAAACTCTAGAAAATTTATTTTATGTTGACAACTAAGGAGAGAACGCTTCTTAATTCAAGGCCTACACCTCTCCTTGGGTTCCTGGTAAGTGGGCCAAGCTGTATGGTGTAAAAAGGATGGTTGAGGTAGTAAAGGGTTCACAGGAAGTAAAAATCATCCACATAGATTCTGAGAGGAGAAACTGAGTTGGGCATGTTTCCAGGGAGTATGGGCTACAGAGAGATGGAGAAATCCCGAAAGCTATGAAGAATAAGATACAATGAATAAGAAACATAAAATAGGTGAAGAATTACTCTTCCCTTCTCCACTTAGCGTCACTTCTATTGGCCCCTCATTAAGAAGCAGCAAATCTCAGTTATCAGCATTTTCTGGAAGATGAACATTTTTTCCCTTGAAATTCTTTTATGTTATCCAAAAGTCCCCAGGAAAGAAAAATGATATGCTTTCATGGGCTTCATATTCAAGAATTCAGAAAGCCCGCTAAAAATATTTCCAGATTTCAGAGCTTCCACTAACATTCCAGATTTATCTCTGACATCCAAGGCCAAAACTTTTTTTTTGTATATTTTTTTTATTGGAGTTCAATTTGCCAACATAGAGCATAACACCCAGTGCTCATCCAGTCAAGTGCCCCCCTCAGTGCCCATCCCCCCGTCCCCCCGCCCACCTTCCCTTTCCACTACCCCTTGTTTGTTTCCCAGAGTTAGGTGTGTCTCATGCAAGGCCAAAACGTTTACGTATAGAAAAAGTTACAGGAGTTGCCCAGCAATTGACAATTTTTAAGAGATCACATTTACTCCGCTTCTTTTATTATAAGGACATGGGATGAATTTACTGCAAGGCTGTGTGCGGGATGGTGCTAGAAAGTCAACACTGTCTGGAGAACAAAGCTCAGGGGTGTCCCCCGATCTGCAAAGGGACAAGCCCCCCCCCCCCCCCATGGTGGACGTTGCCAGTAAAAAGAATCCTTGTTGGTCCACACTGGCTGGTCCAATCCTGGAGCCTTGCGTATCTTGTCGGCACAAATACCATTTGCAGCAATTAGCATGGGTGCTGCGGACTGGGGATCCCCCAGCTGGCCCTATTGGCACCCCAAACTCGGGCTTTCCTGCAACTGTCCAAACTCATCCAGTCTCATTCCTGGCCTTAAGGACCCTGATACGATGGAAGGTTTGGGAGCTTTTCGTTTCTTTCCACCGTCCCTGCCTTATGGCCTGGCTGTCATTTGGGGGAACTGGAAGTGGCAGGACTGGGGCCCTTTCTCAAAATGAATTTCAAATTGTGGCCCAAAACCCACAGAGGACCTTAACAAAACTCATTTTTAAAACAGACGTAAAAAAAAAAAAAAATTCTAGCAAATTCTTATAGCATCTGCCCCAAGGAAGCAAGGGCTTATATCCCTATGTCCCACGTCTTGCTCGAGATGTCCACTCTGGGTCAGTTGTTTGCCATGTGACCTCGGATGTCGGACAGATTCAAGGAAAGTTCGAAGCTGCAGTTTGTCAGGGTTTTCGGTATTGCCAGGGTGCGAGCCATGCTTTGCCCGGCCCTGTCCATCTCCAAGAAGGGACCACAAGACCCCTCCAGAGACTATGGGTGTCTGTCTCTAGACCGTCAGGTTAAGGGGGGCAGGAGTTGGGGCTTCTCCTGCAGGCCTTCAGGGGTGGCGGTGCCCGCATGTGGTGGGGACCCGCGAAAGCAACGGCTACTTTCTGCAGAATTTCCATTTGAACTCATGCTCTTACTCCCTGCCTTCCGGGGAGCAGCAGCACCAGGATCACCCAGGAGCTGGCTTCGCCCCACCTCTAGAGCCTGCAATCCTGGGGGGTGCTGGGCCAGCCGGGTCTTCTCAAGCCCTTCCAGGCCATGTGCTTGAGAACCGGCAGCCTGAGGGAAGCAGCTCTGCAACCGCCTCTCTGTGGCTCCTGCAGGACCCGGGCCTCACCCCCGCAGGTGAGGAGCGCGCCCCAAGCGGGCTTCGGGCTGCAGCGCCCACTTCCCGGCCGCGCACCTCGGACCTTCTCGGCCGCTTCGCACTTGCCCCTGTGGCTCCTTAAGCCTCCCATCACCCACCTTAATTTTCCCTCCTCCATGGGACCCCCGCGTGGCTCAGCGGCTGAGTGGCTGCCTTCGGCCCAGGGCGTCATCCTGGAGTCCTGGGATCGAGTCCTGCCCCGGGCTCCCTGCGTGGAGCCTGCTGCTCCCTCTGCCTGGGTCTCTGCCTCTCTCTATATATATCTCTCATGAATAAATAAATAAAATCTTAAAAAGAAAAAAATTCCCCCCTCCCACTTCTGTAGAGAGGTTCTCCCTTCATTAGCTTGCTTTCTTTCTTTCTTTCTTTCTTTCTTTCTTTCTTTCTTTCTTTCTTTCTTTCTTTCTTTCTTTCTTTCTTTCTTTCTTTTCTAGATTTTATTAATTTATTCATGAGAGAGGCAGAGACCCAGGCAGAGGGAGAAGCAGGCTCCCCGCGGGAGGGGGGTCAATGGGGGACTCGATCCCAGGACCCAGGGATCACGCCCTGGGCGGAAGGTCCAGGCTCAACCGCTGAGCCACCCAGCCGTCCTGCTCACTTTCTTTATGATATAAACCGCACCCCGATGTTGACTTTTGGGGGGAGCGAGGCACTCCCCCCCACTCCCTCTCCACAAGAGGGGCGCAAGCCAGCAGGGCCCACGGCCGCGGAGCTGGTGCTGGCTCCCAGCCGGTGTAGGGGGCCCCATCCCTGAGTGACAGGGTGCTCCGGCGTTTGGCCTTGGGGTTTCGAGAACAAAGACAAGAGGAGAGCTCGGGAACTGCTCACTGCCCTGGCTTCCCCGGCACGGAGGGCTGGAGAGAAGGTTCTGACAGGTAAGGCGTTGACCGGAGAATGAGCTTTCACCTGTAATAACCGTCCTGCGTCTTGCCTTGGGAAGCCAGCCCGCCCGGAGGCAGGTGAACCAGGTCACTGTTCTGCTGAACTTTTTTTTTTTAAGATCTTATTTATTTATTCATGAAAGACACACAGGGAGAGGCAGAGACACAGGCGGAGGGAGAAGCAGGCTCCCTGCGGGGGACTCGATCCCAGGACCCCAGGATCACGCCCTGGGCCAAAGGCAGATGCTCAACCCGGGAGCCACCCTGGCATCCTTCTGCTAAACTTTTCAGTGCAAAAGCAGCTCTCCCGTCGGAGAACAGACTTGCAGACCTTTGCAGAAGCTGTGACCCGGGGGATCCCTGGGTGGCTCAGTGGTTTGGTGCCTGCCTTTGGCCTGGGGGGTGATCCTGGAGTCCTGGGATCGAGTCCCGCATCGGGCCCCCCGCAGGGAGTCTGCCTCTCCCTCCGCCTGTGTCTCTGCCTCTCCCTGTGTGTCTATCATGAATAAATAAATAAAATCTTAAAAAAAAAAAAAGAAGAAGAAGAAGCTGTGACCCGTCAGCGAGTCCCCGGCAGCCCCTCCCCGCCCCGCCAGGCCCCGCAGGTGCGCACCAGGCCGCGCCGCCCGAATCCTACCCTCCTGCCTCTGCACCCGGCAGGACTGCAGCCTTGTCCCCCGACGGCGGTGACATCAGGCCATCCCCTCCTTCCCCCCGAGGCCGGGTCCTCCGCAGCCTGAGCCCCCGGTGCCCCCCAGCGCCGCCTGGTCCCCGCACCCCTGCGGCCTTGCCGCCCTGGCTCCTGTAGCGCTGTCTCCCGGCCCTGCGGGGCCCTTTCCACCTGCACCTGCCGCGGCCCCGGGCGCTCCCTCCCACGACCACAGGCCGCGTGCCCCCCTCCCGTTGCTTCCAGGGGTGCTTAAACCTCGACCCCTCAGAGAACCTTTCCCATTTTGTCCGAATTGGCGGTTCATGAGCCCTTCTCTCCCAACAGGTGATGCGTCTTTGCGACCTATTTCTTCTTCTTCAGGACAACATCGATCGGAGCCTCCAAGCCCCTGACGACAGCAGGTGCCCAGTGACTACTTACTGGCTCCCTTAGCCAGTGGTTCAAATGGTCTCGGTCGCGAGTTTGGAACCGGATGGAAAAGAGCGGCAATCCCAGTCCAGGGGAGGCCAAGGAGTGTGGGGGAGCCCAGGAGTGTGGGGGAGCCGTCACAGGTGCGAAGAGCCCATGGCACCCAGCGCTGCGACCCGCAGAGGCAGAGAAATTCGGAGGGAAGGGGCTGCTGCGGCCCCGTGGGAACGAACGGAGCCACAAATGCAAGCCACCTATGACAATTTCCATTCCTAGTGGCCACATTAAAAAAAAAAAAAAAAAAAAGGTTAAAAGAAGATGGTGAGGTTAGTTTTAATAATGCCCTTTTTCTTTAAGCCAATATATGCAAAATATTGTCATTTCGACCTAGGATCTGTAGAAATTAGTGACGAATTTGGTATTCTTTGGTTTACTTATTTCTTTTGTATGAAGTCTTTGGAATCTGGTATGAATTTTATGCTTCCTGCCCATCTCTGGCCACATTCCAAGTGCTCAGGAGCTACAGGGTGGCCTGGCTGCCCCTCCCGAGAGCAGCGAGTAGTGCGGAAGGAGGCCAGCCCTGCCTCTAGGCCTCAGGGCAGGGAGAGGAAGCCAGGTCCCCCCGACAGGCCAGGCCCAGAGGCTTGTGAGGAGAGCAAGCCAGACGACAAGACTGCCACCGACCAGCCAGGAGCTCGGTCCCCTGTCCTCACCCCCCACCCCACCCCAGGAGCAGGAGCTTGTCCAGAGGGAGGGGGAAGGGCACATAGGTGGTGGCCAGGGAGCGGTGTCTCCCCAACCGAAGGGGTAGGGCCGAGGTTCCCGGGGTTCAAGACAAACACAACAAAGCAAGCTATTCTAATGAACTGACCCACTGGAAGCTGATTTATTTGCTACCACTGACTTTCATTACCTGTATGATGGGGTCCGAACTTCCAGGTATTGCAGATAAAGGAACAGACCAGCAAGTTGTGGGGGGCCATTCATCTTAGCTTCATGACAGGGCAAAAGGGAAAAACAGACAAGTTCCTCCTCTTCAATAAACACAGCCCCCACAAATCCAATCCGAAGCAGTAAGTGAAGGTCTTCCTGTGGTACAACTGGTAATTATTTGAGTATCAGAAGCAACACAAAAGCCAAAGGTCCTCAGACCCCAAACCTGAACCTGTTATACGGACAGACGGAGCAAGAGCATTCAACTCTTTGAATACAGAATTTTCTGGAAGATGCAGGGGAAAAGCCTGAGCTAATACCTCCAAACGGAAGCAGCGATTTTTCAGGGAGATGTTCTCGATCTATCGCAAAATAAGCAGCATTAAGGTCATTTAAGTAAAACACTGTAAGCTTAGGGTCTTCATATTCCTGTTTCTTTCTTGACCTGTAGCAATACTATGTGGGAGGACGGGGAGAGTCAGAGACAGCCGGGAGCAAACACACCAGCCTGTCACCAGCTCAGAAGGCAGTGAATGTCCAGTGAACACACCTCGGATCTGGGGACTGACCGTGGGGCTAAGGGGCCCCCCCGATCAAAAACCCTTTCTAGGTCCAAGGATAGACAGGTACTGCTTGGCCCTGTAGTGTAACTATAATAATAAAACCCTTGACCTGCTCAATTCCTTGGCTTTCTAGATTTACTCGGGCCAGACAAATTCTTAGACAAAGGCAAAATGAAATACATACAAGTTGACCATTTACGTTGCTTTTATTATTTAAGAAAATTCAACCGGCAGCTGCAAGGGCACTGTCCTAGGCCCTGGCTAATCCTCTTGCATTGCTGCTGAGGACTACAAAACCGCTTCGCTAAAGAGTTTCCAAAGCATGAAATGGGGGCGCCTGGGTGGCTCAGTTGGTTAAGCATCTGCCTCCGCTCAGGTCATGATCGCAGGGTCTTGGGATGGAGCGGGCTTTGGGCTCCCTGCCCAGCGGGGAGTCTGCTTCTCCTTCCTCTGCTCCTCCCCACCACCACCACCTCGACTTCTCTCCCTCCCACATACATAAATAAAATCTTAAAACCTTACTATTTCAAACCAGAACAAAATGGAAAAACCTGAAGTTCTGAGATCTCAGTGATGGAGATGAACACTATGAGTCCACACCTCCCCAGCAGCCATTTCCTTGACAGCCAACCCTCCAGAGGCAGGGCGAACAGCACCAGCAAACCAACAGCAGGGTGGAGAGGCACAAATGTGCCTTAGGATAGCTTCAAAAAGTGAAACGCCTCTTATTTTAGAAAAAATCCACTTAAATGTACGCCAGGGGCTTGCAAACACACAGCTTATAACCAGGAACTTCGTGAAAAAAGCCAGAAGACGAATGGCCCAACGGACCTCGTGGGACTATTGGCTACTTTTGCCATAAAAACATGAAAAGACCCTTCCCTTTTTTTGAGGAGGGAGGACCCAAAAAGGGCTCCTTTGTATAAAATGGCCAATGCCAGAGCTATAAGCAGGACCCCAGCTGTTTCAAAGAGTTTATTGCCAACAAATTTCCCCAGGGAGTGTGCTCCCCATCCTGGAGGCTGGGGTTGTCCTGGCTCTGCTGTCAGAACTGGGGGTCTGGGCTGTCCCAGGTTGCTGTGAGGTCGCTGCCACTCCAACAGGTGTCTCGGGGGCTGCCACTTGGACTCGGGTGGGTCTGCTTTGTTACTCCCTTATCAGTCTGCACAAACCAGTTACCTGTCCTCCTTGGCGCTGGTGGCTGGTGGGCCGGTGGCGTGCACACCCACTGCACGCGGGGCTCTTTCGTGGTGTGCCAGGGACGCTTTACCAGGCATGGAGGGGAGGCCACAAATGTTATTTACGTTTGCAGATCCCTCTTTTAATTACTGTTGTGGAAAAGCTGTTCCGGGGCTCTGGTTCCCGGAGGGACCTTAATAGCATAGGTAGAAAAAAAAAAAAAAAAAAAGAAAGAAAGAAAGAAGCCTGCAAGGGGGCTCTATGAAAGGGTTAGAGCAGCTGCACCAAAGGACCTAGATGCTCTTCATCCCCCACAGCTGCCACGAGTGGCTCCGACGCTGGCTTTTCTGGACTCCTTGCAAAGTATAATTTCCAAAAAGTTAAAAACAAGGCTCCCGTCAAAGACTTTCGGCAATTCCTTAATTTGGGGATCAATGAGACAGGAAAGGTGTCGCACGGAGCATGGGAGGAGCTGCCCCGGGAAAGAAGGCTGCACATTGACACTGCTCCGTGGCCTGCAGGGTAATAAGACCATGGCCTTTGGGGTGATCTTTTCCACCAGTCAGAAAGGATTTGCATGTTTTCCAGACTAAATATACTCATTAACACAGAACTTTGCATACTCTGGGGTTCCTATTTAACAAATAGTAAATAGCAAGTAAAACCAAGACACCTTCTGTAGCCAGTTAGGTCGTCCTGGGATGGGCTCCTTAAACAGAGCACTGCTACGACAGTGAGAGGAGATCCTGAACGTTCGCGGCCTTTCTTCCTGAGATTTGGATCACTTTTCTTTTTCTTAAGATTTTATTTACTTATGAGAGAGAGGGAGAGGGCAGGAGAGAGAGAGAGAGGGCACGAGTGAGGGAAAGGAGCAGAGGGAGAGGGAGAAGCAGGCTCCCTGCTGAGCAGAGAGCCCTATGGGGCTGGATCCCAGGACCCTGAGATCATGACCAGAGCCTAAGGCAGATCCTTAACCGATTAAGCCACCCAGGCGCCCCTGGATTATTTTTCTTAACACTTTACATATTGTTCGTCTCCCGCTTCATGTTGATGTATAATCAAGATGGTAGGAAGAAAATGCTGGCAAGTTGGACCTTGAGATGTGAGAGTTTTTCATACGCTCCAGAAATGTGAAGAATTTAGATGTATTTGGGGGGGCGGGTGGTGAGGATAGGTGGCTTTGGGGAGGAGTATGAGGCAAAACCAAACAAAAAAATTAAATGGTTTAAAAAAAAATACTGGCCATAACTATAGGCTTAATGTGCAGTATCTGAAACCAGTACACTGGTTTGGAAGCAGTTTATGACCTGCGTTTTTGACCTTTTTTTAAAGATTTTATTTATTTTTTCGTGAGACACACACACACAGAGAGAGAGAGAGAGAGAGAGAGAGGGAGGCAGTTTTTGACTTTAAATAACACAGGTTGTTAATGAAGGATGCTCACACTTTTTTCATGGAGAAGAGCCACTTAGATTATCCCATGGAAATTATACAATGCTGAAAATGTTAATTTTCCCTGGGCCAGGGATCAATTGGCAGGAAATAGAACAATAGAAACCCAAGTGAAAGGCTGAGGTTTGGAGCCTGGCCCTGGGCCGGGGTGGGGAGGTTGGGGGGTGCTGCCGGGAAGGAAGGGGGAGGGGATTATGTCTGAGGTTCTGACCTCCTGGGGAAAAAAATGTGATCTGAAACAGGGCTGCAGCTGTAGGAAGGGTTCAGGAAGTAGAGGAGCCCCACCCCCCCTACACTCTCCCCTCGCGGTGTGGGGACAGCCAGCTTGAAATGCAGCAAGCTTAGGGAGAAGAGAGCTGTCTGGAGCTCCGGGCCAGCCTGCATACCAAGCTGTGGTTGAAAACTTAGTAGGAGGGCACCTGGGTGGCTCAGCGGTTGAGCATCTGCCTTCGGCTCAGGACACGACCCCTGGGTCCTGGGATCGAGTCCTGCATCGGGCTCCCTGCAGGGAGCCTGCTTCTCCCTCTGCCGTGGGATACTCCTGGCTTGGTCATACTCCTCTTGGCCTCTCAACTTGTAACTCCCAAAAAATTCCCAGACTTGTCCGCACATTACTATCACAATCACAATCGTTCAAATTGCAATCTTCGAGCTTGGGCCCCCAGTTTTTGAAAACTCCCCAGGTGATTCCGATGTGCTGAATGAGTTTGAGAATGAGTGCTCTAACCCTTGCTACTTGAAGTGTGGTCTCCCAACCATAGCAATATCTGCGTTGTCCACGAGCTTATCCCAATCGCAGGTACCCAGGCCAAACCTTCCTTGTATTGAATCAGAATCTGCATTTTAATTAAGTTCTGGGTCTTTAACATGAATTTAAACTTTCAGAAGCACTGCTTCCAAACAGACTCCGTGTGGCCTCTCTGTGAGGAGAAACGCTAGGACTATTTCCTATATTTTAGTCCAAAGAAGAGATACCTTCTCCCTCCCCTCACCTCTTTATTTAGCAGTAAACATCGCTAGAGGTGGAAGGAAATGCAGGCCTTCTTTTGGAGAAAGCAAGCAATGTGTCACCAGGGCTAGATTTTTTTGTCATTAAAATGCACAGCATGCTAAGGGACAGCCTGGAGCCTATCAAAATTCCCAACAACTCAAGGAAAAATAGATTAAAGCGAAAGCCTCCAAAAAACCACTTTTGCCTTTTCCCAGGAAAAGCTTTGGGGTTGAAGAGTCAAAGAATATTCCATCAAGTTACCTAAACCTTTGAAGTTTGCCTGAATAAACCAGTGTCCATAAAAAGACCTCTGATTTCTTCATGTTTTAAACGTATTTTATAGGAGAAAGGCTTTAGGGTGGGATTAAGTAATAAGAAATGTTTGTATTTGTCTTCCTGTGTGTAGAAGAGCTAACATCCAGATAGTCTGGATGTTTTGTTTTGTTTTTAGATTATTTATTTATTCATGAGAGACACAGAGAGAGAGGCAGAGACACAGGCAGAGGGAGAAGCAGGCTCCCTGAGGGGACCCCAATGTGGGACTTGATCCTGGGACCCCCGGATCATGACCTGAGCCAAAGGCAGATGCTCAACCCCTGAGCCACCCAGGTGCCCCCAGATAGTCTTATTTTGGATGTGATGACGTAAGGTTAAAATTTATTGACAAAGATCTTAAACTGAATCAGAGAAGGCATGTTTATTTCTCCAGACACACACACACACACACACACACACACACACACACACACATCCACAGAGGCTGAGACTCTAAAGTCCATTTCTGATAAAGATGTTATTTGTGAGGATATGGAGTAACGGAATGACACTAAATGCTAACTTGAATCCACAGGAAGAAGTGAAGAGACCTAAAAATGGTAAATAAGAAGATTAACATAGCAAATTCTATAAATATATACTTTCTCTCCTTTCTTGGCTCAGCTTCTTTAAAAGACATACCATCATATAAAGGAATAATTATAACAATGTATTGTTTGGTTTCTAACATATATAGACACAATATATATCAGTAATGGTACAAATAGGGGTAAAGAATGGAGTTATATAGGAATAAAGTTTGCACATCTTACTGGGATTAAATTAATATGTCTGCAGTGGATTATGATAAATTGAGATGTATTTTGTAAGCCTTAGAGCAACCTCTAAGAAAAAAAAAGAGAGAGGAAAGAAAAAAACAGCAAAATATGATTAAAAGAATTAAAGTTAGGGACGCCCGGGTGCCTCAGCGGTTAAGCATCTGCCTTCAGCTCAGGACATGATCCCAGGATCCGAGATCGAGTCCCACATTGGGCTCCTTGCAGGAGGCCTGCTTCTCCCTCTGCCTGTGTCTCTGCCTCTCTCTCTGTGTCTCCCATGAATGGAGAAATTGAATATTAAAAAAAAAGAATTAAAGTTATACACTAGAAAATATCCACTGACTACAACAGAATGTAATAAGGGTGGAAGACAGGAACAAAAAATATAGGAGACATTTGGAAAACAAAACAAAATGGCAGACATAAATTCAATCATCTTGATAATAACTATGATGGCTTAGACACTGCAATCAAAAGGCAGTTATTGTCAGATTAGATAAAGAAAATGAGATCTAACTCTATGCTGTCTACAATAGACAATTTTTTAAAAGATTTTATTTATTTATTCATGAGAAACACAGAGGGAGAGAGAGAGAGGCAGAGGGAGAAGCAGGCTCCATGCAGGGAGCCCGACGTGGGACCGATCCCGGGTCTCCAGGATCACGCCCTGGGCCCAAGGCGGTGCTAAACCGCTGAGTCACCCTGGCTGCCCAAGAGACACATTCTAGATTCAAAATGTGATGGTATGTTAATGTGTAAGGAAGGGGGTGAGCGTAGGGGGTGGGCGAGTACACATTTCATCTACTGTGTGTTAGGCACTGAGGTACAGTGACTTTTTGCATTAACTATGGATCTTTTGTTATGAAAGATTCTAGGCCTCTCCTATCACAACTTCCCCTCCTCCAACGAGCATCCTGGAAGATTCAAATACTTAGCTCTTCTAATCGGTTCAAAGAAGAGAGAAAAAAAGATGAGGCTAGAAACCATCAGATTGTAATTTTCGAAAAGCTAAAAACAAAGCCTACATACCTATAGTGAATAAGCATGTTTCGGCCAGCAGGATGGTGCAACCCGCCCAAAAGAGAATACCAAAGACTGAAGTATTGATAGTCTGAAAAAAAGAACGCCACGACAAGATCTCCAAGTTAGAGACAGCATGGCTCAGTGGCTAATATCGGACGGAGTACTAGAACCGTGATACTTCTCTGTTAGGAATCATTCACATCTCTACTTGACAAAAATCTTCTTCAGTTCCCCAATTTTCCAGAAGTTTGTCATTTAATTTGATAACCGCTTGGGTCTAATCAAGTAAAAAACAAGTCAAACAAAGTTTTGCCTACATTAGCTGCCCCTTAGGTGGGCCTGTAGGTTCCAGCAGGCACTGAAAGGGCACACTGTAATCTTCCTGTGTTCTATATTTTGGAAATCGGTTCTTAACAAAAGTAGATGCAATTGTGAAACCCAGTTTAACATAACAGGGGTCACGTGGCTAAGATTCACTGCTGGTTTCTCTCCAGGGGCTCTACTGAGCACTTTATATCCTTTATTTCATTTCCTTTTCCTTGCAATGCTAAGGGCTGAGTGGATAATGGATGATTATCTCCATTTTTTGGATGAGAAAATTAAGGCTCAGATAAGCTAAGTAGGTTCCCCAAGATCATGTATCCGGCAAATGGTGCAGACGGATTTTGAACTTTGTGGTTGCTTACTCTGAAAGCTCTTGCATCTCACAAAGAGGGTTTCTAAAATGCCTCTGTATCCACAACAGTGTCTGAAATATTATATATGTTCAATATGTGTTTCTGGCTTAATTTAACATCCGACCAATACAAGCAAAAAAAAAAAAAAACAAAAAACAAAAACAACAACAACAACAAAAAAAAAAAAAAAACAAGAAAAGAAAGAGAAAAAGAAAAAGGAGAAGTAATAAATACTGTTGGAAGGTCTTTCCCTTTGTGCTTCTGTACAATTTCTCCCTCCCAGAAGGGGGTTCTTCTCCTGACCCAGACTCCTCTTCACCTGCCTTGGGTGCGCATGCATGAAGTCACACGACGGCTGCATCACTCCAAGATATTGTGCAAGTTAGAGCAAGTATGGACACTAATCTGTCCTCTCTTTTTTTTTTTATTTATGATAGTCACAGAGAGAGAGAGAGAGAGAGAGAGGCAGAGACATAGGCAGAGGGAGAAGCAGGCTCCATGCACTGGGAGCCCGACATGGGATTCGATCCTGGGTCTCCAGGATCGTGCCCTGGGCCAAAGGCAGGCGCTAAACCGCTGCGCCACCCAGGGATCCCTAATCTGTCCTCTCTATGGCAGAGTCCTGGCAGTGGAAATCTACTGGCCCTCGTCACAGGGGTTAATTCCACCTCTATTCCACCTAGACAGCTAAAAGGACTTCACGGACAACTATCATTCCCTAGATCAATTGAGGAAGTCGAGGGAGCATGAACTGAAAAATTTACTTTTTCCAGATGGAAGACCAGATAGGCTAAGCAAGCCCAAGGTCACAGAGCAAGTCCTTGGAAGAATGCAGAAAAGATGGCCAGCTTTTTCAATGGAAACTTAGAGTGGTAACTATGGGACGATTCCTCTCGGAAATGTTTTCTTCCGTTTCAGTGTCTCCTTTCTTGAGGAAAAATGATGCCTAAACGACAGCCGATTATAGACGAGGGAGGGAAAATACTTCAGAAAAAAAGAACATCTCAAACATGTCTGGCAGTGACAATTTTCTTGATTTTTAACAGTGAAATGATTTTTGTATTTCCACATAAGTGACCACATTCAGCAGTAATTGCCAAACACCTGGCATGTGTCAGATACTCTTGGCTAAAAAACAAAAAATGAAGCTGTGGGAACCCAGAGCCCATCTCTGATTACCTGCTACAGTAGAGCTGAAGTTAGCCATCAAAATGATTCTGTCCAGATGTCCTTTTCCAAAAACGATGCACTCACAGGTCGCTTTCTGCTTCGTAGCTTGACTGTGTGCAGGTGTTCTGCACGCCCTGAATTGCCACTGTTGTCAGATTCGATCGCATCTTCGGGAGCACCTTAGTAATGAGCCAAATGAACAATCTGATAGTTCCAGTTCAGGGCGCACTTCGCAGGAACACCTGGGTATGTGGCCATGGAGAGGTGGGGCGACAGCCAGCGAAGTCCCGGCCCTACCTCCAGAGAATCGCAGGGCTTGTCTGCACTTGGATAAGGTGTATCGGATACACAAGCTTGAGCAAGGGGAAGGGAGGATCAAGGGTCGAGAAGCTCAAGGGGGGAGAGACACAGCAGCAACAGAAACTTCTAGATCGGGGCGCCTGGTGGCTCAGTGGTTTAGCATCTGCCTTAAGCTCAGGGTGTGATCCCGGGGTCCTGGGATCGAGTCCCACATCGGGCTCCCCGCAGGGAGCCTGCTTCTCCCTCTGCCTGTGTCTCTGCCTCTCTCTCTGTGTCTCTCATGAATAAAGAAATAAATCTTTTTTTTTTAAAGAAGCTTCTAGATCAATCAGAGCTGTTGACTTAGTGAGCCAGGGAATTAATCTCTGTCACAGTTACTCAGCTCTGCTGATGTCTGGTAAAAGCAGCCACAGATAACACATTCATAAATGGATGTGTCTGTGCCCCAATAAAACTTTATTTACAAAAACAAAACAAAACAAAACAAAAAAAACGATGGCTGGCTAGATTTTGCCTGCGAGCTAGAATCTGCCTACTGCTGAATTAGAGGAATAGGCACCCGAACGGGACTTCATCTTGAGCCTGGACTTCAGAACGATGAATGTCAGGATCTGACCCGGGAGCCTCTTGCCTTCTAATCACGGAAAATGGGTGCTTTCAAAATCTTTTCTTGGGGCACCTGGTGGCTCAGTGGTTTAGCGCTGCCTTCAGCCCAGAGACTGATCCTGGAGGCCCTGGATCGAGTCCCACGTCAGGCTCCCCGCATGGGGCCTGCTTCTCCCTCTGCCTATGTCTCTGCCTCCCTCTCTCTGTATCTCTCATGAATAAATAAAATCTTTAAAAATTAAAAAAATAATAATAATAAAAAAATCTTTTCTTACAGTGAGGAAGACTTGCACAAAGCCAGAATTCAAACGAGTACATTTTAAAGATCTCATTGGCTTTCTTCAATAATTCCTGAAATCGGCAGCACCTTTCCAGCAGACAGAAAGGAACTCCAAACAGCTGTACAAAATGGAAGGCTCTTATAGGCAGAAAGGGGCAGGGAAAGGAAGTTTCAAGCAAAAAGTGGATGGTCTCAGGCAAGGTCACCTTTCCATGGGGGATGGAAGGGGTCTGCTGGGCGGATTCCTCACCAGGGCTAACAGGTAATAATTCCAGGTGGGTTAATAGTACATTTCTGGGAGAGGCCGAGACTGCAGGTAGGTTAAGTATTAAGTCTTGATTTGCCATTGTGGGGCTTAGCACAAGTAACCCCATTTGGGGCCCATTGTTAAAAAACCCCGAGTAGGCCATTTTTTGACATTTAGGTGGAGGCAGCCCCGGCCCCCGGGCCTGGGCTCTCTGTGTGCAGCAGAAATCGCATTGTGTAGATGCCACCAAATTTGCTGCCATGGGCCTCCAGAGGGGCAGCCGCTAGCCTGCCAGAGCCAGACCGAGGCAGCCAAGGAAGGCGGTGCCAGTGTGTGAGGAGCACAGCCCAGGGGTGAGGTGGCAGCGGGCAGCAAGTGCTGAGGGCCTGCAGGCACTGGGTGCCCCCCAACCCCCGCACCTGGGCCTGCTCCGTCTGGGGGTGGCCACTCTGAGCATCTCTGAATTGCCCTGGAGGTCGTTCTTCCTTCCGCTGTCTGGGATGCAGCTCCTAGCTTCTGGAGAGATGGCGACTCACACTAACCTCCTTATCTAGGTCACTTGGGCACATCGTTAGCATTCTCATTTTTTGCAATCTGGATCAGCTGAAGATTGTCCAAATCTTTAAGCTCTGCTTCTTTTTCGCTTCACAATTCTAAGTCATTTCTCTCTTCCCCAAGCTGTCCTGTAAGCAGTGCCAGTAAGAGCCAAGCCACACCTTCAACACTTGGCTTATAGGTAGCTTCAGTCCACTTTCATCGTTTGCAAGGTCTCCCTTCCACAAAATACTAGAACACGAGTATTCTAGCCAAGTTCTCAGCTGCTTTATGACAAGATCACCTTCGTACGGTGTCCAATAACACGTTCCTCATTTCTGTCCAAAACCCCATCAGGCTTTCCCATTAGTATTTCTCCTCCTCCTCCTCCCCTTCTTCCTCCTCCTCCTCCTCCTCCTCCTCCTTCTTCTTCTTCTTCTTCTTCAAGATTTTATGTTTATTTATTTATTTTTTTGTTTATTTGAAAGACAGAGAGAGCAAGCACAAGCAGGAGGGAGCCCAAGCAATGCAGGGCTCGATCCCAGGACCCTGGGCTCATGACCTGAGCCAAAGGCAGACACTTAACCTACTGAGCCACCCAGGTGCCCCTCCCATTCATATTCCTGCTGCCATCCTGTTCTGGGTTCCGGGTTCTCCAAGTCTGAAGCTTTCTGTATACACTGCTTGTCTTTCTTTTCTGAGTGCTCAGCATTGCCCCGAACAGCTCAATCCTGGCCACCCAGGCTCTCTGTCTCTCTAGCAGGCACCACTACACTCTGCTGGCCTCCACCCATCAGCCAGTTCCAAAGCCACTTCCACATTTTACAGTATTTATTACAGCAGCACCCCCAATTCTTGGGATCAGTTTCTATCTTAGTTCAGGCCGCTATAAAAGAACATCATAGACTGAATGGCTTATAAGCCACAGACATGTATTATTCATAGTTCTAGAGGCTGCACATCTACGATTAAGGCATCAGTAGATTTGATGTCTGGAGAAGAGGGCCCGCTTCCGGGATCACAGACAGCTGTCTTCTCGCCATGTCCTCACATGGCAGAAGGCGTGAGGGAGCTCTCTGGGGTCTCCGTCCCAAGGCCATAATCCCAATCATGAGGGCTCCACCCTTATGACCTAATCACTTCTCAAAGACCTCACTTCCAAATACTCTCATGTTGAGGATTAGGTTTCAACATGTGAATTTTAGGAGGGCACCAACATTCAGTCTATAACAACATGATTATGGGTCATTTGGATATTCTTTTTTTGTATGTTGTTTCTTCAAGTCTTTTGCCCATTGTTCTATAGTGTTGTTTGTCCTTTTCTGATCGATATAAGGAGGGGTTTTTTGGTCTGAATTCTAGTTGTGTTGCTATGGAACTTGTTACTTAAAACTTATCAGCTTAGGGATGCCCGGGTGGCTCAGCAATTGAGCGCTTGCCTTCAGCCCAGGACGTGATCCTGGAGACCTGGGATCGGGTCCCACATCGGGCTCCCTGCATGGAGCCTGCTTCTCCCTCTGCCTGTGTCTCTGATTCTCTCCCTCTCGATGTCTCTCATGAATAAATAAATAAAATCTTAAAAAAAAAAACTTATCAGCTTAAAACAAGAAATATTTATTATCACATATTTTCTGTGGGTTAGGAATTTGTGAAAGTTGACAGGGCTGGTTCTGGCTCAAGTTCTCTCAGGAGGTTGTAGTCTGATGTCAGCTGGAGCTGGAGTCATCTGAGGGCTTAACTGGGACCTGAGGATCCACCTTGAAGATGCTGCACTCACTTGGCTTGTAAGTTGGTGCTGGCTGTTGGAATGGCGCTTCGGGTCCTTTCCCGAATGGTTCTCTTCACAAAGGGCTGCTGAGTATCCTCATGACATGGTGGTTGGCTTCTCTAAGAGTGAGCATGCTAGGAGAGCGAAGCAAGCTAGGAGAGCTAGGAGAGCAAAGCAGTAGGCACAATCTCCTTTATGTGCTAACCCGAAAAGTCACATACCTTCACCGCCATCATATAGCATTGGTCACCCAGACCAGCCCTGATCCAGTGTGGGAGGGGAATCACTAGAGCATGAATAGCAGGAGGGGACAGTCACTGGGGGCCATCTTGGAAGTTGGTTACCACACCAGTCCTTCGTCATATCAAGTCATTTTTGGAGAAGGAAAAAAGGAAAGAAGAAGGGATCCTTTGGAATGTGCCTTCAATCATGCTAAAATGCCTTCCCTTCTCACCTAACTGACCATTTAACCATTCTCCAAGACTCACTTGAAGTCCCCAGTGCATCAGTCTCTCCGTGGCTACATGTTCATGTGCTTAGACCTGTGGGGCGACACGAGACACTATCTGCCAACTGATAAAGTTTTCAGGATCCCCACAGGTTGCTGGTCTCTTGCAATATTCTGTTCCACTAAGTCATGCCTTAAAGCCCGCCTTGGTGCTTTTTTAATTAAGATTTTGATCCTCTCTTGCAGCAAGCATTTTGGGGAAGGTGTAATGTTACAATGTGCTATGACTCATTTATCCCTTA
This sequence comes from Canis lupus familiaris, assembly GCF_011100685.1. Taxonomy (NCBI): domain Eukaryota; kingdom Metazoa; phylum Chordata; class Mammalia; order Carnivora; family Canidae; genus Canis; species Canis lupus. Next base: position 9,594,860 of record NC_049260.1, on the reverse strand, counting down.
GTTATTAAAGGGTCACCCAAGAGATGGTTTTCAGGTTAGGGACAGGCACAAATCAGGTGAGCTAAAGAAATGAGGAATTTCTCAGCTAGATAAGGGGAACCCTGCAACAGCTGGAACTCTGGAGGGTCAAGAGAGGTGCCTCAGGAGGATAACTTAGGACAGCCGATGCTCTCAGAGTCATGCCAACACAGGGGCTACACCTGAGAGTGAGTGCCTCTTAAATTTTGAACCTTGAGTGCCTTACCAGCCTCATCCTAGTCCAGACCCTGACTGGAAGCTCCAGGTGGCACACAGTGCTATGTCCATTTTACCTGGGTCCAGCCCATGTACACACAATGATGGCAACCAATCCCCACGGTGACAACTTTGGGTTAAATGACATGCTATTGCTACTTTGGGGGGTAGCAATTTCATGTGGTTCGACTTATTTGCTAATTGTCAGGCACTTTGCTCACATAATAATAATAATAAAATAATAATAATAATAATAATTAGTAGGAGGGGGACAGACAGAGGGGTGGGGAAGGGTAGAAGGAGAGGGAGACAGAGAATCTTTTTTTTTTTTAATTTATTTATTCATGAGAGATAGAGAGGCAGAGACATAGGCAGAGGGAGAAACAGGCTCCCGGGCCTGATGTGGGACTCGATCCCAGAACCCTGGGATCACGCCCTGAGCCAGAGGCAAACACTCAACTGCTAAGCCACCCAGGCATCCTGAGACAGAGAATCTTAAGCAGGCTCCATACCTAGTGTGGAGCCCAATGCGGGGCTTGATCCCACAACCCTGAGATCATGTCCTGAGCCAAAATCAAGAGTCAGACACTTAACCAACTGAGCCACCCAGGCGCCCCACACATAATTATTAATCCTCTGCAAAATAGGCATCCACCCCCATTTTACAGTTGAGGAAAGTCAGGCTTATCAAAGCTACAAAACTTGCCCAAGCTCAAACAACGGGTAAGAGGTAGTGCCAGAATTCCAAAGTAAGTTGACCTAAGTCCCGCGCCTAAGCTCATGCCCTGTCACCATGCTGGATATTTCTTTCTTTCTTCTTTCTTTCTTTCTTTCTTTCTTTCTTTCTTTCTTTCTTTCTTTCTTTCTTTCTTCTTTCTTTCTTTCTTCTTTCCTTCTTTTTTTTTTTAAAGATTTTATTTATTTATTCATGAGAGACAGAGAGAGAGAAAGAGGCAGAGACACAGGCAGAGGGAGAAGCAGGCTCTGTGGAGGGAGCCTGACTCAGGACTTGAACCCTGGTCTCCAGGATCACACCCCGGGCTGAAGGTGGCGCTAAACTGCTGAGCCACCAAGGCTGCCCAATGCTGGATATTTCTACAGGAAGATAGAAATTGGCAGCTATGGGTGTGGTGTAACTTGAGGCCATCTGAGCAGAGGTTCACTCTGTTATGTTAGCGGTGATCTGTAAAGACCCACGTTATGCAAGCATATTAGTGCCATCTCTTAGGTGAAACACAGACTTATAAGTGCTTGCATAAATGGCATGCGCAGAGGGAGCTAAGAACAAGTCCTCATGGATGACTAATTGCCATTGAGAGAGATTTTTATAGGTGGGGGAAGGTGGATCTAGGTCTACGGAGAACTGCAAAATCTCTCACTAGAAAATTCTGTTTCAAGGCCAGTGAGGCAGTCTAGTCTGTGTCCATTTTCTGGGGAAAAGGAAGGATGGTTTTTATTTTATTTATGTTTTAGATGAGGAAGTGATTTTCTTGATAAACATGGCCATTGTGAAATTCTGTTTTGTGTTTCAAGAGTCACTACAAGTTGAATAATATCCTTCACTTTTGAGACTGAACCATATGGGGGCGCCTGGGTGACTCAGTCCGTTAAGCATCTGCCTTCAGCTCAGGTGGAGCCCTGCTTGGGGCTCCTTGCTCAGCGGGGAGTCTGCTTCTCCCTCTCCCCCTGACAGCACCCCACCCCGCTCAGCTCATGCTCTCACTCACTTTCTCTCTCTCAAATGAATTAAATAAAAAACCTAAAATTTTAAAAAAGTGAACCAGATGAAAGTGTAGGTCAAAACTGCCAAAGGTTGGCAATTTCATAGGGCACAACCTAATACATCATCAAGAGCGGGTTTGGTAATCTTTTCTCACCAATAGCCAGATAGTAAATATTTTAGGCTTTGTCGGCCATAAGGTCTCTGTTCCCCTACTCTACCCTGCCACAGTAGCATGAAAGTAGACATAGAAAATATGAATGGACATGGCTGTCTTCTAATAAAACTTTATTTATAAACACAGATGGTGGGCTGGCTTTGACGTGCCGGCCATAGTTTCCCAAACCCTTTTGTAGAGGCAGCATTCAAGTGTAATTTAGTAACTTTCTTTGTTCTTTACTATTTTGAATTTTTTGTTCCATGGTTTTGTTGTTGTTCATTGCTTTTGTTTTTGTTTTTGTTTTGTTTTTTTTTTTTACAATTCTTTTAACGCTAAAATGGTAAACATAAAATTAAAGAAAAAAAAAAAAAAAGCCTAGATGGTGTCAAATGTCTTTGAACAGAAGAGAAATGGTTTGGCCATAGCTCACACATTTTAAGAGGGCAGCTGTTTTCATTCTGTCTTGATAGATGGAAGAGCCATCCGGTCTCATATAATAAGTTCCAAGTTTCAATTTGGTATTTCAGAAATAGAACTTGTTGCTGGAACATCTCTATCTTTAAGCATTTGGAGGGGATGCTAAATAAATATCACGGGCCAAATATGTCACGTGTCCAATGCTGTTATTAGGTAATACATGAGAACCTCTGATTTATGTATCTAATATTTAATTGTGTGCGTGCAAATAAGAACATTGTGCATGAGGAATGAATGCTGAAACAATAAATAAATGAATGCATGATATGGCTTTTCCTGAATGTACTAGAGAGTGCTGGCGTGTGTATATTGATTCACACTGGCGTGATCACTGTCACAGGCTTGGATTTCAAGTCTGGTTTCCCTCTTGAACCTTGGGGAAAGAGTTTGGCCCATCTCCTCACTCCTCCCTCATCTATAAAGAGCTTGGTCTAGATCAGAGGGTTGCAAATTCAGACGCCTCCAGGGGCCAGGCTGGAATTATAAGGAGGTAAGCACAATAGAAAACAACAGATGTTAAATTGATTGTACTATGATCTACTGTCTTTTGCAGCCTTTTTTTTTTTTTTTTTTTTAAGACTGTGTTTTGAGAGCAGTTTTAGGTTCACAGCAAAACTGAGAGGAAGGTACAAAGATTTTCCATATCCCCTACCCCCACACATGCACAGCCTCCTCCATTAGCAACATCCCCCACCATGTTGGTGAACCTGCTTTGACACGTCATCCTCACCCAGAGTCCATAGTTCACCCTACAGCATTCTGGTTCACTCGTGATGCTGTACATTCTATGGGTTTGGACAAATGTATAATAGACATGTCTCCATCATTATGGTATCACACAGAATAGTTTCACTGCCTTAAAAACTCTTCTACATCCCATTTATTCATCCTTTCCTCCACCCAACCCCTGGCAACCACTGATTTTTTTACTGTCTCCATAGTTTTGCTCTTTCCAGAATATCATATAGCTGGAATCATACAGCATGCAGCGTCTTCAGATTGGCTTCTTTCACATAATAATATGCATTTAAGGTTCCTCCTCATTTTTTTCATGGCTTGGGAACTCATTTCTTTTTAAAGCTGAATAATGTTCTATTGTCTGGACATACCACAGTTTATGTATCCATTCCCTACGGAACTCGATTCCAAGTTTTGGCAATCATGAATAAAGCTGCTATAAACATCTGTGTGCAAGTTTTTATGTGAACATAAATTTTCAACTCCTTTGGGTGGATTCCAAGGCATGTAATTGCTGGATCATATTGTAAGAGGATGCTTAACTTTGTAAGAAACCGTCAAACTGTTTTTCCAAAGTGGCTGTGCCATCTTGCATTCCCACCAGCAATGAATGAGAGAGTTCCTGTTACTTCACGTCCTTGCCCATATACGGCGTTGTCAGTGTTCTAGAATTTGGCCATTCTGATAGGTGTGTAGTGCTTTCTCACTATTGTTTCAATTTGCATTTCCCTGATGACATAGGATGTGGAGCATCTTTTGATTTGTGCCGCCTTTTAGAGAACAGTTGAAGATTTACAAAACTACTAGCCAAGTTCATCTCTTGTCTGTGGGTTGATCCCATGGACTGAAGTAGGGTTTCTTTACCTCGGTGCTATTGATATATTTATGCCAGATAATTTTCTCTCGGGCAGCTGTCCTGTGCATTATAAGATGTTTAGCGGCATCCCTGGCTTCTACCCACCAGATGCCAGTAGCTCCCACTTCGTCTCCCCAAACAATAGCGATAAAAAAAAAAGTATCTGCAGGTATCTACAAGGGCCAAGTGCCAGATACGTTGCCCATTGTCTCCCAGGAAGCAAAATTGCCCCCCAGGTGGGAACAACCGAGGTTTCGAGCTTACTATGGAAACATGGTTTTGAGCCATGGACTATTTCAGTGCTATTCAAAGTATGGTCCTCGGACCCACAGTATCAGCATTAGCGGGGAGCTTGTTAGAAATGCAAGTTCATGGGCCCTACTCCATACCTACGGACTCCGACTCTGCAGGGATGGGCTTAGGAATCAGTGTTTCAGCAAGCCGGCAGGGTGAACGAGGCCCACTAAAGTCCTAGCAGCGCTGGAGCAGATTCCTAGGGGACCATTTCAAGCTTCTGCCCCCCTGAATAGAGGTGATGATTAATGGGAGCAATCAGGGCTCTGACTGGTAGGGTAGACAGCAAAGGGCTGGAGGAAGATAAACGGAGGCGTACTTGGTTTTTCCTCCATCAGAGGAGGAGGAGGGGAGAAGAGGCCTAGATTTTAATGGTGTTTAATGAATGACCCTTAAGGATTTATTTATTTATGTATTTTAAAGATTTTATTTATTTATTCATGATAGACACACACAGAGAGGCAGAGATGCAGGCAGAGGGAGAAGCAGGCTCCACGCAGGGAGCCTGATGTGGGACTCAATCCCAGGTCTCCAGGATCAAGGCCTGGGCTGAAGGCAGGCCCTAAACCGCTAAGCCCCCCAGGCGCAGCCCCCCACCCCGCCCCGCCCTGTGATCTTTCAAGCAAGAGCTGGTTAAATTGGCTTGAAGAAAATGACTCTCACGGATAGAGAGAAAGCAGAGGTAAAAATGGGGAAAGCTGATGGGTTTTGAGCTGCTTCCAGTAGCTCCTATATCCTCCTGGTGGTTTGCGTGTGTGCTAATAAATGCCTCCTCTTTTTGCCTTAGGTTATTTGAGTCAGCTTTCTCTCACTTCCAAGCACGAAGTCCTGACTAATACACAGCTCAGCAGAAGCAATCTGGCAAATATGATTGCCTAGCACCTACTGAGGGCTGTGATCTGGATTTAGGAATGTAAAATACCTTGTAGAATCCTCCTAGTTCATTAACATTTCATTTGCTTAACAGACTCTCACAAATATCCAGCACAGGGACGGGAGGCTAAAGGAGAGACTTTTGAATATTAGTGTTTCAATTTACCTACGGTTTGATTATGACAAAATTTTCCCCTTTATGCCTGCCTGCGTACTGACTTACCAAAAAACAATTAAAAAAAAAAAACAATTTCCATGTTGCTTAGACCCTTTTTGTTTAAAGAAGTGAACCCCATCCAGTAACCTGGAGCGTGTGTGTGAGTGTATGTTGTAGGGATCCAGGGCTGGTTGCCCCCAAATGGGCCATTTGGCATAAAGATGATTTTGAATTCGAAGTAATCAGAGCCCAGCAGACGCAGGAGAAGCTCTCTGCCTCCCCCTCGACTGCCTACAATTACATCGGAAAGGAGAGCCTGTACCGGGAAGAGAGCCATTAACGGAGGCTCCCTTTTACCTAAGAACCCTATCTGCATAACAGGGCTACCTTGTTTTTCCAGACTTCCCCTCTCACCTTCCTGCTCATGAGCTTTCTCCCCTCTCTGTCCTCGGCCCCGCTCCCTCTCCTGAGCTCAGGATGTCAGTCAAGCCCCTGGGGGCCTCACTGTCTTTGGAATGTCCATGTCTCTGTGGATTCTCTGTAGGTCCACCTATTAAAATTGATTTTCTCCTGTTCATCCGTCTCATGTCAATTTGATTCTAAGTCCAGCTAGAAGGACCCGTGGGGCAGAGAAACGTCTTCCTCCCCGACAGTGTGTGTGTGTGTAGTAAATATTGATTGAAGGAAATTGAAGGACTGAGGAATCCAGAAGGGAAAAGGGAGAAAATTAAGCCGATCCATAATCTTACTCATCGAAGATAAGCATGGTTAACATTTTCTGTTTCTTCATTTTTTTTGCCCCTCCACAGAGAAGTTCCAAAGTCCTAGACTGGAAATCAACAGACACACAAGGATGGAGCTTTCGGGCATGTAGAGTTGTGCTTGGCTCTTTACAAGTAACTCACTATGCCTGTTCTATGACTTCTAGAAGCTTACAGTGTAAGCCAGGGGTGGGCAAACTTTTCCTGTAAAGAGCCAGGTCGTAAATATCTTAGGCTTTGAGGGTCAGATCATCCTGTCCCAACCACTCAACTCTAGCTACCGTGGTGGTGGTGGAAAAGCAGCCACAGACCATATGTAAAGAAGTGGGCGAGGCTGTGAGCCAGTAAAACTTTATTCACAAAACAGGTCTGCAGGTGGCCAGCCCCAAATCTAAACAAATCCAGCAGGTCAGCCTTTTAAAGGCCAACCGATTAAAGAGTCTCCTACATTACTCCGCCATCATTTCACTCGGCAAAGAGTGACTTGGATAATAGTATCATTAATCCATAGAGACACCATGATCGGAAAAGAGGAACAAGTGTGATTTGGAATAAAATCTACATCTCAAATGTTCTCACGTCCATGGGAACATAGAGATGTGCTAGGAAATGATTCCAGGATGAGAAGCCAAGTTGAATTATCTTAGTGCTCGGATTCCTGGCTGCAAGTAGAACTTGACATACACACCTGCTAGCAAGGCCAGCGGAAGCTGGGTTGGTCCTGGTCTATGATGCAAAGCCTCGCTTGCCTAACATACACTTCTTTCTGTGAAAGCTAAGGAAGTACAGCATCCCTGTGGCCCCAGTGCGGCTGACAGGCCCTGAAGTGAACTTGCGTCCACTGAGCGGGCCCCAGTTTTCCCTGGGCCTAGGGAGGTGGGGGCCAACGGGAACCGCTGTGCACTGGCTCGGTTTTGCAACTCCCTGGATGTTTGGACTTCCCTCCTAAATGAGTCAGGAGAGGAGTGCTCAGAGCCACCTCTGTGCTCACTGCTGGAGGAGAACTGCTGGCTTCCCAGCAAGCCCCGAGGCAGGGCCAGGTTGTCGCTGCCCTTCTCTCAAAGGGAAGAGATGATTCCCACATGACCTGACTTGTTGGTGAGCCTTCCTTTCCCCTGACAGGGCTGACTCATGGGATGTGTTGTAGCCAAGAAGGCCTCACAAGCGAGCTCAAAAAGAGAAGGTGGTGATAATTACTCCCCGGGGGCTGCAGAAACTTGCCTGAGAATTTAGTCTGGGGAGCCAGAGGGCATGCTCTAGGAGTGGAAGCTGGAGGGAGGCTCAAAGCTGAGGCTTCTGGGAAGGACACCCAGGAGAAGCTCTAGAATGAGAGCCAGATGTAGAGAAACTAGAACGGAGGTTGGAGCTTACTCACACATGGGAGGCTGCGAGAAAGCAAGCCTCGACTGGAGCTCAGGAGCTCGGGCTCTGAGGTTAGAGAACGAGTAGGATAAATCCTGTCTATGAGTTTGGCCCATGAAGCCTCACCCAGCAGAGGCCGGGCAAGGGTGAGGCAAGCAACCTGCTTCTCAAAACTTCTGTACGAAAAAAAAAAAAAAAAAAACTTCTGTACGCGTAAGAACCACTTGTGGAGACCCAAATGGTACAGAGCGCTTCCTGTATCTCCCTGTGGGACCTCAGATCCAGTTGAAGCTAGAGTGGGGCTTGGGAACTGGCAGTTTTAAAAGCCTTCCAGGTGATTCTGATGCACTGGTCCTTGAACCATGCTTTCAGAAAAATTGGACATTAAAGATAAAACGACGTCTTCCCTGTTGTCATGCCTATAACTGCCCTGGCAGCGGCTAGGCCACCACCCTGGGCCTTTCCATTTGTTTGGCATTTTTAATCTCAAAAGCACTTTTGCACTATGATTTGCTGTAATTTTCCTCCCACAGTGTTCTGAGGTAGGAGGTTTATAATCACCTCACTGGCAAAGAAACAGGCCCGTAGAACTTCCTGTGTGGTAATAAGGGGCCAGGCTCACCGTACTGAGATAAACACCCAGATGTTCGGAGCACACGGTCAGTGCTTTGCTCCATTAAATCACATGCTTGTGAAGAAAGAAAGAAAGAAAGAAAGAAAGAAAGAAAGAAAGAAAGAAAGAAAGAAAGAGAGAGAGAAAAGAAAAGAAAGAAAATTTATAGAATCTAGAAATCCCATCCCAGGGTCCTGGGTCTTTGAGAACAGAATGCCCCGGGGCTAGATCAGATTTGTCTCTGTCTTACGAATAGAATGCGTGTAATATGAAGGGACGGTTGCACAGTCCCAGGCACAGATGAACTCTTTGAAGGTAGGGCCAGCGAGGTTTGAGGAGCTAGTAAAAGGGAAAGCAGGGCATTACCCAAAAGACCAAGGTTCGCCCGGTTGCCAGTCCAGCTCACAGTCTACGGTCAGAAAAACCAGAGCTGGTAAGATTTTACACCAACAGAGAAGATCCAAGAAGGACGTGGAGTCAGTCAAGAGGAGCTTCAAGCAACCTGATGAGATGCGGTTTTCTTGCCACTCTCCATCACCGAGAGGCATTAGGGGCGGCAGAGGAGGAAGCTACCTCATCTTTTGGGTAGACTGAGCGTAGAATCAGCCATCTCCAATGGGCTTCTGTTTGCCTTCAGAATTAAGGAAGGGACTGGTCTCAGTGTCTAAGTAGAACCGTCCTTGTGGTTAGCATCCAGGGACAGGGCAGTAGTCCTGGCAAATAAGCTTCCTCCAGCCCCACATCTTAGAGATCCTTCAGTCTAACGCCTTGATACTCAAAGTGTGGTCCATGGATCAGCAGCAGCAGCATCACCCGGGAGCTTGTGAGAAATACAGAGTCTTGGGCCCCACCCCAGCTCCGCTGGATCAGAATCTGCATTTAACAAGCCCCTCCAGGTGAGCTGCATGCATTTTAAACTTGAGACTGTAAAGCAGATACTCGGGTCCCTATGGGGGGGGGTTCAAAATAATGCATGGAGCTGAAGATCAGCCCCTAACATCAAGAGCAAGAAATCGATTTCCATGAATTCTGTTTTCCTGGTCATCCCAGCTTATTTGCTTTACTAGAAAGCAAAGATGTACCAACAGACTTAGGGGGGAAAACAACGAAGAACTATTGAATTCTAATAAATATTCTTTATTAATTTGTGTCCCCACTCTCTTCCAAAGCAATTTAAAATAGCTTTAAGAATGGGAGTATCGTAGCAGATTTTTTTTTTTTCTAAAACACAGCCACAGCAATAGCTCTTACCCCTTCCAGAATCTTGCCATTCATTCTCCTGTTAAAAGATGGAATCTATTTCCTTTCTTTTGGGGAAGGACTTTCCTTTCTTTTGGCCATGACTACGTGATGGCCCTTAGGAAAGAAAGTCGCAGGGGTGACGCTGCAAATAGGTCATCAAAGGAAAGACAGGCTCCTGCCCCGCTCATCCTCATCTTGGGATCCTCGCCCTTGGTGGCCACGTGGAGAGGTGACATGCAGGTGTTCCGGCCCTGGGCTCAGCTGCCGTGTCTTCCCATCTAGCAGCCAGCATGAACTTTCACACATGTGAGTGAGCCAAGCCTCGATGACCCCAGCCCCCAGCCTTGGAGCTGCCCGAGCTGATGCCAGGTGGAGCAAGACACCAGCTGTCCGGTCCAGCCCCGTCCAAAAGTACCTATCTGTGAGCAAAATAAATGCGAATGCTGTCTCAAGCCACGACGTCTGGGGATGGTTTGGTACCCAGCACTAGACCAGGAACGCCGCTGCGGACCCATACCTCCGTTGTGAAAGGAAAGTAAGACCGGAAAAATAATAAGCCAAAGAATAAAAAGTTTGGAGGGAACCGAAGCTTCATGAGCTTCTGAAATATGACTGTTTTATTGTTTCTGCCAAAGCTCCCTGGCAAAAAGGAGCATCGTTGAAAGCAGAGCGGCTCACCCTTGAATGTGCAGACACATCACCTGGGAGTCTTGTTAAAATGCAGATTCTGAATCAGATTCTGATTCAGCGGGTCTGGGGTGGAGCCCGGGCTGCTCTATTTCTTTCTTTCTTTTTTTTTTTTTTTTTTTAAGATTTTATTTATTTATTCATGATAGAGAGAGAGAGAGGCAGAGACACAGGCAGAGGGAGAAGTAGGCTCCATCAGGGAGCCCGACGTGGGCCTCGATCCTGGGTCTCCAGGATCACACCCTGGGCCAAGGGCAGGTGCTGAACCGCTGAGCCCCCCGGGCTGCCCTCTAATTCTCACAAACTTCCAGGCGATGTCCGAACTGCTGCTCCCGGGACCATACCTAGAAAAGAAGGTAGGTATCAAGCTGTCTGTAAGGCAGCTTTGACAACTTTTCTGCAAAGCCTTCAAGATGAGTTTCATCAGGCCGTTTCCTAGAAGGGTCCTTTGCTGTCGGGATAAAAGCAGAAGGCCGAAGGCAATTCACTGAGTGACCTGTTCGGGGTCTGAGCAATGAAGGTCAAGTACAAAGCTTGCCCACAGATTGGATCGGCCCAAGGGTAGATTTGATCCGGTCCTCAGAATGTTTCAGGATGGACTTCATTTCTTCTAAGCAATCCTCCAACAACACTATTTCTTGTCACTGCGTTTCTCGTAAGGTTCGTGGACAAGACTGCTCCAGGTTAAGATCTCTGATGTGAGTATTTTTTTGCTGCCGAATGCCAGATGATCCATACGGTTCAACCATCAAAAAGAGGGTGGAGTTTAGGTCATTTGGGGAAACTGACAAAATGCCAACTCAAGACAGGTGTTTGGATGGATGTCCTCACAGCTGTCACGCGGGGAAGGCGAATTAAGAGCGTGTCTGTGGAAAGGATCAATATCTCCCTCAGCAAAGAGTTCTAGACTATTCTAACCTATAGATAAATGGGTGGCCAAAACTTCCAATATGCGCCACTCAGCACTCAATGGAACCCCCCAAAATGAGTGTGATCTGCTTTGTTAGAAGACATTTTATACTGAACTTGACCTTCAAGGTTATAAAAATATAGGTTTTGCATGAGCAAGCAGTAGAATTGAGCCCTTCGCCTACCTCCAGCCAGGGAAGCAAAGGCTGCAAATGACCAAAAGCAGCTACACGCAAGGGAATGCTTTTCTTCACACATTTCTCTAAAAGTGCTCGGGTTATAACAACCGTCGATTATAGACAGAAATTCCTAAAGCCTGCCTGTTCCTCTTGGAGAATACGGAGAAACCCCAGGCTTCTAATCGAAAGGAGAAAATAGGCAATGAGTGAAACTGGGTTATCCAGTGAATGAGGTTGAATGCATAATTTGGGGAGAAAAGAGAATTTCAGTTTCTAAAAACAGGATAGACGAAGGTCTGGGCCCGACCACATGGAATACACCCAGGACGTAGACTGGGTACAGCAGTCCCTGATGGAATTTCATGTGAAGGTAATTCTAAATCCACAGCTATCCACCCCCCCGCCCAAAAAAAAAAATCAATCAATCAATCAATCCACAGCTGGCTTCCACACAATTAAAAAACTGGCAAGGATAGGGGAGAAATCAGTTGGCGGTGAAGGGGGCAGGATGAGATGCCCCAAAATGTGCCAGTTTGGCATAAAGATTATTTCCAGTTTCAAGTAGTCAAAACCCAGCAGATGCAGGGAGAAGGCCTCCCCCGAGACTGCCTACACTTACACTGGAAGGAGAGCCTGGACTGGGAAGAGACCTATTAACAGGCTCTCCCCTTTACCTAGGAGACTCCTCTGCATAATAGGGCAACTTGTTTTGCCACACATCTCTCACCTTCCTGCTAATGAGCCTTCTCCCCTTTCTGTCCTCGGGCCCCGCCCCCTCTCCTGAGTCCACGGGGGCTTCCTGTTGTCTCATTGTCTTTGGAATTTCCATGTCTGCGTGGATTCCTCCTACCTACGTGAGCTATTAAATTTGATTTTCTTCTGTTCATCTGCCTCATGTCAATATGATTCTAAGTCGACCCAGAAGGATCACAGGGCAGAGGAAGGTGGTAGAGAAAGTAGTGGAGGAGGTAGGAAACCATCGGAAGGAAGAACACCGCCGTCCTTTTTGCACAGATAGAATGAGTTTCTTAGCATTAAAAAGATTTTTATCTGTCATCATTTTAAACTCGGTGCTTGAGAAAACCTCAAAAGCTCTTTAGCATAATGAAATGATGGTGTTTGTTAGCCAAAATGAGAAAGTGCTCCCGTGTAAGCAATTCAAGAAAGACACAGTTTATAAGCTTAAGCTAAGGATCAAAGTAGTCGCTAAAGGAATGGGCAGCTTCACCAGCCAGTGAGATACCCATTTCAGGAAGAGGGGAAGGCTGGATGGACATCTACTGGAGAGAAGATTCCTGCTTTGGGTAGGAATACGAGCTGCATGACTTATAGGGTACCGTTGGAGTCTAAGTTTTCAGAGCCTCTGACATTTGGCATCTGTTTATAATCCCAGAGGAGCGTTTTTATACTGAGGCAAATATATTAGACGGAGCTCTCCATAGTCAAGATGCTTCGAGCAGAAAAGGCCCAACTATCATTTTGCCCACCTTCTCATTTGACAGTCGAGACCAGGTCCGGTTTGATTCATGATGCCCTAGTCCTATATTATAGTGGTGGCAAAACTGAGACTGCAGGCTTAAATTTTGGTATTGCCAGTGCACACGTGTGTTCAGTTTTAGGCATTAGATATACCTGATTCACAATATATTTTCCACATCATAGCTACTCCTTGTAATTCTAAACTTTATTGATGAACTTCGGTTAAGTGTGGTTCCACTGCAACCCTACCACTAGACACTTCACTTTGTTTTCAAGATTTTATTTATTTATTTATTTATTTATTTATTTATTTATTTAAGAGCGAGAGCTGGGGGAGGGGCAGAGGGAGAGAGAGAATCCCAAGCAGACTCTCTGTTGAGCACAAAGCCCATATTTGGGGCTAGATCTCATGACCCTGAGATCACGACCTGAGCCGAAATCAAGAGTCGGACACTTAACCAACTGTGCCACCAAGGGACCCAATGACACTTAATTTTAGTTAGGAAAAAATTCACCGATACACAAAAGTAGAGAGAACTGAGCATTTTTTTAGTACATGTGCTGCCAAAGCGAGCACGAGAATGGAGCTTTTACGTACCTTTCACTCAAGTTCAACAATTATAAAGTTTTTCCTCACTTCCTTTGTATTTCTCCCTTCCCTCTTTGCTGAGTATTCTAACCAAATCCCAAATATTATATCATATCACCTCTAAATATTTTCATATGCATCTCGAAAAAATACAGATGTTTTAAGATTTTATTTATTTATTTATTTATTTATTTATTTATTTGGCAGAGATGGAAGAGAGAGACAGCACAAGGAGGGGGAGTGGCAGACAGGGGGAGAGGGAGAAGCAGGCTCCCCGCTGAGCAAGGAGCCTGATGCGGGGCTCTATCCCACCACCTGGGCTTCATGACCTGAGCCAAAGGCAGACGCTTAACCTACTGAGCCACCCAGGTGCCCCTCAGGTATTTTCTTATACATAACCACAGCACCATTCATGCTGAACAAAATTAATACCCCATACCTAGTTTACCATCAAAAATTTCCCAATTGTCTAAAAAACCTCAATCCTGCTCTTTCTCTGACCAAAACATAAAAACCAAACAAACAAAAGAAGGCAATTCTAAAACTCTAGAAATAAGTGTGAAAGAAAGGAGATGCAACGATATGTATGAATAATATTTGTGTAGCCATAAAAATATGAATAATGACTATGGATTGATAAAACAATTATCCTATAATTATGTTAGGAGGATGGGAGAAGAACAGGGAATTTTCTTATTGGAAAATGACCAGATAATACCTACAGCTAAATAATTAAACAGCAAAATCATCAGGGTTCTGTTTTTGCTTCATTACCTCATTTTGTTGGCAACACAGAATTAAATAGCAGAGGAAGCAACTGAGAGACTTAAAAATGTCTGGACGACCGGGGTGGGGGGGCTCAGTCTGCTAAGCACCCACCTCTTCATTTTGGCTCAGGTCATGAGATAGAGCTCGGCATCGGGCTCTGCGCTCAGCAGGGAGTCTGCTTGAGATTCTCTCTCTCCTTCTCCCTCTCCCTCTGCCCCTCCTCCCCACTCACGTGTGCGTGTGCTTTGTCTCAAATAAATAAATAAATCTGAAAAGAAAAGAAAAGAAAGAAAGAAAGAAAGAAAGAAAGAAAGAAAGAAAGAAAGAAAGAAAGAAAGAAAGAGGCTGCCTCTGACAGACCATGTAGGATGAGGACAGAGAAGTGATGTTTTTAATTAACTATCTGCTGTAGCTTTGTGCTACTTTGATAAAACCAGAAAAGAAAATATCTGTATCTGCCACTGATTTGTCCCCTCAGAGCTCTGCTAGAAGACGACTCTTCTCTCAATAAATTCAAATATGAGGGGCACCTGGGGGGCTCAGTGGTTGAGCATCTGCCTTGGCTCAGGTCATGATCCCAGGGTCTTGGGATCGAGTCCTGCATCGGGCTCCCCACGGGGAGCCTGCTTCTTCCCTCTGCCTGTGTCTCTGCCTCTCTCACTCTGTGTCTCTCATGAGTAAATAAATAAAATCATTAAAAAAAAAAAAATCAAACATGAAGTACCAGCCCTCAGCCTCAGCATGGACTGTCACCCTGTGGTCCTCGGCACCTCACCATCCTAGAACCTAGCTTCATCATCACCTCAGGGACTGTCTTGACATCCCTCCTGGGCAGAGTCAGTAGTTTCTAACTCCATAACCTCCTCTTTCTTGGTTTATTACCTCATTTTGGTGCAGTTTCTCCCCCAGGAGCTTTCAAAGAAAGAGGTGGTGAAATTGCAAACACTCTCAGGTCTGAATATTTTTCTTATCCTCTCACTTGACTGCCCGATGGTAAGGCCCATGACCACAGACTTCCATGCAGCATTTTGTTTGTTTGTTTTTTAAATTTTTTTAATTTATTTATGATAGTCACACACACAGAGAGAGAGAGAGAGAGAGAGAGGCAGAGACACAGGCAGAGGGAGAAGCAGGGTCCATGCAGGGAGCCCGACATGGGACTCGATCCCGGGTCTCCAGGATCACACCCCAGGCTGAAGGGGGTGCCAAACCGCTGAGCCACCCGGGCTGCCCTCCCTGTCTTCTTATATGACCTAGTTTATAACTTTGTGTGGAAATGTTTAGAATCTTCTTTCATCCTGATGGTCTAAAATTTCATAGCGATTTGCAGTGGTTTGGGTCTGTTTTCTTTTGTTATGCTGCTCACTTAAGGGAGACTTCAATCTGGAGATGCACGTTCCTCAGTTCTGGGAGAAATAGCGTAATACTTTCTTGAAGATTTCTTCCTTTATATTTTCTGTGTCCTTTGTTTCTAGGATTGCCACCGTTTAACGCTGGATCTCCTGGACTGCTCGTTTGAGTTTCTTGCCTGTTCCACTGCATTCCATTTCTTTATGTTTTCATTCTATTTCCTGGAAGACCTCCTTGATTTTATTTGCCAGAATTTCTATCATTATTTTTAATTTCTTCTTCTTCTTCTTTTTTCTTCTTCTTCTTCTTCTTCTTCTTCTTCTTCTTTCTTCTTCTTCTTCTTCTTCCAGATTTTATTCATTTATTCATGAGAGACACAGAGAGAGAGGCAGAGACATAGATAGGCAGAGGGAGAAGCAGATTTCATATACATGAGCAGAGAGCTTGATGCGGGACTTGATCCCAGGACCTCGAGGATCACACCCTGAGCCAACCACTGAGCCACCCAGGTGTCTCCTTCTCTTTTATTTTTTCTTTTAATTTCTAAGCATTTGATGAATGTTCCTTTTTTATACTGTGCTGTTCTTGCTTCATGACTGCAATACCTTCCTCTATACCTTTGAGAATATTAGTTATAGATTTGCTATTATTGATATTTTCTTCTTCCTGCATTGTCTCTGTTTCTTCCAAGTTCCTTTTTTGCCTTGGTCTCTGTCTTTCGTGTTCCAGGCTTCCCTCAAATAGCTGCTGACCTTTGACTGCCTGCTCATATTTAAGAACAAAGCAGATTAGAGCATCCACTTATGAGTAAGCTTTTCTGTTGTTTGCAGACTTGAATCAAGCATGTTCTCTTTGACTCATTCAGTTGTGGAATGCCCAGCTGTCAGTTTCTTTAGGTATTTTCAGCAATTCTTGAGAAGAACTCTTTCATTTCTTGCCTGGGGGATACGACACCACTTGCAGAGCTCTGGGCTCCAAGTACAGGAAGGGAACTGAGCATGGCATGGTTAACTGCACAGATGTTTAACTTCTTCCTTTAAAAAGAAAAATACACACACACACACATATGAGAGGATATATATATGTAAATATCAGCATTTCTTTTTTTTTAAGATTTTATTTATTTATTCATGAGAGACACACACAGAGAGAGGCAGAGAGAGGCAGAGACACAGACAGAGGAAGAAGCAGGTTCCATGCAGGGAGCCCGATGTGGGACTCGATCCTGAGACCCCAGGACCATGCCCTGAGCCAAAGGCAGAGGCTCAACCGCTGAGCCACCCAGGAGCCCCATCAGCATCCTTTTCTTAGCTGTGCTTGATATCTCAAGTTCAAAGTTCCCCTGGTTCTTACCCACAGTACTCTGCCATAATGGAGAGGGAATTTGGATTCTCACTTCTTCCTCACTTCAGTCCCATTACATCTTCAACTGTGGAGGTAGCTGGTAGCTCAGACCCTGAGCGTGTGTGGGGTTGTACACAGCAAGCATGCTCTTTGGGGCCTTGCAGCACTACCAGCTTAGGTTCCAGTGTTTGGGTGTTTTAGGTCAGTTTCCACTCATGTAACCATTGTTCACCTTCTAAAATGTGTTTTTCTGTCATCTCTCCTCTCACTGGTCTTATGTTTTTATCTTTATTTTTTTATTTTTAAAAAATATTTTAGTTTTAAAAAATTATTTATTTATTTATTTATTTATTTATTTATTTATTTGAGAGAGAGAGAGAGAGCAAAAGGCGGGGGCAGAGGGAGAAGCAGGTTCCCTGAGTAGGGAGCCCGATGTAGGGCTTGATCCCGGGACCCCAGGATCATGACCTCAGCCAAAGGCAGACACTTAATCCACTGAGCCACCCAGGTACCTCTGTTTTTACCTTTAAAAATAGTCTTTCAAAAAAAAAATAGTCTTTCAATTTCCATTTTAGTAGGATTTTATTAGGAATAGAAGTAGATGTGAGTGTTCAATTTACTACATTTAACCAGAAAGCCTGTATATCTGCTGAGGTTTCATTTTAATGGTTATATATATTTTTAAAATTTTTTAAATTTATTATTTATGATAGACATAGAGAGAGAGAGAGAGGCAGAGACACAGGAGGAGGGAGAAGCAGGCTCCATGCCAGGAGCCTGATGCGGGACTCGATCCCGGGACTCCAGGATCGCGCCCTGGGCCAAAGGCAGGCGCTAAACCACTGAGCCACCCAGGGATCCCCAATGGTTATATTTTTATTTCCTAATTTTCATTAGGTGTGTGTGTGCATGTGCACGTGCTTGTGAATATCTGTTAATTATAATTGTCTCCACACCTGTTAATAGCTGTTTACTTTTTGGTAGGATAATGACATAGTTTATTCACATTCCACTTCATGCACTTTCTACTGTTTTAATATTTCGTTTTGTATTGTTCAATAAGCATGTATTAATTTATAATCTAAAAAAATTTATTTTGAACAAAATAATGCATCAGTGACATTTATTCCCTGTGGTTATCCAGCAAAAACAAATACAGCTAGAAAGAGGGGTGCCCAGCTAGCACAGTCAATAGAGCATGTGACTCTTGATCTTGGGGTTGTAAATTCGAACTCCACCTTGGGTGTAGAGATTACTTAAGAATAAAATCTTTAGGGTCACCTGAGTGGCTCAGTCAGTTAAGCATCTGCCTTCAGCTCTCTGCTCAGTGAGGTGTCTGCTTCCTCCCCTCCCTCTGCCTACTGCTCCCCCTGCTTGTGCTTTCTCTCTGTCAAATACATAAATAAAATCTTTTTTAAAAAAAAGAATAAAATCTTTTAAAAAAACAGACAAAAATACATAGCTTGGAGAAATGAAATGGAATTTTGATAAAGGTCAGCATTGGGACTTTAAAACATCATGAAACAAAAAGGCACTTGCTTTTGTTAGCATTTTATTCATTTTACTGAATTAGATTCTGAAAAAAATACTAATTCATTAATGATTCATTGACATTTGATTAAGTGCTAGACACCAAGCTAGGCCCTAGCATTATGCAGCCATAAGAAACCCACTCCAGTAGAGAGAGACATACAGATCAATGATTGCATTAGAGATTTATGAGTGCCATAGTGCAGACACAAAGCTTTGCTGTCACAGAGACACAAAATATTAGTTCTCTTGGGGCAGGAGTGGCTAGAGGATAGGTTAAGAAAGTCTTCAGAGAATGACATTTGAACTGAATCTTTTTACCAAGTTCCCCTTGCCTTCCAGTGTTCTCTGCTAATGACTTGGAAACAGTACATTTGGGTTTTGTTTGTTTGTTTGTTTGTTTGTTTTTCTGGATTTTTCTCTTACCCGGTTTCATTTAGAAGAATGGCAATATATGAATTTTTAAAGCCCACTTTCAAACAGAGCAATGAGAGGTAGTTTAGGGAAAGATTTACTTCCCCACTCTGACTGGAAAATCTATTATTCACCCACAAGGAGCTCAAATGATAACAATAGGAAAGAGGAGGGACAGTTGAGATTAAATAAAACACTTTCATTTTGCGTGTTAGGCAACTGGACTCAGGTAGGAAACAGAAAGATATTACACTGTTCATGGCTTTTGGGAAGAGACCCAGTTTGATTTGCTAGTTGAGCCATAACAATATTAGAAATGGATGTAAATTCTTCTAAGGGTTAGCATTGCTAGAATTTATGGGTAAATTTAACTTTCTGAGGAGGGGATGCATTCACATGGTAGAAAAATGAGAATGTATAATTGTTATGTGGTAGAAAGGTCCCCAGCCTTCCTGTGAGCCATATCCAGCTCCTATGCCCACTGCCACCCCAGGTAAATACTGGGTTTTGTTTGGTATGTGTTTTTTTCCCTCAGAATTTCACCTAAACAAATATGAATGTTAATCTTAATTTCCCACTTTTCTTTCTTTAGGATTTTATTTATTTCACACAGAGAGAGAGCACACGCAGGGGGAGCAGGAAAAGGAGAAACATGGCTCCCATGGAGCAGGGAGCCTGATTCGAGACCCAATCCCAAGAGCCCAGGATCACAACCTGACCCGAAGACAGATGCTCAACCACTGAGCCACCTAGGGACCCTATTTCCCCCTTTTCATACAAGACTTGTTTCTGACGAACACTAAGTTTGAGCCAACAACATTAATAGCACCTCGAATTTACCAGCAGATTTTTGGTTAAACATTAAAGACCAAACACCCAACATTTCTTTCTGATACTCCCACAAACCTATTAAAATAATAGTAAAAGATGAAAAGAGTAAAACTGCGCGAAGATACAGAGACCAGGAAAAATGAAACCAGTCCACGTGAGATGCTGTGATAGATTTTACTATTTGTTCACACTTATTTGTTCCCTGCCTGTATTTGCACTGCTTTCCTATAGATGGAAATACTTCACCCCCATGTCCTTTGGGCACAGCCATTTGACTTGCTTTGGCCACTGCAATGTGAGCAAATAATGCAGAAGACATGCCTGAACAGAAGCCTTAGTGTACTCCTGTGGTTCAGTTCTTTTCATTCTGTTTCTATCCTTCCCTAGAAGCACAAAATTCCCCAGATGGTATCTGCACTTAAGCCTGAGTCCTAGATTTTAAAAATACATGAAGCCAAGCCCAGCAGAGCCCTCATGTACCAGCAATAGCCTTCATGTAACTTAGATAAATAAATAAATAAATAAATAAATAAATAAATAAATAAATAAAGTGTTGATGTAAGCCATTGAGATCTGGGGGGCAGGGGGTGGTGCGGCGATAGTAAAAGTGCATTCATGCAGATACCAGCATTTTTTGCAAGTTGGATAACAAATTGTGTAGTGATGATAGAAGAAAGCAAATGTCTTGCAGATCTATAGATACAAATACCTATAGACGATTATTTATAAATCTTAAATCTATAGATACTAATACCTAGAGATCCACTGACATCAAATCTAACTCAACAGAAAATCACTGCACACCCACAGCGAAAGTGAACTGTCATCGAGCCCCATCTCTGCTCACACAGCTTCTCATTTTATTTTTCACACTTTAGCCCTATATCTGAACACAACCAAGGAAAGCCTGCAATATGAAAGACAGAAACCAACACACACACAAGTACAGAAACTTGTAGGAGACAAAGATAAATCAGGAAGAAGAAAAAGTTTAACCAAATTAAAATTAATTTTCTCAGAATCATAAAACAGTAAACATGAAATAAGACGATACGCGAAACAAGACTAGGATGACCTGTTAGAAGGAACCGAAAAATGTTCCTACAGCCCAAATGAAAAAACTCAGTAAAAGGTTCAGGTGATAAAGGTGATCTCCCAGGCATATTTCCTACTGAACAGTCTCATGGAAAACCACTGACATTATCTGGCGCCCCATAAGCTGTACAACTAAGTGGTCCAAAGGAGACTAAAACCCAAACAAACAGAGAATGTGAGAGCAAGATTAAGCAAAATCTGTCTGGCAGGACCACTCTCTGATAAAATAGAAGTTCCAGAAACAGAGAACAGGGAAAGCAGAGGAGGGAAAATCATAAAATAACATGTGAATATATTCTAAAAAAGAAGAGTGTCCAGATTAAAACTGAGAGCAAAGTAAAAAAATAAATACAGCGAGGATAATAAGCAACATGAGTGACATCCAGGCATTGTGAAATTCCCTATTTTCCATCGGAGTCTTTATTTATTTATTTATTTTTAAGTAGAAAAGATTCCTGGTGGAAAGAGTGGATATGGGCAGATAACATAGAAAAGATTGAGAATTGGATTGACCTTGTTCTCCATAGGGACACATGATGCTACAAGTCAAAGAAGCAGTGTCTTAAAATGTGAAATAGAAGCTCTCTACCCAGCCAAAGCTTCAATCAAATGAGTAGTTAAAATAATATTTTCACACAGGAAAATACTCAAAACTTCACCTCCCATATCTTTCTCAGAAAAACACTGGTGGATACGTTCCACCAAAACAAGGGAATACACAAACAAACAGAAATGATGAAGGAAGGGAGGGAGGAAGGAAGGAAGAAAAAAAATATGACATGCTGGTTATATTTTGCTGTGTAATAAACCACCCAAATATGTAGTGGCATAAAAAAGGACACGGCAAGGATGGCTCTTTTCTCTTCCATGATGTCTGAGGTCTCAGTTGGGACGACTCGGATGTCTGGAAGTCGATTGGCTGGGGGCTGGAAGGGCAGGAGCTAGAGGATCTACTTGCAGTCCGGTCCCTTCATCCACACATCTGGCACCTAGGCTGAGATGGCTGAGGACAGGCTCAGCTGGGACTGTCTGCTGGAGCATCTACGCATGTTCTTCCATCAGTGGTTTCGGTGCTTGGACTTCTACACGGTAGCTCAAGTCCCTTACGGGGTTCCCAGTGAACAGGGGCAGAGCTCCAAGGCTTCTTATGATCTAGCCCCAGAACTCATGGAGCATTACTTTCTGCCATTCTCTGTTGTTTGAAGCTGTCAGAAGCTCACCCAGATACAAGGCAGAGGGGAGGGCAGGGGGCGGAGGGGACACAGCACCTTTGGTGAGAAGAGTGCCAAAGAGTCTGCAATCCTGTTTTAAAGTCACTACAAAAAATAATAAATAAATAAATAAATAAATAAATAAATAAATAAATAAAGCCACTACATGTGGGATCAGAGAATCAGGGGATCCAACACAGAAGACTAGGAAGAAACAACCCTAGGAAACCAGTCATACACCAAGTCTAGAAAGCAACTCATTCAGATCGAAGGAGAAAGACAAAAGAGTCTAGGAAAGATGTCACCAAGGAGGGGAGAAATAAATGAGAAACAAATAAATAAATCTGATATATTGCATTTTTGACCATACATATATTGGGACGTATGAGAAGAATTAGCAATAAGTACATAAACACTAAGCAAGTGAAAAATGACATGATTTTCATCTCTAGGGGGAAAATAAATAGTTATGGTACACTACTTGAATAATATATATATATATAAAATATCATATTCTTACAGTATTATCACAGATTGACATAGAAACTATGATATCATGTCACTATTAGGATATAATGAGGGAGGCTGATTTTTAGACATCTTATTCTGACTTCCTATTATGATAGACAAGAATTAAGCATTTGGTGAAAGGTGGACACAAGAGAAGAAAGAGCCAGAAGAGTTGAATATGGTCGCTTGTGGGGATAAGACTGAGGACCTGGAAGGGCTGGGCAAGGAACTCTTGTTGGTCTCATAAGTTTTATAATACTATTTGATTTTTAAATGTGTCCCCATGACTTTTTATTTTGTTCATCCTCAGCTATTCCATTGAAATGAAAATCCAAAGAAATATAGATATGCCTGATTGACATATACGGGGAAAAACCAACCAACCAACCATCATTGGTTGATTAGTGGATGCAATTCAAGATGGTCCTTCACAACCAACTTCCCACCTACCTTGTACTGAAGCCATTTCAAATTCTAGACTTTCCCCAAACACATCTTGCTTCTTCATGGTTTGGGGCCTTGCTATATGTTCTCCCCTCTACCAGGAATTCACTCATTCCCCTGGTGGCAAGTCTACGCATCCACTGTTGAGCCCAATGCTTCCACTGACTCCCCTACAGAGCCGTGGAACCCGTCATTTACTTCCCTCTCTATCCTCGTATACCATAGAGTGATACTTTTATTACAGACAATTTCACCTTATTTGTGTAAATACCTTCCTTTCCTAGAAGAGGTCTTCCAGCAGCGGATTCCTAGCAGCTGTGTGTTGTAAAGAACCCCGTATGCTGTTTCCTTTGAACTCGGGGTCCCCTGTTCTTCTCTATTTACCTTCCCTGGGAATAGTTTATAGCATCTTTAACCTTGTCGCATTCTGCATTCTTATCCAAGTATTTGCGGCTCATTAAAAACTCAGGCAATCTAAATTACTTTGCAGCAAACAAATAAAAACAGTCCATACTATCCCAAGTCAGAGGGGAATTTGTATCGGGTTAAAAGGATAACTAGTCCTCAAACTGACAAATTCTTGTGTCCACCAACAGAGAATTCCTTGCTCACTCTCAATTTGCTGCTCCCTATCTCGAGTCACTTATTCTTTGCTAGAAGAAAGCCTCATCTCCCGATTCAGAGCAAGTCACCGGGGCGCCTGGGTGGCCCAGTGGTTGAGCGTCTGCCTTCGGCCCAGGGCGTGATCCCGGAGTCCCAGGATCGAGTCCCGCATCGGGCTCCCTACATGGGGCCTGCTTCTCCCTCTGCCTGTGTCTCTGCCTCTCTCTCTGTGTCTCTCATGAATAAAATAAAAGTAAAATAAAATCTCAACAAAAAAAAATACAGCTAGATTTCTTGTGACCTCATTAACTGATCATTCCACAGAAGATTCCTGCAGGGAGATGCAATGGGGGTCACTGACACAGAGGGCAGCAAACCCCAAGCTACACAGCGAGGAATTTTTGGAGACAAAAGATTTCTTATACCCACCCAAGACACAGATGAACATATTTTAACTTTTGAATGGCCTGGCTATTATATCACAGTGCGAAGCACGCCAAAAATATTTGCCCCCTCACTGCCATCTGTTCTCCCCTAAACCCTGGAGTTTTGTGGAAATTCGGCTGTGAATGGCTGACTTGCTAGATCTTCAAATGGATTGTAAGCATACCAGTGGCTTTTTCCTCTCATTCTTGGTGGCTGAGAGAGTGGGGTAGGTGCAGAACGAACGAAAACTCTGGAAAGTCTCCATGGTCAACAGAAAGGCTGGGTAAGGAGGGGAAACATCAGAGCATTTCAGAGGGCAGACTTCCTCCAGGAGCAGGAAGTCCAAGGGTTCAGAAGTTCACTGCAGAGGGACATGGGCCTGGGCTTGGCTGGAAACACTGTCACTGTCGTCAGGGATGGCTTCTTCTTAATGAGAAACAGCTGCCCTCGAGGACTTCAGGGAAGTTTCTGCTCCAGTGGGAGCCAGAAGGCACCACGATGCACAAACCAGCTTTTGGGGAGGCTCAACACCAGCTTTTTTGGCCTTGGAGCTGGAGGAAGGAGACCTGTCCCTTCCAGAGAGCCCCTGGGGGGATCAGGCCTGTCTGTCCCCACCTCCCCAGGCTGGTGGTTGACTGCTCCACTGTGCTGTCGCTGGTGCCCCTTGTTCTATTTTGTCACTCGCCCTAAGTAAAAGTGAAGCCCTCTGTAATTAGGAGGACGATGATGTCATGCAGAAAAAGGCCCGAGTGCCAGGCTTTGCACAAAGCCCCAGGCTGCAGCTGCAACCTACACTGTAATTTTAAATTTCAGCCCAAATGACAGGATGCCATGCTGCAGTAACAAAGGGGCTGGGGACGACACGGAGTAGCCAGCAGGCAAAGCTCGGGGTGTTACAACTCCCCCTTCCCTGCGGAGAGCAATTTGATTCAACTCTGGGAGCGGGGATGTTTCTGAGGGGGAATTGCATAAACATTCCAGACAAAACCACCAGGAAAAGCTTTTGTGCATGACTCTGAGCTGATGAAAAGCAGCTCATTGTCTCTGAATAGAAGGTGGGTAGAAATGCACTGAATTCTAGCATTTAATTTGGTTTCCGGCCTAGAGTCGTTGAAAGTTGATTTTTTTTTTTTCACCCTATGGTTTAATAGGCCCGGTCTTCTACTTCCTGACATATGGGGTCTCGAGGATCAGAGAACTCGCCTTCTGTAGGCAATAAGGTCCTGACTCCCGGCCCTGTTTTCCACCTGCTTCTGCACGTCCCCCCTCTTCCCTGGAGAATCACCCCCAAGGATGCACCTTCCAACCCAGGTTCCTTGACACCTGGTACCCATCATCCCCAGACTTCCTCCTCCCTCCCTGTTTCCAGTCTTCTCAAGGAAATGGGGCCACTACTACCCAGCTATTTGCCCTAAAGACCTTGAAGTAATGTTAGACGTTTCCTCTCCTCTTCTCCTTTCAATGGATTCGCCAAATTCTGTTGAAATTATTGCTTGAATTGGCCCCATTTTCTCTAAGCTCGCTCTCTCTCTCATATTTTTTTTAAAAAGATTTTATTTATTTGTTTGTTTGTTTGAAAGAGAGACAGAGCACAAGTGGAGGGGAGGGGCAGAGGGAGAAGCAGACTCCCTGTGAGCAGGGAACCCGATGTGGGGCTGGATCCCAGGGCCCCAAGATCATGACCTGAGCAGAAGCCAGACACTTAACCGACTGAGCCACCCGGGTGCCCCTCTAAGCTCCCTCTCCAGATCCTTCTCCTCTGTCCCTTATACTACTGTCATAGTCACGTGCTTGCTGCTCATCTAACCCCCTCTGCCCCCCACCTCCAGAACTCCAGTGCATTTTCCACCAGACGGACCAAGTCGGCCTTCTATAATATGACATCAGTTGCACAATCTATCATATACTCAAAAAGTAAACTAAGGCTAACGAGTTGCCTTACAAATCACATTTCCCACCAATGTTACAGGAAGTAGCGCAACGGAGGCAGAGCAGAAGAGAGTGTAAATCTTGGTTTCGATGCCTGCCCTTAACACTTCATAGCGCTGGGTGCTGGGAAGTGCCTTAACCCATCTGTAGCCACGATTTCCTCCTGTGTAACAACAGCAGCAAATATATGGACTGAGAGGATTAAATGAGCTAGAAAGGAAACCATCTAGAACTGTGCTTTTCAAGAAGTAAGCATTTGATGAATGCATGATGCTATTATTCTGACTGTTATTTACCTTAAAACCTCTTATCATAGACACTCCCATTCATCACGCCATAGTTGAGCCAAGAGGAGAATTAGATGATCTTCTGCAAGAAATTATGTGGCTCGTGACACTTTCCGGAACCTGGTATATAAATCTTAAAACCCTACTCCGAAGAGGGTGGGTAACACTTTCAATCCTGTGTGAATAAGACCAGATTTTGTCATTCATTAAGTAAATTTTTTTTTTAAGATTTTATTTATTTGAGAGACAGCACAAACGAGAGAGCATAAGCGGGCGGAGCCGCAGAAGCGGGACTCGGGGATGGTGACCTGAGACACAAACAGATGCTTAACTGACTGAGCCACCCGGGCGCCCCTGAATAACTGTTTATTGTCTCTCTATAATGTGTCAGACACTGTGCCAGATTTTATTCAACTTTAATTCCTTTATTAAAACAGAAAACTTCCTAGCACATAGTGGAGATAAAAACACATGTTTAGAAACGGTAAAATATCGGGATGCCTGGGTGGCTCAGTGGTTGGGCATCTACCTTTGGCTCAGGGAGTGATTCCGGGGTTCTGGGATCGAGTCCTGCATCGGGGTTCCCATGGGGAGCCTGCTTCTCCCTCTGCCTGTGTCTCGGCCTCTCTCTCTGTGTCTCTCATGAATAAGTAAATAAAATCTTTATTATTTATTTATTTATTTAATAACATATTTTTTAAAAATAAATAAAATCTTTCTTTTTTTTTTTTTTTTTTTATGATAGGCACGCAGTGAGAGAGAGAGAGAGGCAGAGACACAGGCAGAGGGAGAAGCAGGCTCCATGCACCGGGAGCCCGACGTGGGATTCGATCCCGGGTCTCCAGGATCGCGCCCTGGGCCAAAGGCAGGCGCCAAACCGCTGCGCCACCCAGGGATCCCAAATAAAATCTTTCAAAAAAAAGAAAATATCTATTGTTTCAGTCTCTGAAACCAAACAAAATTAAACACAAATGTCACAAAATCTACAGAAGTTAAAAAAATTATAGTCCATGCTTTTCAGAGATTCCTACAATCCCACCTAAGTGTTTCCAAAACCCTAGCACGAATTTTCCAGAACATGCCGGACAACATGTATTTTTCCTGGTGTAAGTAGCCTTTCTTTGATCTGGGCTTAAAAATGGACTAGATTCCAATGTCACAAAAACCTTCATTCTCCTGTTTTCACATTCTTTTAGAATCAAAGCGTATTATTTCCCAAATGTCTTTGAAAAAAAATATTTTTTTAAGATTTTATTTGTTTATGAGAGACAGAGAGAGAGGCAGAGGGAGAAGCAGGCTCCCTGCGGGGAACCCGATGAGGGACTCGATCCCAGAACCCCGGGGTCACGCCCCGGGCCAAACCCAGGTGCCACCCCCCCATGTCTTGGGCAGCTGGGATAAATAGCGTATATTTTAGCCGTAAGGTACTGTGGGGCTAAAAAATACTAAGGAAGTACTGGAGAAGAATTGTGTTATGAAATCAGTAGATAAAAGATAAAACAGCAAACAGAGGGATCTTAATAGCTAAATGATTAACATATCGAAACAGCTATTTTCTGAGGGCCCAGAGATAAGGTTTGGATTTGGGCCAAGAGCCCTCTGCGATTCAAACGAGGTTTGTCAAATGGTTTCGGAATCGGATTCTTGGGTCTGGCCCTGATGTTAACCCGGAGGTGCTGAACGGAGGTCGTAATTTCAATGACATTTTCACCAGGGAAACTGAACCGGTACAACGAAAACCAAATGACAGACCAAGTGACAGGGGCAAGGGCTCGGCCTGGGTGAACCTAACGACAAACGACGCAGCAGGTTAGTCATCGGTTTATCTCCAGCGAGTCGGAGGGGCCGGAAGGATCAGAGAAAAGTTTCAGTGTACGGGCTTCTGTCTTAGATGTGCTCTGGACTTCATCTGATGGGATTTCTCGAAGCCTCCATGCGGAGGAAGGTCGGGGAAGAAGCCCAAGCGAAAGCAGAACTGCTGGGAAGCGGGGGTGGAAGTGTCAAGGGGTCTGTGTTTGTCACTGTCAATGAAGCCTCTTAACAAATCACAGCTATTTTAAGAGTTGCTGTTGCTGTTGTTTACTGATTATAAGAAAGTACGAGACTATAAAATACAGAGGAGCAAAACTTGGAAAATGGAAATTGCCACCCACAGATAGGCCACAACAAACATTTTAACCTATTCTCTTCCTTCCTGCTCTCCTTCCTTCTCACCCGGCCACCCTTCCATTCATCTGTCACCCACAAAGCTTTCTCTCCAGCTGCTTCTCTATCCTTATGGAGTTACAGACACCGTGGTCTGTTATACAAAGTTTGCATTGTCACTGAGTTTCGCGTGTGTTGACTTTTTTTTTTTTTTAAAGATTTTATTTACAGGATCCCTGGGTGGCTCAGCGGTTCAGTGCCTGCCTTTGGCCCAGGGCATGATCCTGGATTCCCAGGATCGAGTCCCATGTCGGGCTCCCTGCCTGCTTCTCCCTCTGCCTGTGTCTCTGCGTCTCTCTCTATGTCTATCATGAATAAATAAATAAAATCTTTAAAAAATAATAATAAAATAAAGCCCATACTCTTTAAAAAAAAAAGAAAAAGATTGTATTTATTTGAAAGAAAGAGAAAGAGAGGGAGAAGCAGGCTCCCCACTGAGCAGGGAGCCCAATATGGGGCTCAATCTCAAGACCCCGGGATCATGACCAGAGCCAAAGGCAGATGCTTAACCGACTGAGCCACCCAGGCGCCCTTTGCGTGCTTTGACTCTTCTATAGCTAGCAACCTTTAATCCAGGGGGCCTTCTGGCTTCTCTAGTGTAGGGTGGAAGAAATTGTATGCTTCCCTCCAAGGTTCTTCCAGCTGGTTTAGGAATGAAGTTGAAAAAAAGCAAACCAGGGCAGCCCGGGTGGCTCAGCAGTGTAGCGCCACCTTCAGCCCAGGGCCTGATCCTGGAGACCGGGGATGGAGTCCCACGTCGGGCTCCCTGCATGGAGCCTGCTTCTCCCTCTGCCTGTGTCTCTGCCTCTCTCTCTCTCTCTCTCTCTCTCATGAATAAATAAATAAAATCTTTAAGAAAGAAAAGAAGAAAGAAAGAAAAGAAAAGAAAAGAAAAGAAAAGAAAAGAAAAGAAAGAAAAGAAAAGAAAAGAAAGAAAAAAGAAAAGTAAAGAAAGAAAAGAAAAAAAGAAGAAAAGAAAGAAAAGAAAAAAGGCAAACCAGCAGGAGAATAAACCAAAGTTTCGTTATGTGCCTACGGAGGCCTAACAATGAAATTGAAACCTAAAGAAGTGACCAAGGCAGGCAGTTTTTATACTTTTTAGACAAAGAAACCATAAATCTGTGAGGAATCGACGGGATAAAAACCAAAAGGGAACAAAACAAAACTTTAACTCTGCCAGCTTTAATTAGTAAGGAATTCCAAACAGAATTTGGGCTAGGATAGTAAATTAGTAAGAAGTAATAAGCATTGTTTATGTAGCCTTGTCAGCTGTAACTTCCTTATCTCTGGTGATAAGGAAATCACTTTACCTCCTGGTACGGGAGGACAACTTTCACATGGGGGATTTATTTTCTGCTTTCAGGAGGACAGAGGAGAGTCTGAGTGTACTTCTTGTGCAGGCTGTCTCTTAAGTCACTTTTATCTAAGATAATCACTGTAGCCAAGGGGTGGTCCATTTGGGGCAGTACGCCCTTGGCCCCTACACCAGGCAGGGCGATTCGTGGGAATGCACGGCCTTTTCTTCTCTGTAAAAAAAAATTCCTTGCGATCAAGAAGTTGTTGTTTCTCCCAGTTTAACTAAAACAAAAGCACAAAATCACGCAGAACTAGAGGGGTTTTTACTAAAGATTTCTTTTCAATGTCTGCCTGCAAAATTATGGTCCGCAGCATCTCCCTTGCTTATTCCCTCATGTCTCTTTAGATGGGGGCCTCTGGTGGCTCCTGGGGTCTCAGAGACCTTGCTTCTTAGGGAAGGATTAGAAGCGTATCTGTCAAAGTCTTGAAGGACAGATAATTTATGATCAGTAACTATAAGTAATGGTGGCTAACATCTTCATAGGTGTTATAATTTCATTTACGAAGTTTTTTGTATTCATGAACTCAGCTGGGATTAGTAGAAAGACGGTTTGGGTTGCAAGTCAAGGTGCCTTGAATTCTGTTCCAAGTTTTGCCTCAATTATTAAGCACTTATAAAAAGTGCTTAAATTCCTTGGGCCTTAGTTTCTCTCTATAGATAAAGACTTATTTATTTTAGAGAAGGGGGGACAGAGGGAGAGGGAGAGAGAGAGAGAAACATAAGCAGACATTGCACTGAGCACAGAGCCTGATACCGGGCTCGATCTCACGATCCTGAAATCACGACCTGAGCCGAAACCAAGAGTTGGATGCTTAACTGACTGAACCACCCATGCGCCCGAGTTTCTCTCTATATAAAAGGGAGGGAGTCGATGCTCAGTGGACCAGAGGCTTGCTGAGATCATTCTCAGTTCAGCAGTTACAATGGATCATGAAGGTTTTGATGACCCCATACTGGGTAGACATTGAGACAATTTCATCAACTACGGGTCACCAGTCAACTTGCCATGGGCACACACTCGGAAGGGAACAGAGTATATACTAATTTGGGTAGTTGGGGGTTGGAGGGAGACTCAGGGTCTTACTTCCCCAAGCAAAGCTGTAAATTCTGCTAATATTGTTCCTCTGTACCTCTCTCGGTCCCTTGGGTGAGATAAGCTAAGTGAGCAGGGGTATGTGTGTGCAGATAGAGGATAATTTATTACATACGTACTTCATGGGGCAACTGGCACCAGTTGGTACTTCCTGAAGAGCCCCAGAAACAAATGTAAGATGGAGCAATGATTGGAGAGAGCAGATGTTCTGCTGGATCTGGGCCCACCAGGGCCTCCTACAAGAGCTGTGGTGTTTGCTCCCAAAGAGCAGAGTCCATGAACACAATGTGTTTCCTGCTTTCAAGGGCACAGGTTAGGACCCGTGGTTCTGGGCCTGGGCATCCAGCCACCGCTGTTCCCCTGCCATGTACTCAGGGGTGGGAGGGAGAGGCAACTCCTGGGAATGGCTTCCTGTTCCCGCACTCCTTGTGCTGAGCCCAGGGAAAGGAGGAAGCCATCTCACCCGCAACTCTAATGGAGGCGCTTTGCTCTGGACTTCACTGTTACTGACGCAGCCAGTCTGCAGCAATTACTTAGGCAAACACTGGAGACTCCAATGCTTCTGTGCCTCTCATTTAAAAGTGACGTAGGGGGCACCTGGGTGGCTTAGTCTGTTAAGTGGCCAACTCTTGGTTTCGGCTCAGGTCATGATCACGGGGTCATGAGATAGAGCCCTGCGTTGGGCTCTGCACTCAGCCAGGGTCTGCTTCTCTCCCCCTCCTTCTGCCCCTGCCCCCATGTGCGCTCTCCCTCTCTCTCTCAAATAAACAAATAAATCTTTAAAACTAATAAATATATAAATGTGACTTGGAATTTATTCCCTATTTCCACATGAGTTACCAGAACAGAATATTGGAGTGACTTACCCAAGGCCACTTGGCAAGCTGGTGGGTTCAACCCCTACGTGGCTAGCACTCACAATGGCCTGGTTGGCGCACCAGTGCAAGGATCTCCCCCTCCAACCCCCTCTGCCACCATATTCTTACACAACTCCCTGTTTACTTATTTGCAGTGGCTGAAATTTCCAGAGTCAAGAGTTCTTAGAGTGTCTTAAAAGTTCCCCTATCGAGATCCAAATCTTAGGGCAGGAATAGCACTTTGAGCTCTTATCAAACATTTACCTTAGTGGAATATACTTCCTCATACCCCTTTCTGAGAGAATCAGCTAGAAATCAGCTGGAACAAGACAGGAATGAGACACCTCGCGGTGCTGGGGGAGAAGGAAGGAAAAGACTGGAGGTGGGGACTTGCTAAAGACAAACTTCTCCTTGTTGCCGGCTGGTCGGGTCCAGCTGAACGCCTACCCCAGCTGGTAACTTTATTCATTGATCTTCCTCTTGGGAGTGTGTTTAAAATACCAAGCAATAAAATAGTCTGGGAGTTGACATGTTCAATTAAGTTGAGGTCTACTTAAACTTATTTACCTATTCTCTTCATGGATTCTCCTACCTCTCTCTGTTCCCTAAATAGAAGTAGCCCCAAGAACTGGCCCAGGCTCACTTTTCTTTCTACTGCTTCTCAATTTGGGTCACTCTCACTCTTCTAGCTGTGGGTGTCACCGTTAGGAGGCCACACCTCCCAAATTTCTCTTTAACCCAAAGGTCAGCAAACTTTTTCTGCAGAAGGCCAGATAATAAATATTTTAGGCTTCGGAGGACATACAGTCTCTGTTGCAACTGCTCCACTCTGTCTCTGCAGCATGAAAGCAGCCAGAAACAACATGCAAATGAATAAGCATGTCTGTGTTCCAATAAAGCTGTATTTGTGAACACCGAAATTTGAATTGCAGACAATTTTTCACTTCTTACAAAATACTATTTTTCTTTTTCTCAACCATTTAAAAATGTAAAAACTGGGACTCCTGGGTGGCTCAGTGGTTGAGCGTCTGCCTTTGGCTCAGGTCATGATCCCAGGGTCTTGGGATCGAGTCCTGCATCGAGCTCCCCACAGGGAGCCTGCTTCTCCCTCTGCCTGTGTCTCTGCCTCTCCCTCTCTGTGTGTCTCTCGTGAATAAATAAATAAAATCTTTTTTTAAATGTAAAAACTACTCTTCACGCACCTTTACAAAAGCAGACTGAGATCCAGATTGGGTCTGCAGGCCGGGGTTTGTAGATCCCTGCTCCAACCAATGCCTCTCTCCAAGTACCATCATTCCTCCTGCTGTCCAAAACAGCCCCAAACTCGACATTTACCATATGAAAACCACCCTGTCCTTTATCCCCCAATATTGCTGCTCCTCCTAACTTCCTCATCTGTCTTAGGACATCAGAATTTTCCCAGGGACCCAGGCTGGCACTCTCACCTTAGCTCCCATTGGTCATCCCTCATGCAAAACCAGCATCCCAATCTGATTGCTGACCCCCATGCAATGCTTCTGGCATCTGTCCCTCTCTCCTGCACAAGACAGTCCCTCAAACAGTGCTGCTGGGAATGGAAAATGGTGCAGCCACTTTGGAAAAACAATCTGGTAGTTCTTCAAAAGGTTAGACATAGAGTTACCATATGACCCAGCAATTCCACTCCCAGGTATATACCCAAGAGAAATGAAAAAGTATGTCCGCACAACCACTTGTACACTTACGTTCATGGCAGCATTACTCACAGTAGCCAAAAAGTAGAAACACCCCGAATGGCCATCAGCCCTTGAGCAGACAAACACAAAAGGTCACATGTTGTATGATTCCATTTATATGAAGTGTTCAGAATAGGCAAATCTACAGAGCTAGAAAGTAGATGAGTTGATGCCTAGGGCTGGGGTGGGATGGAAGGAATGGGGGAAATGAGGAGTGACTGGTAAAGGCTACAGGCTTTCTTTTACGACTGAAGAAAATGTACTAAAATTGATTGTGGTGATTGTTGCACAACCCTGTTAATATACTAAAGACCTAAAAGTGTACACTGAATTATACACTTTTAAGTGGGGGAAATGTATGGAATGTGAATTACATCTCAGTAAAATTGTTTAAAAAAGATGGGACGCCTGGGTGGCTCAGCGATTGAGCGTCTGCCTTCAGCTCAAGGTGTGATCCCCGGGTCCCAGGATCGAGTCCCACGTTGGGCTCCCTGCATGGAGCCTGCTTCTCCTTCTGCCTGGGTCTCTGCCTCTCTGTGTGTGTGTGTCTCTCATGAACAAATAAATAAATAAATTATTTATTTATTTATTTATCTACATTTAAAATAAATAAATAAATAAATAAATAAATAAATAAATAAATAAATAAATAAATAACTTATGGCCAAATCAGATCATTATAATTGGATTGTCAAAAAAAATAAAAAAGATTATCTTTATTTTATAGCCACATCATTATCAGTTCCACTCGGTTGATAGTATATACTACCTTAAGATTTTTCTCTGCCTATATTTTAATTTCCCAACTACACTTTAAACTCTCATATTTTTGCATACGGATGTCTGTGTTGGTTGATTTAACTCAGAAGATGATTCTGAGTAATTAAAATATGGTAATTTAAATCAAACCAGAGCTGGAGATGATAGGTGATAGAGTGTGTGTCAAACACAACTCACAAGCTAGCATATTGATGTGAAATGATGAATCAGGGGAAAAAAATTTGGAGTTTTACTTGTGAATTGATATGTCGTGCTTTTACCATTGTGCATCCCTTCGATATTGATAAACTAGGCACGGGCTGCCTCTCTGATCTATTGCAAAGTGCCTGGAAAGTCAGAAACTTGGTTATGCTTATGTTGAAATCTCTACATTCATAAAGCCATAGAATGATGGAAGCATATACATTTTTAAAATCTATAATATATGACTACTATGAGCCCACCGTGTGCATTTAGCATTGGGCCCCAAGGTTATTTAAGCAAATTCAGTAAATAATAAATGACCATGCTAGCGCGGCCATCAGGTTTCTACATACTAAACATATGGTACTCTATTTTTTTTATGGTAGTCTATTTTTTTTTAAGATTTTATTTATTTATCTATTCATGAGAGACACAGAGAGAAGGAGAGGCAGACACACAGGCAGAGGGAGAAGCAGGCTCCATGCAGGTAGCCGGATGTGGGACTCAATTCCTGGACTCCAGGATCACACCCTGGGCCTAAGGCAGACAGACGCTCAACCACTGCCACCAGGCATCCTAACATATGCTACTCTAAATTCCATTTGCTATCAATCTGTTTTTTTCTAAAGGTTTATATTTGGCACATGGTTTCTTGAAAGAAATCAACTAAGGAAATATTAAAGTGTGTATCATAGGTCTATATTCAAAATAGATTGCCTAGGGCAACAAGAAATTAAGTCCATGGACATGAGTAGTATCCTATTCATGGTTAGCATTCTCTGCATCCGTGATCCATTTCGTAAATTATATCCAAGTAAATGCTCCCAACATAAGAGTGAAGTTATCTTAATAGTATTCTAGGGACCCCAAAGAATTTTCTACCCTAGAATGTTATTCAGCCTGAGGATTCAGCGATATATTAAATGATTATGAATTTGGATATCAGGAAGGTATCATTTCAGAGGAGGTCAGGAATCATTTGCCTCTCAAGTGTCTCAATTTAAATGACCTCAGCAAGTGAAAATGTAAAGTCAAAGCTATAGGCAAAGCAGGGCCCCTGAAAGGCCAAATTTCCACAGATTGCTTTACAGCCTCATTTTCAAGATTACTCAACTCCTCGAGGGCCACCCAGGGCCTGGGCCGGCTGGCCAAAGTCAGAGTTCCCATCCAGAGGTGTAGGGCCATCGCTGTAGCTATTAAAAAGCATTATCGGGATCCCTGGGTGGCGCAGCGGTTTGGCACCTGCCTTTGGCCCAGGGTGCGATCCTGGAGACCCGGGATCGAATCCCACGTCGGGCTCCCGGTGCATGGAGCCTGCTTCTCCTTCTGCCTGTGTCTCTGCCTCTCTCTCTCTCTCTCTCTGTGACTATCATAAATAAAATTAAAAAAAAAAAAATTAAAAAAAAAAAAAAAAAAGCATTATCCACTTGTTTGGAATGTCTTCTCTGTGTACTCCCCTGGGGAACCTGAAATGGTAGTGACCAAGTATCCAAGAATTGGAATCCTAACTAATCACACTGGTTTCGCCTCAGAGACTGTATTTCCTATGGCCACTGTAACAAATTACCACAAACTCAGTGACTTAAAAGAGCACAAATTTGTTATCCTATGGTTCTATAGATTAGAAGTCTGGCATGGATCCCACTGGACCAAGATCAAGGTGTCAGCAAGGCTGTTCCTTCTGGAGGCTCTAGGGGAGAATCCATTTCCCTGCCTTCTCTGGTTTCTAGAAGCCACTGTCATTCCTCGATTGGTGGCCCTTTCTTCCTTCTTCAAAGCATTACATCTTCTAATCTCTCCTATCTTCCTCATATAAGGACCCTTGTGATCACACTGGGCCCACAAGGTTTATCCAGAATAATCTCTGCACCTTAAGATCCTAAACAATCTACAAAATCCCTTTTGTCCTCTACAGTAATATATTCACAGGTTTCAGAGATTAAGATCTGGACAGCTTTGGGGGCCATTTTTCTACCAATAACACAACAAAGAAGAGCCTCCTTGAAATAGTAGCATCATTACTGTCATCACTGCCTTTAGACACCTGTGACAGTCTGGGCATGGACAGTGCACACCCTGCGTTCATCACTTCATGTTGTCCTTTTACCACCCTGGATTTTGGCATTGGTAAACCCATTTTACACATGGTAACACTGGGAGGCCTCATGACTTACTGAGCCCAAGCTTTGAGTGGAGTCACCTCTTTGGGCAAAGGCCATGATTTTAAACACGATCAGGGAATTGTGTCTGGCTTCTCACAATCACTACAGCCATTTCCATCTGGGGTTGTGGAAATACTTTGTCCTCATCTTTCCACCTTCTGTCTAGCTTCCTGGTGAAAGCTCTGGTGCAGGCCCCAGGTCTGGTTGGCAACCTCATACCCGACCAGGACCTCCATGGGTAAGGTGGGGACACAGCATCTGGCCCAGCTGTCTACCTCATCGGGGGTAGGGTCAGTCCCTTGACACTTTTTTTTGTGCCCACTGTGAACTAGACATAGGACCAGGCCCTGGCAGTTTACCAGTTGTGTCTCAGACTATTCTGTATATCACTGATACTACAGCCACAGCACTTACAATTTTAGTATTACAACTTGTAATATATACAAGTTGTATATACTTCATGATTTAGAACAAGTCGTTATCCTTGACCCTAATGCAAGTGTGTTTATAATACTCAAGACATAGATACATGTCTAAGATCTAGTCACTGTGTCTTTCCCTACTCAAGCCAGTATTCTTCGACTTTTACTTGTTTCACTAATTTTAAATAATTATAAATGAAGGTTCTTCATGATTTCCAAGAGGGAAACTGAGGCACCGATGGTTATTTGGTCCTGAAACAGGAAGAAAAATGGCCCGGGGGGATCCCAGCCTAAAGCAGCTACTTGTAGAGACTGTGAGCCTGCCCTCAGAAATGTAGATTGGATAAACTGTGTCTGCAAAGGTTGGCTTATGCCATGACTGTGACAGGCCATTTAAATTTACCTGCCTTTTTTATTCGGATCACGGCTACAAATCCTCAGAATACTCCAGAAAAGCCTAATTCATCACTCTTCCCACCTGGGTACATAAGGTTGCTGGTGTTTTTTTTTAAAAATGGAAGAGCCTGGGGATACCTCTATGTTAAGGGGGTAGAGTCAGGAGAGAGGAAGCAATTAAAGATAGAGGAGAAACAGCCACAAACTTGGCACAACTCAACCACCAGGAAGATGGGTAAACAAAAAGAGGTGCATCCATACACCATGATATAACTCAGTAAGGGAAAGGCACGACTGCTGCGCGTAACGATATGGACACACCACATGGTCGCGATGCTGAGTGAAGGACGCCAGGCAACAATGAGTGTGTACTGCATGACTCTACTCACATGGAATTCTAGAAAATGCAAACTAATTGGGAGTGATGGAAAGTAGATCACTTGTTGCCTAAGATAGAATGAACGACAAAGAGGCACAAGGACACTCTTGGGAGGAGGAATATTCTGTATCTTGATTGTGGCAGTGGCTTCAGGGTGCCCAAACCGAACAAAGTGTACACTTTAAATGGGTGCTCCTTATCATATGTGGGTTATACTTCAATAGAGATGATTTACAAAGAGATGTGGGGGAGGCTCCTTGGGTGCCGGGGGACTGGAAGAGGAACTCCCCGTACAGGTCCATTCAGAGAGGGGGAGGGAAGGGCAGAGAGAGGAGGGCGGTTAGCCACCATTTGTCCGGATGCCTTCTCAAATCTCTCTGCATCACTGTCCCCAGCAAAGAGTCTCTTCTGAAATCCACAGTCACGTCAACCACCATGAGGTCAACTCGCATCTGAGACTGGAGACCCCCACTGTCACATCTTACCCCACAACGTGTGCTATTGGGGGTGGGTGGGAGGAAGTATCTGCAAGGCCTAACCTCCTTCTTCCTCCAGATTCAGCCCCCCTTCAGCTTGGTATTCCTGTCACATAGAGCCCCTGAGAGTCAGCAGTGAAATGGCTGCTGTGCTCTGTGTGGCTTTTCCTTTGATTTCTTCCTGTGCTGCCTTAATCACCGGCAGCTCCAGAAGCCCTAAGACGGTGGGAGTGAAGGCTTAGTCAGAAAGCTTCAGGCTGGGAGGAGAGCCTGAGAGATAGGGATCTGCAAACGCCTCTGTGGTTATCAACTCTTTCATTAACCACTTATTGGAGTAGAACTCACAGTATTTTGCAATAACGAAGAACCATAGCAACCAGACTACAAAGAGAAGCACGGGCTTCTGGAATCGACTCCAAGTCTCTGAAGACATATTAGCAGTTCCCAGCTTCCATGTCTGTGTGTGTTTGTTTCCTTTCAGTAGCTACTGGAGATACACTGTGTTGTCTTTACACACGGCCGCACTAGGGAGATGGTGATTTACCACAGCTGGGTTTGCAGGCCTCGGTCTGGATTCTTCAGCTAATGGCAATATTAGATTGAAATGGTTTTCCTCAGTCATTAAAAGTGTCATCCTCAGAACATGTTTTCGTGACTGCTGTCTAATATCTGGTGCCTTTTTTCTATTAACAATAATCTTTTTATCTTTCTGAAAAAAAAAAAAAACAGGAAGTTGTGATTAAGTGGAGAAACCCAAAACCCTTTCCCTTGACACAGTGTTAATTAATTGTCACTGAAGGTCCTTCACCAAGGATGAGTTTCGCATCCAAGCTGAGAGCTGGGCAGGGTCCCCACCCTTCAGTTACATTTTCTTTTGTAAAAGCCCAAAAGGCCATTGGGCTTTTACAAAAGCATAATGATGTGAGAGCCTAAAAGAGGACCAAAAAAATGTGACCTTGCCTGGGAAGGCAAATATGGTGCTAAGGCATCCATTTGGGGCTCACCTCTCTGGTGAAATAGGAGCCCACTGTCTTCTACCACCCACCAAAATACGTAACTGCTCTACATTGAAAAGTGAACAGGCTGTCTCAAGAATTGGAAATAGATAGACAAATACCTGTACAGAAAGCTCATGCAGCACTGTTCCCAATAGCTAAAAGGTAGAAGCAACCCAAATGTCGATGAATGGATGAATGAATAAACAAAATGTGGTCTATCCCCACAATCGAAGGCTGTTCAGCCATAAGAGGGAATGAAGTGCTGACACATGCTAGAACATGGATGGACCTCAAGACGTTAAGCTAGCTGAATGAAAGAAACCTGTCACAACAGGTTACGTATTGGATGATTCCATTTATATGAAACTTAGACAAATCCATAGAGACAGAAAGGAGGCTGATGGTTGCCAC
Organism: Canis lupus familiaris; assembly: GCF_011100685.1. Lineage (NCBI taxonomy): Eukaryota > Metazoa > Chordata > Mammalia > Carnivora > Canidae > Canis > Canis lupus. Next base: position 9,555,354 of record NC_049260.1, on the reverse strand, counting down.
AGGCTGGGAGTAAAGGAAAATTGGGAGTACCCGCCTAATGGGCATGGGGTTTTCTTTTGGGGTGATGAAAAAGTTCTGGACCTAGACAGCGGTGATGGTTGTACAACAATGCACACCATCCTCTTACAGGTCCATTCAGAGAGGGGGAGGGAAGGGCAGAGAGAGGAGGGCAGTTAGCCACCATTTGTCTGGATGCCTTCTCAAATCTCTCTGCATCACTGCCCCCAGCAAAGAGTCTCTTCTGAAATCCACAGTCACATCAACCACCATGAGGTCAACTGGCATCTGAGACTGGAGACCCCCACTGTCACATCTTACCCCACAACGTGTGCTATCGGGGGGAAAATATTTGGAAGGACTCATCTTCTCCTTCTTCCTCCAAATTCAGCCCACCGTATTGGTATTCCTGTCACATAGAGCCCCTGAGAGTCACTAAATGCCACGAAACCATATGCTTTAAAGTGGTTAATTTTATGTTATGTGAATTTTACCTCAAAAGATTTCCAAGTCAAGATGGATTGTACCTTGTCACATTAAAACCCTCTTAAATACAGGTAACACACTCAACGATAAAATATTAACGAAGTTAAAAAGTTACTATAAAAAAGCAGGCTGGTAGGCAAGTATATTCAATTCATTCTATTAATATTAAGCAAGTTTTCTGTGTCTCATCTAGAAGCAGAAAGCCAGGTGATAAACCATCCCATGCTGTAGTGAGGACGGAACGAGGGTGGTGGGAGTAGGGTAGTTGGGGCAGCTGCTTTGCCCCCACTCGACGGGCCACCATCGTGGAAGAGGACAGATACTGACAGCATGCCTGGACTCTAGACCCTTTGTCCAGCTCTAGGTCTCGTGATGCTTGCGAACAGTGGGCCTGGCCTCTTACAGTGAGTGGGATTTGGGAGAAGGACATTGGGATTCGCTTAAACTGGAATAAGCAGCAATCAGCAGCCTACAATGGGAACCATGACCCAGCTCATCTTTGATAAAACGTATTGACCACTCCCTCACTGCCTTTATTTAGCACCCAAGGAAGCGAGGGAAAAGGATGTGATAGGGAAAGAAAAGTGGCTTTTGCACAGACACACTTGGGAAAGACCTGAGAAAATGTCACAGAACATTCCAGACAGTGTCAGTACTGGTCCTGCATTCTTTTTATTCTTCCCAGAATTAAGACTAAATAATAGAGAGCTTTTTCAAAGAAAAATATTGTAACAATCCAACATACTGGCGTCTGAGCATAAAATGTTCTGAGATGCCATTGCATGGAGTACCTGCTAGAACGATTGCTCACTGAATATTTAGTTGGTGGAATGGAGAGAAGGAGCCGTTCTGTTCCATCCGGTTAGTACTTCCCAGTCCAGATATCTTACGGCACACATGCAGACCTCCAGAGCTGATCTTAGAGCAACTCCTGCTAGTTACTCAGACCCTTGACCTCGAGTTGCCTGTTTGACCTTAAATCATCTGCTGGAATAAAAACAACAGGCAAGAAGGTCCTATTGCTTCAGAAAGCAAACAAACAAACAAACCAGGATGTATTCCCTGGCAGGCACACGTAACATGGGTGTAACGTGGCGTGCAATGAAAAATCCTCCCAAGAGTTTACTTGGGCCAACCCACAAGCCCCCTGCTTGCCCCCAACCTTGCAATAGGACCAGACCTCTTTAATTCTCTTCTGCACAGATGTGAGGGGTGTGCTCATGCAGCAAGTGACCCGGGTATGGGGGGAATTCTCCGGGTAACTGCCGTTGTTTTAGAAAACTTCCTTTCGACAGGAGTGCAAATTCTTTGAGGTCCTGCTGTTATGTATGTCAGCTCCTCACAACACTTAGGACAATGCTGAACACAGTGCATTCACAATTCTCTCTCTCTCTCTCTCTCTCTTTTTTTTTTTTTTTGGACTCACAAGAAGTACACAACAGAATCCCCTGGACAGTAGAATTGGTTGGCTCACTGCTCAGAAAATGCGGCCCTGAATATGCATGTGCTTTAACAGTCCTGGGGCCGTCATATTCTAGATCTCCCGTCATTGCTGGACTTTTCTTGAGATGCTGCTTCTCTCTTTCCTCCATCCATTTTCCTTCTAGGGCCGGAGAGCGCGGCCTTCCCAGGCCTTACTCATGAGCAGTGGCCCCAGAGGGCAGCGGCAGGAGGGCTGAGCAGGAATCAGATGGTAGCGGGGTGACCCCAGACACACAGTTCAGCTCCACCAGCCTCCGTTTCTTTATCTGAGAAATGTGCATAAACGATATCCAGCTTAGCCAGGTCTTATCTCCCCAGCTCGCCTGTTAGCGACATAAAAACAGGCACAGGGTTTTCTTTCTCTTTGGTCTCCTCCCTGTCACCTGTTGAGCACCCCGACAAGCTGAGTAAATACTGGCTGAACCGGAGTTTGGAGGCAGAAAGAGACCAAGGAAGAAAGGACCCCAGGGCTCAGGAGGAATGTAAAGCTCCTTATTATTATTATTATTATTATTATTATTATTATTATTATTTGCCCGTTTTTGCCCCCTGTTCTGCGTTTTCTTGGCCTAAGGACAGAGGATGGCAGCACTGCTCGTGAATGTCCGCAGAGAGAGTGATGCTTGTGCACCTTCGTGGGGAGCTCAGAGATTTGGGGAACCGTGTACCCCACAGCCTAGGTAGCCCAGCTTTGAGTGCACTAAGGAGCCCTTGCTGCCGGGCGCTAACAAGTCCTCAGAAAACTGATGTCATGTGCTGACATGTCCACATGATTGTCGTGTTCGTCGCAGGCCTCTGCAAGGTCATTGTGGGGACTTGACACGACGCCACGGCCTAGATCATTCTGGCTTCCCCTTCAACAGGCCCCACGTGAAGGCTACTAGGGGAAGCACCCCCAACCGAAACAGTAGGCACAGCGGTAGCCCAGTGGGTTCCAGTAGCAGCATTATGACGCTCAGGGACGTGGCCCTTGGGGACTTCGTCCAACCTGTAGAAAGATAGCCTGGTATTGAGGGGAACAAACCATTTTATGAACAAAGCAAAAAAAAAAACAAAAACAAAAACAAAAACAAAAAAACCAGGATATTTGTTCGTTTACACCATTGGAAGAATCGACAAGGCTCTTGACTTAGTTGGATCAGCAAAACTCACTTTTAAGCTCTGAGTCGCTGGGGAAGAGCTGTGTTTCATCGAGAGACAGAGAGACAGAGACAGAGAGAGACAGAGAGAGAGAGAGAAGAGAGTTCATTTGCAAATCATTTCTTGGGGCTACTTTGCATGAAAAGTAGAAAGTGATAGAACCCCTGTAGCAGGAGAAGCGCCTAAGCCATCGTTAAAGAGTAACATTTTGTGCAAAAATGAATATTGAACCGGTCTTGGTACAGGAATCCCAGAGCACCCTGGTGACCGAAATTTCAACTAACTCTTTGTGTTGAGAAATCGCTCTGGAACAAAACTATAGAGGGTCCCGGACTCATGGTGCCACCTAAGATTTTCACTGTTTTTTTTTGTTTTGTTTTGTTTTTTTTTAAGATTTTCACTGTTTTGAGAGCACAACAGTGATCTGCATCCAGTAGAAATGGTACTTGGAATTTTGAGTCTGGATCTTTTCCCAGGCTGGTGACCATATGGTGGGCTCCTCTCTGGTGATGCTGGGCAGGCCAGCAAGCCACAGCTCCCAGTCAGCCACACGATCAATCACAAGAGTGAACAACTGATACGCTGGCGACCATTGTGTCCCCATCTGACTAAGCTGTTTTTTCACCTTCAGTACAGTGTTTCATGAATTGCACGAGATAGTCAACACTTTATTAACAAATAGGCTTCACATTAGACGATTTTGCCCAGCTGTAAGCTCATGTTAAGTGTTCCGAGCATGCTTACGGTAGGCTAGGCTAAGCTACGATGTTCACTAGGTTGGTTGTAGTAAGTGCATTTTGGACTTCTGATATTTCCAGCTTAGGTTGGGTTTATTGGGATGTGACCCCATTGAAAGTTGAGGAAGATTTGTATAGTGATACATGGAAGGAAGATAAGAGTGTATAATGTCTTCATTGGATTTTCTAGAAGCAGAACTTGACTTGGATTCAGGTGCATGGGAATTCTTTGAGGTAGTGCTTGCAGGAGAAAAGAAGCATGGGAGACACGGTAGAGAAGGGAAAGGAGGCAAGCAAGGATTCGATCTCAGCTTAGCTCCAGCCTGATCCCGTGGAGAGCTCTGGAGCATGAAGAGCACCATAGAGTTGCACCCTGAAGCAAGAGAACCCACCTTTGGGATCCCTGTTGCTGAGGGCTGCAGTGGGGGGAGGGAGGACTGAGCATGACCTCCCACACAAGGTAACTCCCTTTGGCCAGGGGCAATTCTCTGAAGAGGGGGACAGCTGTGAACATCCTGCCGCTGGAGGAGGACGATGCCTCAGCCCAATAAAGGGCATCCGAGCGGGGCACCACCAGTATCTATTCCGGTTGCTACCCAAAGCCACATACTAGCACGCTAGTGGGAACAGTCAAGACAAAAACCCATCCATCTCTCAGCCGTGCCACTGGCTCATTATGTCCACTTTTTGTAATGGCAACACCTACCATTATGCATCCTGATAAAACATCTTCAGAGCTGTCCCCTCGTTTCGTGCTCACTATAATCCTCAGAGACAGACAAGGGCAGAGATCTGCGTGCCCTTCACATGGAAGATGAGAGAATGATCTGGCCAAGGTCACACATCTGGCAATAACATAGCTGAGGCTAGAGCCTTGTTCCATGGGGCGCCACCACCTCTACGGGTCAGAAGACGCATCTAAGAATTGCAAGCCACCATCTAGCCCTTTACGCTTGATGACCACTGAGCATAGCTCCTTGTCATTGATTGGGCTTTCTCCTACGTCCCTTTGATGCTTGGCAGCTGTAAACGTCAAACAAGGACCGCCATCTGATGGGGGACTTGCTCAAGGAATTTTGAAGTTCCTTGTCATGCATCACCAGCCTCCAGTGAGGGGTTTCGGGTTTCTATTTCTAACATCTCATACCAACTCTTAGTAAGAAGAGAAAAAGAACCTATTTTTATAAAATGACTCATGTCTCTGGAAACATTTACAATGCTTGGAATGTTTTGTTTTAATAATTTCCTGATCTGTATGCAGTAAGGCCTTTTCATGTAATAGCTAATATGAGATCCTTCATCATCGTGAAGTTTAAATTTGGCTTTATACTTCCCTTGCATTTAATCATAGTTGATCCTCTCAGGAGCTAAATCTGTGATAGCTTCCCCCACTGTTTGCTTATTTATGGGGAGCCCTCTTGGCTTTTCATCTTACTTTCCCCTCCACTTCCTTAAGCCTCAGAACCTTGCTCTGAATCCACTGGTTTCCTGCACTGGTGTCTGGGCATCCAGAGCCTGCTCCAAATTTTCCCCTTGGAATGTTTTTATCTTTGATGAGGTCACCTGCACAGGAGCATCGTGGAGTCGTACAGACAAAAGGCACTGGTTCCAGACCACAGTCCCACGGGGTGCTGACCCTGTGATTTCGTAGCAAAAAAAATGTGGGTGGTTAGAGTTGTGTGTATCCTTTGACCTAGCAGTTGCACTTCTTATGTCTGTTCTAGAGAAATAACTTGTAGATAGGCCCAGAGGCCGGATTATAAGGATGCTTACCACTGCGATTTTTATAAAAACAACAACTGTCCAGAGACTTCTTAGAAATGGTAATATAAAATATATTATATCCACATGATAAAATAAGATGCATCTCGAGGCACCCAGCTGGCTCAGTCAGTAGGGTGTGGGACTCTTGATCTCGGGGTTATAAATTCACGCCCCACATTGTGTGCAGAGATTAGTTTTAAAAAATCTTTTTTAAAAAAAGATGCATCTTCTGCTTGAATATGTATCAGAATCCCCCAGAGGGCTCGTTAAATCAAACACAAATTGCTGTGCATTACCCCCAAAGTTTCTGATTAAGTAAATCTAGGATGAGGTCTAGGAATTTGCATTTCTATCCAATTTTAAGGTGATGCTGATAATGCTGGTCCATGGACCACACTTTGGGAACCATTGCTATACAAGAATATGAAATGACATAGTCTCTATATATTAATCTGAAAAGGCAATTTATATGCAAAAGCTACTTTAACCCTTTATTTGTAAAGTAACACCAATACTTAAAAACTTGAATGTGCCACTTCCATTATCTTGATGTATCACAATTTATCCATTCACCTACTGAAGGACGTCTAGAGGCTTCCGAGTTTTGGTCATTGTGAATGAAGCTGCTGTAAACATCCATGTGCAAGGTTTTGTGTGGACAGAAGTTTTCAGTTCTTTTGGGGAAATACTGAGGAGTGTAACTGGGGATCATATGGTAAGAGTGTTTAGGTTTGTGAGAAACTGTTAGGTTGTCTTCCAAAGGGGCTGTGCCATTTTACATTCCCACCAGCAAAAAAAAAAAAAAAAAAAAAAAAAAGAAGAAGAAAAAGAAAAGAGAGAGAATTCTTGTTGCTCCACATCCTCCCCCACATTTGGTTGTGTTGGTGTCTGAGACTTTGGCATTCTAGTAAGTGTGTAGTGGTGTCTCTTTGCTGTGTTTTTTTATTTTTTTATTTTTTATTAAAGATTTTATTTATTTATTTGACAGAGAGAGAGTGAGAGAGCAAAAGTACTGGGAGTGGCAGGAAGAGGGAGAGAGAGCAGAGAGCTCCATGCAGGGCTCGATCCCAGGATCCCAGGACCCCAGGACCCTGAGATCATGACCTGAGCCGAAGGCCGACACTTCACCAACTGAAGCACCCAGGTGCCCGATCCCTTTGCTGTTTCAATTTGCATTTCCTTTGCAACATGCGGTGTGGAGCATCTTTTCATACGCTCATTGGCCACCTGTATGTCTTCTTTGGTTCAGCCAGAACTTTTAACATTCCGTTCCCTGAGTATCTAAACATCTCTATATACTTTGAGTGACATTTTGCACCTGAAAATTGGCCATGTTTACTCCACAGCTTAGCGATTGGCTTGGTTTGAAAAAGGAGTTTCATAGCTACAATGCATCATACACTTTCCCATCAGGGAAACTCTTTCAGGTATCATGACTAAACGGGCACTCATTAGATGACCAGATGGGTACCTGAAGGCCGGGCCCAAAGCAGGCTGTATTATTTAAATATAGCTCTTAATATAATAAGGGTTTTTTTTTTTTTTACACTAAATTGTAAACACCACTGATCACCGAGGCAAATGAGTCATTGACCACCTGTAGCTTATCTCATCCTGGGTAAGCAAAACGTGGTATGTCCTTACGGTGGAATATTATCAGCCATAAAAAACAAAGATACATGTTACTGTGTGGATGAACTTTGAAAATGTTATGCTAAAGGAAAAGAATATATGAAGAATATATATAAAGACACAAAGAATCTTTTTTTTATTATTAAAGATTTTGTTTATTTATTTGAGAGAGAGAGAGTGAGCACAAATAGGCAGAGCAGCAGGCAGAGGGAGAGGAGAGGGAGCAGGGAGCCCGATGTAGGGCTCGATCCCTGGACCCTGGGATCTGAATGAAACTTCCAGAACAGGCAAGTCCGTGGAGACTGGAAGCAGAGCCGTCCTTGTCAGGGGCTGGGGGGAGGAGGAGATTGGAGAGCGATTGCTAATGAATATGGGGTTTCTTTCTGGGGTGATGAAAATGCTCTGGAATTAGAATGCAGTGATGGTGTGCAACTTTGTGATCATTCTAAAACCACTGACTTGTACACTTTAAAAAAGTAACTTGAGTGTAAGTGATGAATCGCTAAACTCTACTCCCAAAACCAATATTACACTATATGTTAACTGACTAGAATTTATATTAAAAATTGAAAAAAAAAGGGGATCCCTGGGTGGCTCAGCGGTTTAGCGCCGCCTTCGGCCCAGGGCATGATCATGGAGACCCGGGATCGAGTCCCACGTCGGGCTCCCTGCATGGAGCCTGCTTCTCCCTCTGCCTGTGTCTCTGCCTCTCTCTCTCTGTCTATCATGAATAAATAAATAAAATCTTAAAAGAAAATTTGAAAAAAAAAGTAACTTCTGTGGTATGTAAATTGTATCTTAATTTTTTTTTAAAAAAAGGATTCTTAAGGTAGCTATCTTTTTAATGACTTGCTTAGAGGACCCGCAGGGTCGACTCTGTCTTTCATCAAATTGCAGGATGTCGGCTCCTTTTCTGCCATAGTTTTCGGTTATTTATTTTTTTAAGATTTTATTTATTTATTCATGAGAGACACAGAGAGAGAGGCAGAGACACAGGCAGAGGGAGAAGCAGGCCCCATGCAGGGAGCCCGACGTGGGACTCGATCCCGGGACTCCAGGATCACGTGCTGGGCCAAAGGCAGACACTCAACCACTGAGCCACCCGGGGGTCCCCATAGTTTTCACTTAGAGATGAACAGTCTCTTAAGTGGAAACATAGAATTTATACCTCCTTTGGTTTTTATTGACCTCTGTCTCATGAGTTGTGTTTCTTTCCTTTCACGGTGACATTTGGTGGGCATTTTTACAACTTGCTTCTGGAACTTCAAGAAACGCCAGGAAACGTAAAGCCTAAATACCTATTAAAAAATGGTCTCCTAAAATTTTTTTAAAAATTTTTTAAAAAATAAAAAATGGTCTCCTTCTAAAATATAAGAATTACTTCCCCCCCTCCTTGGAGTTTAATGAGTTTTGAAAGGTTCGATCCAGAATCTTCCCCTTCCACCTGCTTTCTTTCTCTTTATAGGGGCCCAGAGATTGGAATAAGGGCAGTAAAACACGCCCGCTGCTTGCAGCACCTCCCAGGTACAAGGGCAGGTTGTGTCAACACTGCATTATCGAGAGATAAAGCCAGAGGTTTGACCAAGAGGGAGTCCAGGAAGGCAGTGCCCAGTAAGGCCAGGCTCTGCCCAGATAACCCATTTCCTGGGGGCCTCTCCCATTGGGGCACAACCACAGCTCCGGCAGCCCTTTCTCCATGAGCAGAATATCTCTGGGGTGAAAGCTGACACGGGAGCCCTGCGCTCCCCTGCGCCGTGTGGGTTTTAGATAACGTGTCTCCAGGATCTCAAAGACTCGTGTACATTGGATCATAGCAAGAGGTTTGCCTCATGTGCCTTCACTGATGGAACAAGGACTATTAGCTTCCGGGTTCTTGGGCTGAGGGGGGGCCACTGTTCTTTCTTCTTGGGCTGTCCAGGCACAGCCAGTTGGGAGGCAGCCTAGCAGTTTCTCACAAAACCAAACACTCTAACCACACAATCCTTGGTATTTCCCCAAAAGAACTGAGAACTTCTGTCCATACAAAGCCCTGCACATGGATGTTGATTGCAGCTTCCTTCACAATGACTGAAACTTGGAAGCTTCTAGATGTCCTTCAGGAGGTGAATGGATAAATTGTGATACATCTACACAATGGAATATCATTCAGCACTAAAAAGAAATGAGTCATCAAGCCATAAAAAGCCATGGAGGCAACTTAAATGCCTATTACTCAGTGAAAGAAGCCAGCCTGAAAAGGCTACAGACTTTAAGGTTCCTAACCATATGACATTCTGGAAAAGCAAAGATACGCGGACAGTAGAAAGATCAGTAGTTGCCAGGGGTTGGGAAGAGGGAAGGACAAACAAGTGGAGCACAGAGGACTTCTTAGGACAATGAAACTACTCTGTATGATATTATAGTTGTGGATCCAGGTCATTATACATTTGTCCAAACCCATAGAATGTTCCACACTGAGTAAACTGTAATGTAAACTATGGACTCTGGTTGATGATGGTCTGTCGGTGTAGGCTCATCGGTTGTAATAAATGTCCCCTCTGGTGGGGGACATTCCTAGTTGGGGAAGCTAGGCACGTGGTAGGGGAAGCGGGGACATAGAAAATCTCTGTATCTTCCTCTCAATTTTGCTGTGAACCCAAACCTGCTCAAAAAATAAAGTTGATTTTTTTTTAAGATTTCATTTACTTGTTCGAGATAGATCATGAGCAGAGAGAGGGGCAAAGGGAGAGGGAGAATAGCAGATACCTCGCTGAGCAGGGAGCCCGGATGCAGGGCTCGATCCCAGGACCCTGAGATCATGACCTGAGCTAAAGGCACTTAACCAACTGCGCCACTCAGGTGCACCTCCCCCCCAAATAAAGTTAATCTAAAAATATATTCTAGTAGAGTCCTTGGCACTAAGAATGTGCTTGTAAATACTTGTTGCTAACCTGGCCATTGACCCCCTGGCTGGTCTTTTCCCAGAAGGACTTTTAACCCTGAAATGCTATGTCTACTCACCTGTCTGAGACTCAGTTTCTTCATCTGAGAGTGGGCCTAGGTCATCTCTAAGGCCCCTTTTATGTTGCCAGTCTGTGAACTGGGGGGTGGGGGGGTGGGTGTGTGTCTGACAAAAGTCAGTGTGTAAGTTTGGCTTCAAAAATGTGACCCATACCTATCTATCTCCATGTCAGGGGATATGTCAGACCTAGTAACTATATTTTTCAACCCAAAATGCAGGGGTTATTATGCAATGAAAGATTATTTATTTATTTATTTATTTATTTATTTAATGTTTGAGGGGCTGCCTCGCTTCCCTATCACTATGTATGTTCGCTATAGAAAGATGGAAATGTTTAGAAATACATGAAAAAGTGAAATCGCTCATGGGGCCTTCTCATGTGGATAATGACAAAGATGTCTTGGTGGCTTTCCTTTCAGTCTTTCTGAAATCAATTGTTTCCAAGTCTATCTTCTTCCCTAGACTTACTTTATCTTCCCAAAGCCCAGAACTTAGCCAGTATTCATTAATTTTTGATTTAATGAATCAATTGGGTTTGCATGGCAAAATATCTTCAATTCCAAGGTACTTCTATAATTTGTTGGAATAACAAGGTCAAGTGTTTAAAAATAGTTGCTTCATGTCAAGAACCAACCTTAGTTTGGGGTAATAATCATGTACTTAATTTTGAAGAGTTGGCCATTGAAGATAATTTTTAAAGATTTTTTGGGGGCGAGGGAGGGCAGAGGGGGGTTGTAAAAGCCATTGCATTTACATAAGAAAAGCCAGGCCCCAGACTTCAGAAGGTCTAGGCTTTCATAAAGAAGGTGGCATTGGGGGGGGAATCCCTGGGTGGCTCAGCAGGTTTAGCACCTGCCTTTGGCCCAGGGCGTGATCCTGGGGACCCTGGATCAAGTCCCACATCAGGCTCCCTGCATGGAGCCTGCTTCTCCCTCTGCCTGTGTCTCAGCCTCTTTCTCTCTCTCTCTGTCTCTCATGAATAAATAAATAAAATCTTTAAAAAAAAAAAAGGTGGCATTGGTTGAATAATCGAACTTCAAACTCCTGCAGACACAGCTTTTTTAGACTTTAACTTTTTTTTTTAAATGATTTAATATATTTTAATAGCAAACTTACAGGAACAGCACAGAAGACAGACAACATTTAAAACATGTGCTTGCATGTAGGACAACCCAGTTAGAAAAGTATAGTGAATGGATGGAATCTACTGTATGATAAAAATGCCACAAACACCATTTAGTTGCCGTCAATACGAAATGTACTTGTTAAAAAATCCAAATGCTGGAATTATCCAGAAGAATTTAACAGGCTTATTTATAATTGTTACAAAGCTTAACTGCTGAAACGTGTTCACCAAAGCGTTTTGACTTGCATTAATGCTTTATGTCTCCACATTTATATGAAAAATTCACACACACATATGCAAAATATAAACTTAAATTTTTTAAAAATAAATAGAAACAAAAATTCACACACACATGAAAACGGAAAAACTGCCAGTATCTGATTTCTGTCCCTATTTTTCCACTTCCAATCATATACTCAGGTCTTTTTGATCCCAGGGGGGGAAAAAAAACCTATTAACATTCAGAACTACCAATAACAGGAAGAAGAGAATTTTTTTTTTTTTTTAGGAATGAGATGTTTTCCATCATAGTGGATTCTATTTTTTTTTCTTTGTAAGATTTTATTTTTAAGTAATCCATATACCCAAGACGGAGCTCGAGCCTACAACCCTGAGTTCACAAGTGACAACGATCTACGGACTGAGCCAGCCAGGAGCCCCTATCATAGCGGATTCTTGAGCATGTTCCCCACCTATGTGGTGTGCTAGCTGGATGTCTTTCGGCACGACTATTACACGTTTTGGATAGCACACAGGTTGGTGTTTTCAAAAAGGCCCACCAGATAGGCCTCACTTGCCTCCTGCAAAGCACCACTAGCTGGAAGCGCAGATGTGTCTTGCAGTCCTGAGCCATTTCTCAAACCCAACACTGGAAAGGAAGTTTGCGAATCAGAAGTTCAGTGTACTTCTCTCTCTATTTTTGTTTTTAAAGACAGGGGGAAGAGCAGAGGCAGGGGGAGAAGGAGAGAGAGCGGAGCCTGACCTGGGGCTCGATTGCACAACCTTGAGATCATGACCTGAGCTGAAACCTAGAGTCGGAGGCTTAGCCAACTTAGCCACCCAGGCGCCCTGGGACTTTAACTTTTTAAAGCAGTTTTATTATAACATATCATAACACAATTGAGAGGAAGATGCAGAGATTTCCCACTTACGCCCTCCCCCTCGCAAGCACAGGCTCCACCGTGATCAACAGCACTCATCAGAGTGGTGCGTTTGTGACCAGAGATGAATCTACGCTGACACCTCATCATCACCCAAAGTCCACGGTTTACCTCGGGAGGCTCAGCTCTGCTTCCTGTACATTGCTTAGGGTTGTGTTCAGCTGCAAGTGGTCGAGAACCAGACTTGAGTGACTTAAACCCAGAGGAATTAATTTTTTCATGGAACAGGAAGTTGGGAGATGGGCAGTTGTGCGCTCAGATCGAACAGCTCCACCCAATCACAGCTGAGCCCAGCTGCCTGCCGTTCTCTTGGCCTCTCTCTCATTTTCCAGGTTCCAAGCATCACTTCTGCATCCAAGGCAGAGGGAAAATGGGAAGACAAGACGGAAAGCTCAGCCCAGCCAGCCCAGTCTCCTTTGGTCATGGAAGTCAAAGCTGTCCAGAGCTCGCCCCTGTCCCCAGAAGACTTCTGCTTAAGGCTCACTGCCCAGAATCGAGTCACATGCCTACTCCCAGCTACGAGAGGGTCTGGGCAACAGAGCCGGGCTTGCTGAGACTGCAAACAGACTCGAGGGTACGTCAGCACAGACGAAGGGGTGAATGGGTACTGGTGTGCAAGGAACAGCATCCGCCACAGCCAACAGCCGTGTGGCTTCTACAGGATTCGAGTAAGGGGATAGAAAGCACCTCCTGCTTTAGTCAGCATCCAGAGCAGGGTAGCTTTTTTAGCTTTTTTTTTTTTTAATTTAACTTATTTATTTGACAGAGAGAGCAAAGAAGCACAGGCAGGTAGAGCGACAGGCAGAGAGAGAGAGGGAGAAGCAGGCTCCCCATTCAGTGGGGAGCCTGATGCAGGGCTCAATCCCAGGACCCCAGGACCCCAGGATCATGACCTGAGCTGAAAGCAGACACTTAGCCAACTGAGCCACCCAGGTACCCCGAGAAGGGAGTGTTGTTGTTTTTTTTTTCCTTGAAGGAAGTGTTTAATAGAGATATATGAGAGTATGATCTTAAGAGGCAGATGAGAGACTTTAAGTTTTGGGGAAAATCAGTTGACATACTTGAAAGTGGTTTGATTTTCTAAATATTTCCAAAATGTAGGAATAATAATATTTGTAAATATTTTTGAGTCTCCTTATTGGCATAAGAGACATCTTAAGGACCTGAGAAAACTTAATGTTGAGCCCTCTAACCTGCCACTGAAGACCCAGAGAACGGAATGAGCAGCAAAAGTCTGAAGATAGATAGATAGATAGATAGATAGATAGATAGATAGACAGATAGATAGATAAATAAATGTCTGAAGATCAGAATTTGGATTCTGAATACCACTGACCAATGGACGAGTCTAACATAACTATGAAAGGTTTGATTTCTGAGCTCCTAGTAGAAAACCAGTCGTCATCAGCACAGAGTGACGCCCTCTGGAAGGGGGAATGTCTGATCCACCTAATATCATCTTAAAATAAAATTACTACCCTGGAAGGAGAATGATATGAGAACATCAGGAAAAAGACAAACTATTCCATCGCCTTACAACGAACACAAGTCAAAGGTTCTTTGACACACATGTGGCTTCCTACCAGTTGGCATCTAGGAATATTATGCAATACATAAAATATCATTTTATAATAAGCAACACCAATGATAAAAATATGTCCTATGGTTACATATATATATATATCATAGTATTTTTCTTTGAGAGGCACGTTGTTTGAGGATCTAGAATGTGACAGAAACAGTGCATGGATTACAGACGTAAATGACAATATTGTGAGCAGCCCCGATGGCTCAGCGGTTTAGCGCCGCCTTCAGCCTGGGGTGTGATCCTGGGGACCCGGGATCGAGTCCCACATCGGGCTCCCTGCAAGGAGTCTGCTTCTCCCTCTGCCTGTGTCTCTGCCTCTGTGTGTGTGTGTGTCTGCCATGAATAAATAAATAAAATCTTTTTAAAAAAATGACAATGTTGTCACGCGGACTTATTATTTATGGGCCTTTGTAAGTTATGTAAAGCATGCATAGCAGAACTCTGACGTGGATTATCCCCAGAGCTCTTTCCTGTGACCCACTGGATGGAAGTCATCCTGGAAATCACAGCGGTTAGGTGTTTTTTTTTCTGGGAGGAGCATCCCCACCGTAGTTGAACCAACTGTTCTGACACTCCCAGCCTCCTCACATGCGTTAGCAGTGGAAACATGTGGTCAGGGACTGCAGGAACTCATGTGATAATGTGGTCTAGGTGGTTACTATATTTATAACAGATATACCAACAAAGCACATGGGATCTTCAATGATCTCTGCTTAAGTCTCAGGAGAAGTGCCCAAACGGAACGGTAGCCTCAAACAACAGCCCTGTACTGCACATGCATGCACACACACGCACACACGCACTAAACAGCAGGACGTAATTGGTTTATTTCTCAAATACTCTTCTCTTTCCCCAGACTCTGCTGGCTCCACCACCAAGATGGCTAAAATAAATAAATAAACACAATTGTAGTCTTTATCACTAGGTCCCGAGCAATTATTTCTAGGATATGGAACTCAGCAAAGGTGGTTGGAGGTTGGTAGCCATTCGAAAAGGCACTGGTTTCTGTATCTTTACACCTTGTGTCCTCCTGTCTGGAGGAGGAAATGATTGCTGTGGAGATTAGGATAAAATATGTTCAATACAGCTTATCTTTCTTTGTAGGAAAAATTCTCCCCGATGCTCGTGGCCTTGCAGATAGGCTCTGGGTTGCAAAGGAAAGTAAGTGCTTGTGGAGAGACATAATTTAGAAGCAACGAGGATGCTCTCTGGGTGGCCACCACCACCAGATTCCTTTTTCATTTCTAAAATTGTAATTTCTCTGTTCCTCCGTTTGTTTGCAGAGGGCTTTCTCATTTTGCATTGTTTTATTTTGTTTTTGTTCTGGAATCCAGTGCCAGCACACTGTGAGGAGTAGCTTCTAGACAGTGTTTATGAACAGCCAAAGGCAAGGATCAAGTTCAACAGCACATATACTCCCCGTGGGACTTGCCTCCCTGCACCCTGTGACCCTCACATCGATGAATGCCCTAAACTACTACACTTGATTCTGTCTGTAAGAATTGCCAAGGCGCTGCCAAAGCAAACTTCAAAAAGCTGGAAACATGACCTTTACGCAAATAGAGGGTGAGCGTGTATCAGAGACACTATCTAATTCATTAAGGAGGAAGCCAGCCCAGAAGAGGCGTGCTGTCGTAGGAACGGTCGGGGGGGGGGGGAAAAGAATGCAAAGATAGATACCAAACTGTCTAATGTCCTACAAGGCAGCAAAGCTGTAACCTTTGAGGTTATCCCTTTTACCAAAAAAAGGCATTTGTAAGTCCCCAGTCTGGGCGTTAACATCTAACTTTGCAGAGTCCTGGGCCTGATCAGTGGTAATAATAAGGCAAACAAAGATGCATTTCTGTAGAGAATGAAATCCCCTTGGCTTAGTGGCCAGAGCCTCAGTGTGACTAGGAAAGGACCAGCAGCCACCCTTTTGCTTACTTCCAAGTCGCAGGGCCGCACGGAAGGCACCCGGGCTTCCAGAGGAAAAGCCCAATATTTCAATAAAGAGATCTTGACCGGTTTGCCTTCCTAACAGCAAGCTCTGGCCAGGTACCAGAGGCCGACGTGGCCCCGTGGCCACCCAGCAGCTGGCCTGCCTGCAGGCCGCAGTGTGCCTCGAACCATCTATCCATGTCCTATTGTAACCTGAGGTTCAGGGGGGCAGGAGGGGACTGCCCAGCGCTGGCCAGCCCACGCTTGCCGCCAGAAAGTCTTCTAGAATGTTGCAATGAACAAAACCAGAAGCCCCCCAGGCCATCTCAGGCCAAGGAAACCACAGACAGACTCGCTGACTTCCCCAGCCTCCCCCCTCGGCTTGACCCTGTTCCTGTCTCAGTATTTTAAGTCCTCTGACCTTAGCCAGAGGGTCAACAGGCGGTGCTGACCGAGCCGGCAGAAACGGAATCGCAGCTCTGGACGGAGGCTGGGAGGCCCAGGAGTCAGATTCAAATTCTGTGCCGACCGTGTTCACGGAGCAGCACCTGCTAGAGTCTCGGTTTTCTCATCTGTACAGTGGGGATGGGGAGACCCCACTTCCCTGCCGCACAGAAGTGTTTGCGTCCAGACGGGTTGTGATGATGGACAGAGTTGTTTTTATTATCCAAGCTACCCTGCGGGGGGTCCTGGGGGGCTCAGTCGGTTGAGCCCCTGCCTTCGGCTCGGGTCGTGACCTCAGGGTCCCAGGATGGAGCCCCGTGTTGGACTCCCTGCTCAGCGGGGGGCCTGCTTCCCTCTCTCCCACTGCTTGTGCTCTGTCACGCTCTCTTTTGTTTGCCTTTCTGAGCTAGAACATAATCATTGTGCTCCCAACTTTTTTTTCTTTTTTTTCTTTCTTTTCGTTTTTGGACAATATTCTCATTAACAATTAATGGGTGGGATAAGATGGCTTTGTGCCTTGTTACATATTGCCCAAGGCGCAGCGTACTGGAAAATGAAAATCTAGTTTTGAAAATGTCTTTTGACCATATTTTTTTAATGGGAGAATCAATTATATAATAATCTCTGGCACAACCTCAGACTCCTTTTGCAATATCATTCTTTATATGACTCAATCGAGAAAAATAATGGTCTACATCCTTTTTCCACAGCCACCTCCCATGCGGAATAAAATCACCAAGGGCTCTTAGATCAACATGACCCAGAAACCAGGTTGTTTGGAGACCCTCCTACTCCCCCAAATCTCCTAGCAGCTTTTCTTTCCCTTTCCAGCATCATAAGATGAAAGGCTCAAAACAAAACACTTCGTGTTATTTTTGAAGGCTTCCCTACTCCAATTACATTTGCAGTTCGATGAATTCTTCAAGTTTTCTTTACATTCTCTAAAGCAGCCTTATTGCTTAACACTTCTTTCAAAAATGTGGAGCAAAAGTCCTTTAAGTTTCCTCCCATACAAAAGGCTTACGTGTCTTTCTGTCCATTTGGTTTCTTACACTTGAAGATCCTTGTGATATTTGCTTTTACTTAGCAATTCTACGGATCTATACAGATCCATGGAAGGATCCTTTCACTGTGAACCTTTCACACAGCATACTTATTTATTTATTACTTTCTAAAATGATCAAAGACACTGGCCGCATTCAGAAATGAGTGCCGACCCCTCTTCTCTTCTGCCCGAGCTAGCTCATCCTGACCCGCCAACCTCCAGGAGGGTAGGGGCCGCTTATACCTTGCTCCTAGTGTAGGGCCTGGTATGCCACAGGGCTCCATGTTGAGATAATGAAGTGAATCCCTTTCCCTAAAGATGAGGTATAGAGTATGAGCCACGCACTTGTTTAATGGATCTCAAAATGCCATTACACTTTGCTGGGCCAGGATCTAGAAGCACGGTTCTGGAATTTTCTGTGGGCCCTAAATCATTCTGGATATGCAGTGAAGGCCGTGGACATTCTGCTCGGGGTCATCTGACAATTTAGACGTCTATTGATTCCCAAAGTCCCATCTGTGGGCTCTATCTACCTCAAGGACATCCTCTCTTGGCTGTCTGTGAATGAGTACTTGGGAAGAGACGTGCCTAGGACTGAGGGCCCTGAGAGGGGGCTTCCTGAGCGGTGGGAATGTGGGGGCCCCAAACAGAGGCTCGGCGGTCACTGAGGGCCATGGAGGGCTACAGGCAGACCGTGAAGAGCTGGAGTCAGCGAGAAAGGCGAAGAAACTCTAGGGAGGAAGACAAAGTGGGAAGAGGAGGCTTATGGCACAGAGACAGTGGAGCCTTCGAGCATACCCCGGAAAGTTCCTCGAGGTGCCCTCGAGTTAAGATCTGGTGGTTAAGAAAAGGAAATTGAGATCTGAAACTGAACCAGGACCGGAGGGCCAAAGCCCAAGTGTCCTTTTCTTCCACTTACCAAGAAAAGTGAGTCAACAGCCCTGGGCTTGGAGTACACGGTGAGACGGACAGAGAATAAGCAGGACAAAAGAAAATGTAATTTAACTGGTCATATTTTTTTTGTATATATTTTTTTATTGGAGTTCGATATGCCAACATATAGCATAACACCCAGTGCTCATCCCATCAAGTGCCCCCCTCGGTGAAACTGGTCGTACTTTTAATGAGCACCTGCTTTGCTTTGCCCGGGCTGGGAGCGAGGAGTAAAGCAGGTACGCTTTGCTCACAGGGCTCGCGTGACTGCCTGTCCTCTGCTTCAAAATCAGGGAAAGAATGACTAGAGCTCCAAACTGAGCCGAGCTCAAAGGGATCCCACCAGCCGTCTTGCACACCCCCCGCGACTCCCTCCTCCAAGAGCAGTGGTGCTCGCCTGGGCGCAAGGTGGTCCTCCCAGGGCACAGGGGGCCACATCTGAAGACAATTTTGACTGTCTTATCTAAGGGGAGGTGCTTGTGGCCACCAGCAGGCAGGGCCCCGGGGGGCCCACGGGTCAGCCCCCACCACCAAGACCGATCCAGCCAAGATGCCAACCATGCTGGGGCGCGGGGGGGGGGGGGGGGGGCGTGCACTGGAGGGTTTTGTGCGCTTCCATCAGCTGACCGGATTTGTCCACGGCTGCCTGGTTTGCTGGACACATTATGAGCACCAGGGCGCTTGGGTAGCACAGGAGAAGCACGTGGGGACAGCGCACGATTCCCTGGGCCTGGACAGCAGAGAAGTTCCACCGGCTTCCCTGTGCTGCGGCTGCGGGGTTTCCCGAGCTGCAGTGAGCCGGCTCTGCGAGCTTGCTGCGGGGAGATTCCTCCCGACGGCGTGCTCAGGGGCTACCGGGAGTGCAAGACAGACGTCGTCGGAAGATGGGAAGGGTAAACCCGATGCAACAGGCAGTGTGCACGGCTCGTCCCGAGTCACCGGCGACGGCCTCGGGCCGCACGGCCCTGCCTCCCCAGCTGCAGCGCAGCCCAGCGAGAGATGCGGGGTTCGCCTCCCCCTTGGGTCCAGCCAGGGCGGCAGCATGAAGGGCGCAGCCAAAGCGCCTCGGGGTGCACCCCACGGGCCCCTGGAAGCAAAACTTGCCCGTCAGCGCCTCACCGTGCCCATGCTTCTCTCTCAGCCCGTTTTCTTCCAAGCCCGGAGCCAAGCCATGTGCTAGCTCCTTTCTTTTCCCTTCGATTTTATGCGCTGGCAATTACACACACACGGGCTGGCCGGTCCCGGCAACACGGCACATTTGCTCACTTTTAGTTCTTGCTTTCGCTTTCCTTCCTCCTGCACACTGTGCTTTTAGCGGGAGGCCACGCAGGGACGTCCTGGATCCGCAGGGCTTGAATGCTTGGAGCACCACCCCCTAGCCGGGGTCGGGGTGGGCGCAGGTCAGGGCCTCCGAAGCGCAGACGTCAGAGATCTGGAAGCTCGTGGGAAGCCCCTCAGCTGGGCCTCAGTGGCCTCCTTCTCTGCCCTCCACCACCCACCCCTGCCGGCGAAGCCTATGCAGCCCAAAGCCCATTGGACCTACTTGGAATAGCGAAGGTCTATAACCGAATGCATCCACCTGTGCTCCTTCCTGCCATCAGGGACACTGGCCTGGCCAGACGAGCATCTTCCAGGTCTGCGAGCACCCTTCGTTCACATTCTGCTGCCGTTGCCGCACCATTCCGCATCCCCGGGCCACAGGAGCCCAGAGCACTGGGGGTGGGCCTGGTCCATGTTATTTTTATGGAGTACAAGGACTGTTCCAAAAGTGACTGTGATTCAGATGTTTCTCACTGGCCCGTTCCCCACATAAACTCGTTTGGTGGAAATAA
Source organism: Canis lupus familiaris (assembly GCF_011100685.1). NCBI lineage: Eukaryota > Metazoa > Chordata > Mammalia > Carnivora > Canidae > Canis > Canis lupus. The sequence goes on along the minus strand of NC_049260.1, from coordinate 9,535,067 downwards.
ATTAATTTTATGGGTCACAAAGAGATATTCTGGTTAATAAATTTGCTCCCTGTCTATAATCTGTCCGCTGAACAATCAGGTCATGGTTTACAGAAGCCATAAAAGAAGAACCCGAACCAAAAAGCCCATGTATCTTGTTTGAAGGTAGTGCTACCAAGCGGAGGAATAGACAAATGAGGTGTTTGGAGAAAATTAATTTCAGGACATTAAGAGAGATTCCTCCGGCCGAGGCTGTCGAGATTAATGGGCACGCGTTCGATGAGAGTAGAAGGGAGGCTGAGCAGTGATTGATATAAAATGAAATATGCAAAAGAAAAGGGGGCTCGGACTATCGAACAGAAAAGCAGATTTTTTTTTCGTACACGAAAAGCACGAGTGCACTGTTGAAGATGCGCGTTACAAAGATCCACTTCACACTGAGACAGTTTGTGGGTTACGCATAGAATTCCTCCATGGGAAAAAAAAAAAAAAAAACCCAACCACACTGTTGTAGTTACTGCATATGCAAGCCACAGGCCTGAAGAACCTGGCTACGAGCCCGTGTTACTGTCATTATTACTTGACTAAAAGTACATAGTTTAGGAAGTTTCGGTAAAATGAGTGGGTCAGAATATATTGCTTTGCAGAAAATCACTACTTACGTTTCCAAACTCTTGCTATGAATATGGTCGGTCTTTGGAACTCAAATAAATAAATACGTGAGGGTCCACTAAAGGAATTTAAACAAATAGGCGAAGCTAGCTACTTGAAGTTGACACAGGAAGTCGATGGTTTCACATTCACAAACTAAACAGCCCAAGGAAATGAGAATGTATTATATACCAAAAGCTAACATGAAGAAAACATTTGCAGAACACTTAGAATGGTTCCCAGCACACAGCTTTGGTTTCCTTTACAGCTGCCATCATAAACGCAGGAAATCTGGGAGGCTATTCTACATCTCATTTTTAACATTACAATATACGAGAATGTTGCCTTTGGCTGTGTTCAGAGGGCTCTAACTAGAGGTCAGCAAGCTAGGGCCCCTGAGCCAGATCCCGCCTGGCTGCCTGTTTCTGCACAGCCTGGGAGCCGAGACCGGTCTTTACGTTTGAAAATGCTGAGAAGAAAAATCAGAAGGAAAATAATATTTTGTCATTCATGCAAATTAATTGCAATGCTAATTTCAGCGTCCTTGAAAAAAAAAAAAAAAAAGGTATATTTGGCACACGGCCCTGCTCAGTTGTTTCCATACTGTCTGTGGCGGTTTTTGAGCTGCAAGGGCAACGCTGAGTCGTTTTGAGAGCGACCCTATGGCCTGCCAAGCCAAAAATATTCATTCTCTGGCCCTTTAATGGCCACGTTTGCCCATCTCCCTTTTAGAATGCAAAGACCAGTCTAATCTGAAAGTCAAAGTCCACACACACACACATACACACAAACTGAGAAAAAAGGAGAGAGAGAGAGAGAAATGAGTTGAGTTTCAGAAGCTGCACTTGAACCTCTGCTGCGCATCTGTACCCCCTTTTTATGAGCCTGGCCGTCTCAGGTTAGAGAGGGCCACCCTCCCTACAGAAACCTTACCGTTCTTTCTGCCGTGTGACCTGTGGGAAGCTCAGGTATGGTCTGAAATTTGGTGCACGAGTTGGAATCACTTCTCCTGTTAGTTGCTTGAGGTCACCTGGGTTACACAACAAAACAAAAATAGCTGAAATATCTGTGTAAATGGAAAATAAATGTATATGGAGAGGGAGCTATCCGTTTTCGGAAGACAGACAAATGTTCTTTTGGATGGGGCCCCCACTTTGTGAGGGAGCTTGCTGGCCCAGGGTGAAGAAGCAGAAGGTGCCGAGGGACTTCTGTGGGTCCCATCCCAATCAGCAAACAGCACAGAAACTTTGGCTGATTAGAGGCCGTGGCAAAACTTAGGGTTGCCTGCTTGTACTGATACCGTAAAGGTCGATGGGTATTTTGGTAATAAACTCCCACGTAACTTCACGGTGGTGGGAAAATGATCACTTGGGGGGTGATCCCCACGATATGTTTTGTGAAACTTTTGCACACCTCCTTTTTCTCGAATTCTTTTTTTTTAAATATTTTATTTATTCATGAGAAACACAGAAAGGGAGAGAGAGAGGTAGAGATGTGGGACTCGATCCCGGGACCCCAGGATCATGCCCTGAGCCAAAGGCAGACATTCAACCGAAGGCAGACGCTCAACCGCTGAGCCACCCAGGCGTCCCTTTTTTCTTGAATTCGAATGAAAATTAACAACAAGGCATCAGAAATGCCCGAGGTGGATGCATTCAGTTATAGACCTTCGTTATTCCAAGTACAGTCCATGGGCCAACAGCCTCAGAATCTTCTAGAAGCTTTTCAGAAACGCAGAATCTCAGCCTTCGCACTACCAGATCTGCTGAGTCGGAATCTGCAGGTTAGCAGGATCGTCATGTCATTTCAATACGTTATTTTTCGAGAAGCACTAATCCAAAAAACTAAAAAAAAAAAAACTAAAAAAAAATTAAAAACCCTGCAGAAGGGTCTTTGAGATCCCGTCCCAGGTCCAACCAGTGCTAATTCTACTGGCGATCTCGGACCAGTTGCTCACCATGTTTCCACCTTGGTCATCTTCTCTCCAAGGTGGGGCTACAATCGCCTTTCCCCAGTTCTTCAATGAGGCTCTTACTGTCACATGAGCTTGTGAACATGAACCTGCTTGAAAGAGTATATCACCTCCTCTGTGGTCACGAAATATTAGGGACACTAAGGACTAACACGAACAGAGGTTTACCCACGTGTGCTGCTCTGCGCTGACCTCTGAACACGGACATCTCATTTCAGTCCCCCCAGACCTGTCCGATGAGAGCAGTCATGTCATTGTAACCTGATGAGTAGAGAAACTGAGCCTCAGAGGATCCCTGGGTGGTTCAGCGGTTTGGCACCTGCCTTTGGCCCAGGGCACGATCCTGGAGTCCCGGGTCGAGTCCCATGTCAGGCTCCCAGCGTGGAGCCTGCTTTTCCCTCCTCCTGTGTCTCTGCCTCTCTCTCTGTATCTATCATAAATAAATAAATAAATAAATAAATAAATAAATAAATAAATAAATCTTAAAAAAAAAAAAAGAAACTGAGCCTCAGAAAAACGACGTGCCTCACCCAAGGTTACCGAGCTTTTAGTCACAGAGCTGGAATCTGAGCCCCAAGGCTGTGTTCTGATTCCCGGACTCTGCTGTGTCTAAGGTACAGTATCGAGCAGTAGGAGCGGATGAAATTATTATCACGGACGAGCATCTAAAAACCACAGCACAGTGAGGACACGGGCGTGACCTGTGTCAAACCTTTTTTTTTCCTTAATCTATAATACTTTATTTTATTTATTTATTTTTTTAATCTTTACTATTTTAAAAGGGAAGGAAATTTTTAAAAAAAGGTTCCCTGGAGATGAATGGCTCCATGTCCCAGAGCACAATGAAGCAACTTGAACGTGTTAATCAAAAATGCTGGCCAACTGGTTTCTTCTGGGATTTTGAACCCGATGACTGGTGCTCCCAAGACACGGGGAGACGTCCCAGGCTCTTAACTGTGGAGACTCACTGTATCTCGTACTTTCTAAAATAAGTACTTGGAACCACAGCTGAAGGGAGGTCAAGTCTTAAGAGTAGAAACTTAGAGAGCTGACCCTCATTTGTAAGCTCAGTGCGAAAATGTTGGCCATAGCAAGATGTTTTGTACGTTTTGCAGGATCTACTCTGATCCCTCTGGCAGCAAAAACTTAAAGCTTCCGAATAGTTCGAGAGAGGGGGAAAAAAGTGCTCTAAATTGAAGGCCTCTTGAAAATCCTATCTCTTGGCTTTGAGCTGATGTTTCTGCCTCATTTACTTTGTGCGGGGTACTTTTCTAAGAGCTTTTCAAATCTTCACTCATATTCACTCTCTCAACAACCCTTTCTGGCAGGTGATATTATTATTCTAGATTATGATTTAGGTAGACTGGATTATTATTCAGCTGAGGAAGCACAGGCAAGTGAGTCTCCTAAAATCACACGGTAAATATCCGCTACAGTTGAATTTCAAACTGAAGTGGTGGGTTCAACATTCTGCTGTTAACCACTACTCTAGAGAGCCTGCAACAAAGCTACCTCTCGGGGATTTTTCTTTTTTTAACTTGGGTTGTTTTTTTTCTCTTTTCTAAAGATTTAATTTATTTATTTGAGAGAGAGAGAGTGAGAGAGAGCATGAATATGAGCAGGGGGGAAGGGTAAAGGGAGAAGCAGGCTCCCTACTTATCAGGGCCTCAACGTGGAAGCTCGATTCCAGGATCCCAAGATCATGACCTGAGCTGAAGGCAGACACTTAACCAACTGAGCCACCCGGGCACCCCTTAACTTGGGCTTTACTATGATTTGAAAATATGTTATTAAAGTAGAATCTGGAGGCTGCATTGGTAAAATATTGGTGCTTTCTTCTTTTTTAAATATTTTTATTTATTTGTTCATGAGAGACAGAAAGAGAGAGAGGCAGAGACACAGGTAGAGGGAGATGCAGGCTCCATGCAGGGAGCCCGACATGGGACTCAGTCCCGGGTCTCCAGGATCTCCGTAGGCAGGTGCTAAACCGCTGAGCCACCCCGGGTGCCCATGGTGCTTTCTTCTAAAAAAGGAGGAGCAGTTGTGACAGCTTTGAAGGGTCTGACCCCTGCACTGGCATCTGTAGTCTTAGCCTATAGCAGAAGGGTGATTTTCCAACCCCCACCCACCCACCCACCCACCCAGGGGATGTTTGGAAGACAAAATTTCTGGAGGTATTTCTGATTGCCACAACTTGGGGGGAAGGTGAGAGCAGAGAGCTGCTACCAGCGTCTAGTGGGTAGAAGCCAGGGCTGCTGCTAAACATCCTACAGCACACAGGACAGTGCCCGGCAAAGAAGGACCTGGCCCCAAATGTCAACAGAGCTGAAGTTCAGCAACTTCATTCTGTGGGAGTTGAGTAGACAGCATTTATCGGGTGCTAGGTAAGAATATACACAATCACAGACCAGAGAGGGGCTGGATGTTAGATGTGACAGACGGGTGGACAAATCGTCACAAAAGCATGAGGACCATGCTGGAATGGAACCTGTGCAAGGTGCTTAAAGGTCCATGGGAGGGACCGGTGTCAATAGCCGTCACATGATGCCAGGGGGAGACTTAGAGAACGAGGAGCCTGAGTGCCCGGCGGATAAGAACCTGCAGCATGGAGGAGAAGCTACATGGGACTTGGGGTTTGACTTTTTTTTTTTTTTTTTAGCTCCGGCATGCCTCGTTGCCAGTTTTCTGTCTCAGTCTGTAAGACATTCCCATTGTCTGCCCTTAGGAGACCAGTGGAAACTTTGGGAAAAGCCAGTTGCAAGCAGAACCAGAACTGTGGGCTTGCCCACGCAGAAAAGCCCTGTGCAGGGTGGAAAGACACAACAGAATAGAAGAAATAGTGAAGGGATTATTAGGGGAAGGGGCGGGGGGAACTGAGTGGGAAAAATTAGAGAGGGAGACAAACCAGGAGAGACCCCTAACTCTGGGAAAAGAACAAGGGGAAGTGGAAGAGGAGGTGGGTGGGGGGTGACTGGTGACGGGCACTGAGGAGGCACTTGATGGGATGAGCACTGCGTGTTGTATTATATGTCGGCAAGTTGAATTTAAATTTTAAAAATGTCAATAAGTAAATAAGAAAAAAAAAGAGAATGTGACCAAAAGTAAATACGCCATTAGATGTGATCAATCCTAGATTAGGGTACAGGGTGTTCTGACGGCAAGAAGTGATGGGTAATGTGAAAGCTCTGATTTATCCGGGACCATTAAAAGCTTTAGGGGAACAAAACACAGCATCAGGCAAGGGGCTAGATGGGAATGACAGGAGATGCAGCTCTTTGCTCGTAGCCAGTTGCATGAGAAGATTACTAAATCCTCGGATGCTCACCGTTCTCCATGATTCAGCTCGGTTTTCACCCCCCCAATGGAAGAGGTTAAGCCAAAGGGGTTTAGGGGTCAAGCTGCAAATGGAACATGGATCAGCACGTGGCCAACACGCCCGAGCATCCCCACAGTGACCTGTTTTGGTCCTTGTTCTAAATACGGCGTCCTCTTCGGCGCAGGTTTACATTTTTAAGCAGAAGTCCCAGGGTCCTGGGTTTCCCCTGAACCCTCACTTTTTGCAAGGACAGAGGGGACCTAATTTGCCACACGGGTCTTTCTCGAACCGAGATGGTCTTTGGAAACTTTCTTCCCCAAGTTCATTTTCAAAGCCACAACAGCGCAGGAGTGTGTATCTCGGGGGGACGGTGGGAGTTTGTTCTAATCAAATTGAATTTGTCATTTTAGTGAACCCCCGGGGTTCCCCGGGTTCAGTTGCTCCTTCAAGGATTGGGATTGGAGGGGTCTGGTGAAGAGGCCGGGAGAGAGGAAGCATCAGCACCCATCCTCCCGCGGCCCCCCACTGCTGGGAGTGCTGGTCAATGTGGTTTCTGCTCGGGGTGTGCAGAGCCAACGACTTGTGCAAATGCACTGCTGATGGATCAGCTCACGGTCAAGCAGCGTCTCTGCTTTTTTAATTTTTATTTATTATGATGGTCACACAGAGAGAGAGAAAGAGAGAGAGAGAGAGAGAGAGGCACAGGCACGGGCAGAGGGAGAAGCAGGCTCCATGCAGGGAGCCCGACGTGGGACTCGATCCCGGGTCTCCAGGATCGCGCCCTGGGCCAAAGGCAGGTGCTAAACCGCTGCGCCACCCAGGGATCCCTGGAAAACAGCTTCTTTGTGGGGAAGGAGCACGTCAAAACCACGTGCTTGAGAGCCTTCCTGCTTTTTCCTAGGATTCATTCTGGATCTCTCCGAGAAAAACCGTGGGCCTCTAAAGTCCATGGGGGCCCCGACGGTATGTCCGCTCAGATGTATAGCCTGTGTACTTTTAATTTCAGGAAAGTTTGTTTCCAAGGACGAGGGGAAGGCTTTTCCAGACGATCCCTTCCCTCCCAGAGATCTGTGAAAGTCCTGGGATTTGCTGGAAGTGAGGCAATATGAAGACCAGCCAAATAAACACGCTCAGAATCCTATAAAGAGCTGCCAACAAACTGCTCTCATGGGCTGGAAACGCAGGTCGTGACTCCAGAACGATCTGAAATCAGGCCTGGGCCTTTCCTTGACCGTCTGAGTGAAATAGCTCAGGGCCCAGTCGCATATCCTGCGGAAGTCTTGCACCCGTGCTAAAGTTCTAAAGTTCGGGAACATTCCCAGTGGTTAGTTCCCTCCTCCTGGTCATTGCTTCCTCCTCTCCACTCCAGCTCCGGGGGGGGGGGGGGGGGGGGGGGTGCATCCTGGCTTTAGGTCACTTTTAGGTGCTTTGCACCCCTTGTGACTGGCAGGTCCCCATCCCCTTCACACAGAGATCTTTATCCTCCCTCCTCATTTTCTCAGGGTCCTACAGTTCCCAAATTCTCGAGTTTGGGACCATGCAGGGAAGGAGGGGGCGACTTAGCATTAGCAGCCTTCTGCCTCCCTGTCGCCCCCAGGTCCTGCCCTTCCCCACTGGGGGGGCCGGGCCACCAGGTTGCACTTTTAGCCACAAGAAGTTCTGGGCCCAAATTCTGAAATCCCAGGTTTTCTGTGGGGGTTTTTTTGTGTCCTGAGCCTGATCATATCCTCAGAGAGAGGAAAGGCCACAGGCAAACCGCCCACCCAGCTCCTTTCAGATACCCCCCCCCCCCAATCAGGATCCAGAAACAAAGAAATTAAGGGTTTTCCCAGCACTCGGTCAGACTCGAGAGAATATAAATTTCCAAAGGAGGGAGATTGCAACCTGATGTGGGTAAGTGTGTCCCCAGCACCCTGAGCACGGCTGGCAGAAAGGTACGCGCAAACCAAAGCTCCAGTGACCGACCGAATGAATACGTGGCCAAGGAACAGATCGCAAATTCATTCGCCTGATGACAGTTGAGCCGCTAGTGTGTGCGGCAGGAATTGAGAGCAGCAAGGAAGACTTTAGGAAAATGAGAAGGGCCCAGCACGTGCCCCTGATGAGCTCTAGGTGAGTAAGGAGGAGAAGTCACTTCCACAGAGAAAGACCCGGGAGGTTGCAGGACAGAAGGCTAGACAAAAAAATAACAGCACGTCAGGGGGGCGCCGGGGTCGCTCAGTCGGTTAAGCATCTGCCTTTGGCTCAGGTCATGATCCTGGGGCCGTGGGATCGAGTCTCGCATCTGGCTCCCTGCTCAGTGGGGAGTCTGCTTCTCCCTCTCCCTCCCCCCACCCCTTTGTGTTCTCTCTCTCTCTCTCTCTGTCTCTCTCTCTCTCAAATAATAAATAAATAAATAAATAAATAAATAAATAATAGCACATCGGGTAGAGCCGATGGGAAAGGAGGCTCTTTAGTCAGATGAGAAATCTCTGGAGTAACCAGTCTTTCTCACTGGCTGGGGACTTCCATTAGCCTGTCCTCCTCCTTCTCCTCCTCCTCCTCCTCCTCCTCCTCCTCCTCCTCCTCCTCCTCCTCCTCCTCCTCTCCTCCTCCCCCTCTCCTCCTCCTCCTCCTCATGCCTCTAAAGCCATATTTTCTGAAGTCACTAGCATTTGTACAAGCGCTATATCCTTTGACGGGTTGGGTGGATATCGATATTTTTAACCATTCTTTTCCACATTAGAAGTTCAAAAAATAAGCTATACATTAGTCCACCAAATAAATACCCTTTTGCAAAGCAAAAGGCAGACAGACAAGTTCGTAAGAAAGTGAAAATGCCCCTAACAAGGCCAATCCCCCACCCAAAGAGCAGTAGCTCTCATGAGATCAAAACCTTCTCCCTCTTCGTGAAGAAAGGAGGCTGTTGGGATTCACCAGGTGAGGCCGTGGATCCCCCCCACCCCCCATGAGTTACTGAGCTAACCTTAACCAGCAGAAGGACAATTCATAGCGGGGGAGGGGGCACTGCTGCTGCTGGACGGTGGGGGTCAGGGAACCCCTCTGTGGCCAGGGGGCCGCTGGGCATAACCAGCCGAGCAGGGGGTTCGGAAGCACACACAGCTTCCCTCCTGCTGCAGGTGGGCCTCGAGCCTCAGGTGTGGCCTAGTGTACCTCCCTTGAGGAGGCTGACAGGAGAGGCTGGGATGCACTCGCAGGGAACTCCCGGCAGGCACAGGGGCAGAGCCCTCCAGAACCGACTTAGCTGTCAGGACCTCTGGAGGGTCCCTGTGAGCGGGCCTGGCCAACAGGAGGCCTGGCTGCTTTTCTCTCAATCGGATGTCGCCCCATAACATGTGGCTGCAAACCGGTCCTCCCCACATCATATGGAGAGTCTTCTGAATAGAACTTAATCCCTTCTTATACGATTATAGCAGCATAAGTTTTTTTATAGACATTTGAAAAAAATATAGACATGCATAAAGGAGAAAATAAAAATCAGCCACAAATTAAAAGCTCACTATAATCTCTGCTAACTTACAGGGGACCCCCCCTTTTTCAAAAAATCTCCATGCCCAACGTGGGCCTCGAACTCACTATCCCAACAGTGAGAGAGTCCCACGCTCCACCAACTGTCTTTTCCTCCAATGTTATTCCTGAGTGTGATTTTTGTTTTTTGGTTGTTGTTGGTGGTGGTTTTTGTTTTTTGTTTTTTTTTTTTAACCACTCAGACCATTTCATATGTACTGCCTCGTATCCTTCTCTTCCCTCATTTAGCAATGCTATGCCGCTGTTTGCAGACTGTTCGAGGAGTCTGATGACATTGGAAGCAAGCAGCTGGTTACCCAGGGAGACAAGCTGGAGCTGGTGGGTGGAGAGCAGGGGTGACCATTGCCTGGCTGCTCGGAGCCCCTCAAGGGAGCACCACCTCTAGGCACACCAATGAATGGATTTGTGTCAGAGAAGCTGCAGCTGCAAACACTCACCACCCAAGCCCCAGGCTCTCCCCCACCAGCTTCGGATCAGGGTTGCTTCTGTGGTAGAAGCACAGGCAGGTCCCTCTCCCCCGAATGTCAAGTACCGACTACAGTCAGACCTTTCCAGCAGCATAAGAGACATGTTCAGGATAACACACCAAGACACACTTGGGGTATTTGTAACTTTGCAAGTTTTCCACAAGTACACGTGTGGACATTTTCTGAAGTGGTAAAGCCAGAAAGTCTGTTTTTTTTTATGAGCTTTAACTCACTATTCTGACTTTATTCCCATATTCTAGTTTAGGATTAATGAGAAACATGGAGTATCAACCAAAGTTAAGCAAATATACCCATGCATAGGCTGTATTTTTGTGTTCAACAACTGAAAATGAGTCATCAAAATTTATTAAATGCTATAAATGCTTAGGTCATCAAGAGCTTCAGAAAGCTCCAAAAGTCAAACGAAAAAAAAGAAAAAAAGAAAAAAAGAAAGCTCCAAAAGTCTATCCTGCCACTTTTTTTCCTTTTCTTTTCTTTTTTTGGCCTATTAAGCATTGCCTTATCGAGTGTGGATTTGGAGACATTCATTCCTACAGGGATTTTTGCCCTCTCCAATGCAACAATCACAAGGGAGATGATGAGCTATAGAACGATTTATCATGAGAAAATATTTTACAGAGTAATCACTTTGCTGAGGAGCAGTAGGGATGGAGCGAGGTTGCAACAGCATGGAAACGGCTCATCCATACATTTTTTTGTAAATAGTAATGAGCATTAACACAGTTGAGTCCCTCCCATGGTCCAGGAGAGAGTTCTAAGTTTTAACTCTTTTCATCTCCACGATGCTGTCAGATTGAGTTTATGAGTAGACCCAGTTCACAGATGGTGAAATGAGGTGCAGGGAGGCTTAGTAACTTAAGACACTGTCCCAAGTAGAAAGAGGCAGGGCAAGGACACAATAGCCCCCCGTCCTGGAACCTCTGCTCCTAAGCACGCCCTATACCACACTTGCTGGGCTGTACAAGATCTTGAAAGGGTCTCTGCTTCATTCATCTAGCAAAACCCCAGGAAACACTCACTGACATTTGCACTTATCGCGGGCCAAGCTAGTCCGGGACCCCAGGGCCACCACGGTCAGTAGAATGAGATACCTGCCCTCAAGGAGTGTGTTCTGGTAGGGGGACAGAGAGAAGTAAAAAAGCAACTATCATCTCATTTAACCTTCCACCAGAGTGAAGTTCAAGCAATTCCAGACAGATCAGGAGTTTTCAAACTTGAGGATTAAAAATCCGAATGCAAAGACCTAGAGGGTCGTCCAGAGAGTGCCCCTGACCACAGCCCAGAATGACCCACGTGCCCAGAAGGCAAGGAGGTCAGGGCTCCGGAGGCCCAGAGGCCCGCCTGCTGCAGAAGAGCTGGGTGAGAACCTGCCCGGCCCGGCTTTGCACGTGGGGGTCAAGAGAGTAGAATGCGAAGCTACTGCAGAAGCTCCCTCCCGCTGGACCCAAGAAAATCAGGGACTGTGGGTGAGCCTGCTCTTATGATCTCTACCTTAAGCCTTTTTGTTTGTTCTCAACCCAGACTGGGAACTGTTAAAGGGAATCAGAGGTGTGGACGGATGTTCTTAGAAATGTATAAAAAAAACTCCATGTAAGAAACCACAGATACGTTGCATTTCTCACCACTGCCAAACACCTCTCTCTCTCTCTCTTTTAAGACTTACTTATTTGAGAGAAAGAGAGAGAGAGAGAGAGAAGGGGCAGAGAGAGAAAACATCCAAGCAGACTCCTGCTGAGCCCCGAACCTGATGTGGGGCTCGATCCCACGAGCCACAAGATCAGGACATGAGCCAAATCCAAGAGCTGATAGGGGTTCCACCCCAAATTGCTGGCTGATGCCAAACAGTCAATTGCCGCTTATGATTCCCCCCTCGAAACATGCCATATAATTACATAATCACATCACTGCTAATCTGGCTTGTTGGAAGCCTCTGGACAGGACGGTTAGGCTCATCGCCGTCCTGGAGGATCTGTCTCCTGGGATACTTCTCAAGCCCACTTGTAATAAAGCCCGAGGTGGCCCCTCTCCCACCCTGTCTTTTCTAGATGCTTTAGCTCAGGCAAGTTTGGGAAAAGGGTGTGGTTGGCCAGATTTCTTTAAAGACGTCAGGATTGAGCAATTGCTAAAGTCTGTCGAGAGCCAGCAGATAGAGCAGATAACAAGGCCCTCTTGGCTTCTTGGCCAGTTGTGATTCTAGCCTGGACTAAAAACCTGTTTACTCTTCTCTTAGGAAAAATCCGGGCCCTCCTCTCCTTGCTTATACTGGAAAGGGTAGGGCAGGCTTTAGGCTTATCAGTAACACGTTTATTTTTCCTCGAGTCCTCGGACCTGATCTCTCCAGCCGCCAAAAGACGACGGAAAGGCTGAGCAGCCGATGGCAAAAGTATTTTGTTTTCTCCAAAGTTCATCTCTAGGAACCACTTTCTGCTCCTGATTTTACCAGGCCCCTCCGAGCACGAGGGGCTTTGCCCGGTTGGACCCGAAGGCCCAAGAGCTGAAACCTCTCCCCTTCTCCTCGGAGAGCAGAAGGAACGGCCTTGCCCTGTCCTGGTTTGGATTCAGTTTCCTCTGATGGCTTTTTGAGTTTGTTTCTCAGCCCGACGATAGTAGACACAGCAGATTCATTCGTGGAAACTGTCTGGCTTTGGTCCGTGGTCTGTATGTTGAAATATAATTGAGTTATTCTATTACCGTTCTGTTTAGTAGCCACCCACATTTGGAATGCTTCCACCCTGAGTGACAGACACATCTTTTTCTATTCCCATTTTAGAGTTTATTTTAGAATTTAGGATTTGTCGTTCAAGGGACGGGATGGCGGTAAGATAGAAACCCTTCGATTCTTGGTAAGGCCATCCTACGTCATTTGTGGGGCCCAGTGGAAAATGAAAATGTGAGGCCTATGTTCAAAAATGATGAAGAATGGGGATCCCTGGGTGGCTCAGCAGTTTGGCACCTGCCTTCGGCTCAGGGCGTGGTCCTGGAGACCCTGGATCGAGTCCCGCATTGGGCTCCCTACATGGGGCCTGCTTCTCCCTCTGCCTGTGTCTCTGCCTCTCTCTCTCTCTCTCTGCATCTCCCATGAATAAATGAATAAATCTTTTTTAAAAAAATGATGAACATTTTCAAGACAGAGAACCAAGCACGGGGTCCCTCTGAGTGGGGAGATCTGCATGATTAAACAGGTCTTGTGCCCACAAGGTCAGCCCCAATTGTTTGTTTAGAGGCAATTTGAAGGTTATCCAGGCTCTGTATTTTCTCTCATCCACTTTCCTGCTCGCTGGCTTGAGACAAATCTCTGGCCCTTCAGAAACGGCTATGTGGGGTGCCTGGGTGGCTCAGTGGTTGAGCGTCTGCTTTTGGCTCAGATCATGATCCTAGGGTCCTGGGATCGAGTCCTGCATCGGGCCCCCCGCAGGGAGCCTGCTTCTCCCTCTGCCTGTGTCTCTGCCTCTCTCTGTGTGTCTCTCATGAATGAATAAATAAAAAATCTTTAAATAAAAAAGAAACGGCTATGTTAAGTTGTGGACTGGGAAAATAAACAATATAAATAGAAATTTACTGATATAGCTAAAGGCATTTGGTGGAGGAGCTGTAAAGATACTAATAGTGAGGAGCACCTGGGTGGCTTAGTGGTTGAGCATCTGCCTTTGGCTCAGGTTGTGATCCCGGGGTCCTGGGATTGAGTCAAATCTTTTTTTTTTTTTTTTAAAGGATACTATATAGTGAGATACTTCTCCAGTGCCTGATTATCTCATTTGTCCTTATAGTGACATCGCGTGATAGCGTGGAAGAAGAGTAAAACCTCTGAAACGAAATTCAGATGCTCCAAAAGTTAAACATAGACTTGCCCTATGACCCAGCAATTCCACACCTAGGTATCTACCGGGGAGAGTTGAAGACAGGGCCTCACGCCGATATTTATCCAGCGAAGTTCTTAGCAACGCTGTTCACAATAGCCAAAAGGTCAAAACAACCCAAATGGCCATCAATGAAAAAATGGATAAATCATGGTATATGCCGCCAATGGAAGATGGTTCAGGCATAACAAGGAATGAAGCACCGATACAGGCTACACACGGATGAACCTCAAAACCATGATGGCTGGGATCCCTGGGTGGCGCAGCGGTTTGGCACCTGCCTTTGGCCTAGGGCGCGATCCTGGAGACCCGGGATCGAATCCCACGTCGGGCTCCCAGTGCATGGAGCCTGCTTCTCCCTCTGCCTGTGTCTCTGCCTCTTTCTCTCTCTCTCTCTCTCTCTGACTATCATAAATAAAAAAAAAAAATTAAAAAAATAAAACTCTTTAAAAAAAAAAAAACCATGATGGCAAGTGAAAGAGGCCAGCTGTAAAAGGTCATATATTGTATGATTCTATTTACATGAAATGTCCAGAATAGTCCAATCCATAGAAACAGCGAGCAGATTGGTGGTTGCCAGGGCCTAGGGAAGGGAGGATGAGGAGTAAATGCTAACGAGTTTCCCTTGGGGTTGATGAAATATTTTGGAACAAGATAGAGGTGATGGCTGCACAACATTGTGAATCTTCTAAATGTCCTGAATTGTTCACTTTTTAACTTGACGTTATGGGAATCTTACCTCCATTTCTCTAATGCAGGAAGCCAAATGAACGAGCCCTTATCAGTATAGATTTGAGGTGGGAGGAAAAGGCCCAGAGCTTCCAAGCTATTGTCCCCAGCTACCCCATCATGGTATATGGAGCCACAACCATTAGAATCACTCTAGAAAAGAAAAAAAAAGAATCACTCTAGAAAGATCCTGCTTCACTGCAAGTACGTGTGAGCAGGGAAGTATGACACAAATGTACCCTGATGTCAACTGAACAATTCCTTGTTGATGATTTTTAGGCCATCTGGGCCCAAGAGAGCTAAGTTCAAGGACTGAAAGCTGGTTACCTTGGGAGTGTCACCTCTGTTCTCCAGATCGTGGTGTGCCCACCTGCAAAATGAGGGAGCTGGAGTGGATGTTCCCCAAGGTTCTTTAAGACTCCTGTGTTCATCAGGTTGGAGTGCAGAGGGACTTGTGGAGGCCCAAGGGTGAGGGGAGGAATCAGAATGGGGACTGATCCCAGGAGTAAGACAAGAGTAGGAAGGCTTAGGAGGTTTACACCTGGGGCCCATAAGAAAAGAGGGGATGAAAAAAGACAAAAGAATCAGGAGGCTAAAGGCAAACTGAGCCTAGTGCATGATTTGGTCTAAAGAGGAGAGGCTTACTATCCAAATTCTAGAAGACACAGTCTATTTATAATAAAAGGTATAAGTCATGAGGTAAGGAGATGACTAATATCTTAATAGAATATATAAGCCATCCATCACAATTTGGGATTACAGAAATTGGTATTTTGGCTGGTATTACAGAAATTCAAAGATGAAAAGGCAACAAAGTCAGTTGAAGAAACAGACGTCGGTAGTATAGACCGGGGCCATTCCCAGTGTGGTCTGTAGGCCAACAGCAGCAGCATCCCCTGGGAGCCTGGGAGGAATGTAGGATCCCAGGCCCACCTTGGACCTGCTGAATCAGAATCTGCATTTTAACAAGAGCTCCAGGTAACAGAAATGCACGTTGAAGTTTGAGAAGCACGACCTAGACCATATTTCTGGAGACATTAGCTCACTACAACCTCATTTATACTCACATGCTCAGCCCGCTATGCCCTCCTACTACAGAATTTTTAGCAGTTGAACAGGACTTGATCCCTTAGTGGGCAGGAAAGAACCAAAAATGAGAGGCTCACGTTGGAGGAGTCTATGAAGTCTGGACCACAGTAGTGGATCATTGTAATGGGGATCAGTTGCTCCAACTTTGAACAAATGGGATCTCGTAGGTCATGTTAGCGGCTCTTAGCAAGCCTTCGGAATCTAATGAATCTTCTAAAACAGAGGTAGGTCAGCAAACTTTTTCTGTAAGCGTCAGTTAGTAAATATTTTTGGCTTTGTGGGCACAGAATCTCTGTCTTTGTCACAGTGACTCAACTCTGCCATTGTAGCTCGAAAGCTGCCCTAGATAATACGTAAACGATCGTGCCTGGCTGTGTTACGATATAACTTAATTTGTGGACACTGAATTTTGAATTTCATATAATTTTCATGTCATGAAATAGTCATCTTCTTCTGATTTTTTTCCAATCATTTGAAAATGGAAAAACTATTCTCAACTCCTAGGCTATAGAACCACAGACGGTGGGCTGGATTTGGGCCCTGGGCCGGAGTTTGCAGACTCCTGTCCTACAAGGAAGGTAGTCAGCCTGGGGAGAAATTACAGGTAGAAGAAGTCTAACATATTTCCTACTCAAAAGTTGGAGCAGAAGATGAGGGCCGGAGAAGCATGGACATGTAGTATTTACCCGCCCTTTCGGATTTTGGACCGTGGCAGGGGGGACGCCGTAAATTCCCCTTTCACGTGGTCTATGATTACAGATCCAGCAAAGAGAACTTATCACTCCACATCGCTGTGGAATGCTTTGGAAAGTTCACACGGAGACTCTAAAGAGTTTATGTAAACAAGCAAGATTATGGGAGTGAGGAACAACATAAATACCCTGAATTCTTTTTCCTCTGAAGATGCCACGTAACTTGAACTAATCTAAAGGAGACTTCCTAGTCTGTCATCTGTTAAAATCCTTCACCTAAAGAGCCCAGCCACGAGTCACTCAGTGATACCCAAGGCGCCAGCGCACTTGCTGCAAGAACTTCTAGGCCCTGCTGACGTGAAACAGAAGCCAGAACCGCTGTGATGCTATTTTTCCCTCAATTAATTTCTTGATTTGCACTTCATTACAACCTGCTGATAACTTCATGGGCTTATACATAAGTTTCCATAAACTTAAGTTCTTTGTTTAAAAGATCTTTGGAACACTCTTCTTTTTCCACTGCAATTAAAAAAGGCTAAAGTAGTTTGCTATTGGGGCTATTTGTGGTATAAGAAATCCATAGAAATATGAGAGATTCCTTCTCTGAAATCCTTCATCAAGAAAAGGAGTCCGGGGCACCCGGGTGGCTCAATTGGTTGTGCATCTGCCTTTGGCTCAGGTCGTGATCCCAAGGTCGTGGGATCGAGGCCCAAGTCCTGCTCCCTGTTCAGCGAGGAGTCTGCTTCTCCCTCTGCCCCTCTCCCTGCTACTGTTCTCTCTCTCGTTCAAATAAATAAATAAAATCTTTTAAAAAATAAAAGTTCAAAATTTGATAGAAGTGAAGTGAATTGCTATGGAACTCCCTCTAGTAACTTGTTTCAGAATGCAAACCACAGGGGATGCTTTTATCCCAAGGCTATCCTGGCCTTAAGGCTAAGATTTGGGCAAATCTCCTCTATTAACTAAGACTTTTTTCCCAATTATGTGAATGTTTGGAGTACAAATTGTCACAGAGTGCAGGGAAAATAATTTTTTTTTGGGGGGGGACAATTTTACAATAGAGACCGGGAATTTGCAATATTAAAATTCTTTGAGATCATTATTCTATCCTCTGAGTCTAGTCTCTGGAGAGCATCTGATATATAGGAAGAGAAAATGTGAGCCCAAGGATGTTTATCATCACATTACCCCAGATTCGCGAGACACTGGAAACAATCTAAACTTATAACAAAGGGAAATGATAAAAGTAAAGTAGGATCTTATCATGTGATAAATTATTATACAGTCATTGAAATGCTTAGTATTTCATTTTGTGAAGTGACCCCTCGAGGTACTAAACTATGAATAGAAATCTTCTGAATGATCAGATGAAAAACTCACATGCTTATATATTTTAGAAATCGGGAAAGATAAAATAAGATTACAGAATTAAGCTCAAACGTATAGGTAAATGTGTAACAAGAGAAGTGAAAGAAATAAATATAATTTTATTTTATTTAAAAAAATCTCTCAGATTGAATTAAAAAAATCCAACTTTCTGTAATACACGGGAGAAGCATTTATTATTATTTCTAAAGGTTTTATTTATTTATTCATGAGAGACACAGAGAGAGAGGCAGAGGGAGAAGCAGACTCCATGCGGGGAGCCCGATGCGGGACTCGATCCCAGGACCCCAGGATCATGATCTGAGCCAAAGGCAGATGCTCAACCACTGAGCCACCCAGGTGCCCCTTTGGGAGAGGCATTTAAACCATGGTGACTCAAAGCAGAAGATAAGCAAATGGAGCAAAGACACGAAGAGAGAAAGAAAGGAAGGACAGACCCGTGGCATCAAGTACGTTCACAGTGTTGCACAACCATCACCGCGATGCATCTCCAGAACTTTTTCATCATCCCAAACAGACACTCTGTATGCGGTCAGTAATGATTTCCCATTCCCCTCTTTCCTTAGCCCCTGGTAACCACAATCCTACTCTCTGTCTCTACAAATTTGCCTTTCTCCCAGTACCTTGTAGGAGTGGCATCATATAATATTTGTCCTTTTGTAACGGGCCCTTTGTACTTGGCATAAAGTCATCAAGGTTCATCCAGGTTGTAGTGCATACTAGCATTTCATCCATTTTTATGGCTGAATACTATTCCGTCGTGTGGATAGACAACATCTTGTTCATCTATTCATCTGTTGGTGGACACTTGTTTCGACTTTTGGGCTAGCACGACTAATGCTGCTGGGAACATGGGTGTACAAGGATCTGTCCGACTCCCTGTTGTTGATTCTCTGGGGCATACGCCTGGGAGCGGAATGACCAGATCGTGTGATAATTCTAGAAAGTGTATACTTTTCAAATCTTGGTGGAAAGCAGGGCCTTCTAGGCAAGACGTAATATTCAGAAGCCATAAAGGAAATTATCTCTACATTTAGCTACATGAAAACTACGAAGCTCCTTATTTCAGAAAATGTTATTTCTAAAGCCAAAGACTGAGAAAAACATGGCAGCACCGATAAAAGTGAGTTCACACAAATCAATGAGGACAATTGGTGGATAAGCCAATAGAAAGGAGGCAAACAGGAAGTTTCTGGAGGGGCGAAAGGAGGGGAAGAAAGCAAAGGGCCACTGAACTTCTGAAAAGATACCCACTCTCACTTATAACTGAAGAATCACAAATGAGGACAACAACGAGAAACTGTTCTAAACTAGGAGTGTCTCGTGAATAAATAAATAAAATCGTAAAAAAAAAAAAAAAACTAGGAGTGGCCCCCAAAGTTGACATTTGCAACACCCAGTAGTGGCCAGAAAGTCAGTGTACATTCACGTACAATTTTGGTGGACTTGTAAATTGTCTCAACATCTTTGAAGAACAATTTGGTGACACGTGTTGCAGTTTGCGTGGCACGTAAGTTCTCTCCCAACAGAGATGTACACACGTAGATACAGAAAGTTTGCTGCAGCATAGTTTGTAGCGCGAAATGGATAGAAGAACCTCGAAAGTTTATCGCCACGAGACTAAATGGATTTTGATATATGCAGACAATGGAACGTATTCCAAGATAATGGTAGTGAAGTTACGACAAGAAGCCAGGCTTTCTGACCTTCTCTCTTCTCCATGGATTCTCTTCACTAAGTTTCAATGTGTTTGAAATTCCCTAGAATGGCGTTTGGGGTGTGCGCACACATGTATGTGCGTGTGCGTGTACACCTGAATCTTCTATTGTAATTGTTTTCTTTTTTTAAAGATTTTATTTATTTATTCATGATAGACACAGAGAGAGAGAGACAGAGACAGAGACACAGGCAGAGGGAGAAACAGGTTCCACGCAGGGACCCCAATGTGGGACTCGATCCCGGGTCTCCAGGATCACACCCTGGGCTGAAGTTGGCACTAAACCTCTGGGCCACCCAGGCTGCTCTGTAATTGTTTTCAACTGCCGCTCCTCATATTTTGTTTCTTGTCTTGCTAACGTCAATGCCAGGAGCTGTAGGGGGAAGTTTCTTCCCAGTGATGCCACCATCTCCAGAAGGAGACCCTGGCTCCTCCAGAAGTTTCGCCAGCCTCCCGCTATCAAGGAACTCGGAACAGGTGCACACAAACCTGGGCACCCCCGGGACCCTGGCAGGTGGCACACCTGAGCCTTTTCTTTCCAGAATGTATGCATCATTCCGCTGTCTTCCCACCCAGCTCCGTCTCCCATTTGCCTGAGACGTTCTCTGACCCTCCCTGAGGCCCCTCTCACTTGGCAGCATTAGGCTCAGAAGTCTGACCCGCAATCCTTAGTCCCAACAACTTCTTCAGCTTCAGCCAAGAGGCCAAAAGGATTCCTGGGAACCTGTACCGGGAAGCCACTGACCTGACGTTTGACACGCAGGTGGGCTTTGGCCCACCTCATCATGACCTCTGCGAGATATGCCTCCACTTGCTCCTTCTGCGATGAAACCCGTATCTGTGTGGGATGCCGATATGCTGCTGACCATGAATAAAAGAGTTCAATTCTCCACTTGTGTCCTATAGTTGTTAATTCCTAGAAGCTAGAGAACACCATCACCGTGGGCTACAGAGTCAACGGCTCACCTCATTACTCACACGATAATGCACTCCTTGTGTTTCACCAGACAAGTATTTTGGTGTCCTCATTTCCCTAGCATGCATAATAAATAAAAAAAGAAAGAAGCGCGTGCTAATTTTAACTCTAAAGTTGTAAGTTAATGATCTCTACCTGGTTTTCTTTTTTTTTTTTAATTTTTTTTAAATTTTTATTTATTTATGATAGTCACAGAGAGAGAGAGAGAGAGGCGCAGAGACACAGGCAGAGGGAGAAGCAGGCTTCATGCACTGGGAGCCTGATGTGGGATTCGATCCCGGGTCTCCAGGATCGCGCCCTGGGCCAAAGGCAGGCGCCAAACCGCTGCGCCACCCAGGGATCCCTCTACCTGGTTTTCTTAGCTATAACAGCAATCTGCTTGTGCTGCAGCAGTTCAAGAAGAGAGAGCTATTAAAATGCGGGTTGGGTTCTGTAACTGCTGGGTTTTGTAGGCACCAGAGAGTTCCCATTGTCCTTGGAAAATAATGCCGAAGTGCCTGTAATGACTAATTTTATCTGTTGGACCTGCCCTCCAAAGACTATAGCGAGCTCGGTCACGGTCCTCCTCTTTCCCCAGGCACACGTGGCCTTTCAGGCCTCAGGCTCCTGTTCCTGTTCCTGTGCTCTCAACCCCATCACTTTTCCCCCAGCTTTATTGAGACACCATTTACATGGAACGTTGGGTTACTGTAAGGCGGACAGCGTGCTGATATTTGATGCACGTTTATATGGCAAAGTGATTACCACCACCGGGGTAGTTAACACTTCCTCCACCTCACATAATGTTTTGGGGGGTATTTTTTTGGTGGTGAGAACACATAAGATCTCCTCTGTCAGCAGCTTTCCAGCATGCCATATAGTATTAACATTGTCACCATGTCACTGTGTATGGTCACCATACTGTGTACGACATCCCCAGAGCTTATTCGTCCCACAAGTGGAAGTTTGTCCCCTCTGAGCAACATCTCCCCTTTTCGCCCACGCCCACCCCTCTACTCTCTTTTTCTAGGAGTTCGGCTGTTTTAGATTTCCCACGCAAGTGAAGTCACACCGTATTTCTGGTCCTCTGGCTTATTTCACTTAGCATAATGCCGCCAAGGAAGCTATAACTCCCAAGCCATATGTCTTATTTAAAGTATACAATTCAGGGACGTCTGGGTGGCTCGGCTGTTGAGCGCCCGCCTTCGGCTCAGAGTGTGATCCTGGGGACCCGAGATCGAGTCCCGCACTGGGCTCCCTGCGTGGAGCCTGCTTCTCCCTCTGCCTATCTGTCTCTCTGTGTCTCTCATGAATGAATAAATAAAATCTGTAAAAAAAATAATAATAAAATAAAATCTGTAAAACTAAATAAATAAAATGAAGTATACAATCAGCAGCTGTGAGTATGGTCACAGCAATGGGTTGCCATCGCAACAATGCATTTTAGAATATTCTCGGCACCCTAAAAGGAAACTGTATGCCAAGTAGGAGTCCATCCTCCTTTCTCCATGTCCCCAGCCCCTGGCAACTGCTAGTGTACTTGCTCCATGGGTTTGCCTTTTCTGGATGTGGCATATACATGGAATCATACAATCGGTGGCCTTCTGTGGCTGGCTTCTTTCACTTAGCAGTATTGATTTTTTTTTTAAAGATTTTATTTATGTATTTGAGAGAGAGCAGAAGCCAGGGAGAGGGAGAAGCAGACACCCCCATGAGCAGGGAGTCCGAAGCAGGGCTCGATCCCAGGACCCTGGGATCAGAACTTGAGTGGAAAGCAGATGGGGCCACCCACCTGGGATCCCTCCCTTAGCATGTTTTCTTTTTTTTTTTTTTTAAGATTTTATTTATTTATTCATGAAAGATACAGAGACAGGGAGAGGCAGAGCCACAGGCAGAGGGAGAAGCAGGCTCAATCCCGGGACTCCAGGATCATGTCCCGGGCGGAAGGCAGGCGCTCAACCACTGAGCCACCCAGGGATCCCCCTTTAGCATGTTTTCAAGGTTTGTGCACGGCCGGCCGTGGAGCCCGCACCCATGCTTCGTCCCTCTTTGCAGCTGGATGACCCTCCGTTGCATGTATGGGCCACTTTTCGTTGCTGTGCCTGTGCAGGGTCACCTGGGCTGTTCCGGGCGCTTGGCCATTAGCAAGAAGGCCTTGACTGACGCCCGCTTGGGCTTTCGTAGAGACCTAGATTTTCATTTCTCTGGGGCCTATACGAGAGGAGGAATTGCAGGTCCCGTGCCAACCCTACGCTAACCTTTTGAGGAAGTGTCAAACTGCCTTCGGAAGTGGCTGCACCATGTGACAGCCCCCCGCCCCCCCGCAGCACAGGAGGGTTCCGTTTCAGGCCGGCCTCATCCACCGTTGTTGCTGCCCGCCTGTTAAAACGAAAGCCAGCCTCGGGGTGCGAGCTCTGGCTTCTTGGGGTCTTCATTTGCATTTCCCCAACGCCTCGGGACCGCAGCCGGCTGACTAGCTTGGAGGGGCAAGGTGGATTCGGATTGTCCCCACCCTTTATAACGCGTTCCTCCTAGTTCTGCACGCGCGCCGGCGGGCCCGCCCGCCCCCAGGCCCCGCCCAGGCCCCGCCCAGGCCCCGCCCCTGCCGCCGGCTCCCAGCCCCAGGCCCCGCCCCGCCCGCCTGTGGGTAATTCTCGGCTCTCTTTCCCACCACGCCCAGACCCAAATGACTCCTCACTTCCGGGTCTTGGCGCCGACGCCCCAGTGGCGAGGACTTCCCTTTCTCTTTGCAAAGAGAGCGCGCTCCGCGAGTGCAGGGCCGGGCTGCGATCCCCGGGCTGCCCTTCCCGCCCAGACCCGACGCCGGCGTGAGGCCCCCCGCGGGGTGACAGTGGGCCTCGGGCACAGGCCTGAGAGCAGCCCCCCGCCCCCGGACTGCACTGACTTTATGCACCGGCCTGTTCTCCACCGTGAGAGCCAAGCCTTCTAATCTGATCTCACCCCAAAGAATAGCCCCCCACCCCCCTTAGCCTCTTGTTAAAAGATGCTCAGCGCTCCGCCTTCTGCCTCCACCCCTGCCCCACCAGCCTTGCGAGGCCCGATGGGGCCAAGTCGCCCCGTTTAAAAGGATGAAATCCGGGGGCGCCTGGGTCGCTCAGTGCTTGTGCATCTGCTTTTGGCCCAGGGCGGGGTCCCGCGGTCCCGCAGGGAGCCTGCTTCTCCCTCTGCCTGTGTCCCTGCCCCTCTCTGGGTGTCTCTCATGAATACATAAATGAAAAAATAAAGTAAAACAATAAAAATAAAAAATAAACAAAAGTATGAAATCTGTGACTGAAATAACCAAGGGGATGCAGCGAGAAGCAATGGAGCCAAGTGCTAAGAAGTTGAACTCTAGAACCAGACCATCTGGGCTTGAACCTCAGCTACCCAGTTCATCAGTCTCTCCTTCACTCAGTTTCCCTGGCTGTAACACAGGAGTCCTCGTGCGAGCCACCCCACAGGGATGGTGTCAGAGGGCTTCCAACAGTGCTGGGCACCCAGGAGGCATGGTTGTGCGTGAGTTGCTAACACTTCCAAGCCCATTCGAAGAATACAGTAAGGCTGTTTATTTTATTTTATTTTATTTTATTTTATTTTATTTTATTTTATTTTATTTTATTTTAATTATTTTATTTTATTTTATTTTATTTTTGCAGTTTTATGACTCTTTATTCTGTTTTATAAACACATACAATCTTTTAGATATTTTTGTGACTCTCCAAATACTCCACTTTTGTTGCAACTCTAAAAATCATTTAACCAAAATACAATATTTTACAAGCATGTATTCTAATACACAAAGATATCGAGTCTAATAAGCAGAATTTACTTTTTTATGATCTTATTTGTTTTTTTATTTTTTTTATTGGAGCTCAATTTGCCAACATATACCATAACACCCACGGCTCATCCTGTCAAGTGCCCCCCTCGGTACCCATCACCCTGTCACCCCAACCCCCACCTACCTCCCCTTCCACTACCCCTTGTTCGTTTCCCAGAATTAGGGGTCTGTCATGGTTTGTCACCCTCACTGATATTTTCACTCATTTTCTCTCCTTTCCCCTTGATTCCCTTTCACTATTTTTTGTATTCCCCAAATGAATGAGACCATACAATGTTTGTCCTTCTCCGATTGACTTACTTCACTCAGCATAATACCCTCTAGTTCCATCCACGTTGAAGCAAATGGGGGGTATTTGTCATTTATAATGGCTGATGAATATTCCATTGTATACATAAACCACATCTTCTTTATCCATCATCTTTCGATGGACACCGAGGCTCCTTCCACAGTTTGGCTATTGTGGACATTGCTGCTAGAAACATCGGGGTGCAGGTGTCCCGGCGTTTCACTGCATCCGTATCTTTGGGGTAAATCCCAAACAGTGCAATTGCTGGGTCGTAGGGCAGATCTATTTTTAACAATTTTGAGGAACCTGCACACAGTTTTCCAGAGTGGCTAGTAAGGCTGTTTAAAGGGATAACGAGGAGGCATATTGCTTGGCACACCGGGAGCTTCACAATATAGCATTACGTCCAAGAAGCAGATGTCAGGACAGCAGCCACTGGAGATAGCCACGTATCATAAACATGCATGGACCCATCGAAGATTATACACTGGCGGGCTAACAGTGGTTTTTAACCGAGTAGCAGAAGAATTGATTTTATTCATTGATCAGTCTTCTCCTTATTTTCTAAGTGTTCACTGTTACTTATACATGACTTAGATACTGTTTTAGGGTAAAGAAAATAGTTCTCCGCTTCCCTCGTTGAATCCTGTGACCTCCTGGTTTCGGGTCCCCTCTGTAGGGGAGGTACATGAACAACTCGGATTGTTCCGATTGCTTTGTTTGTTTGCTTGCCCGCTTTGGGGGCATGGATTATATTTAGAGAGAGTGGTTAACCATTTTGGTTTTAGTCTTCCTACAAATTTATGTTTCCTTAAGTATCTACTCTCATGCAAGCTTACGGAGGCCGAGCTCGGCTCCAACAAGCAGTAGGATCCGTGGGTCTTGCCTCCCGTTCCAGGCTTTGTCCTACTACTGTGCCACCTTTGGTCGCCAGTCATTGGTCACTCGTGTCTGCTAGAGCCTCAGGTACCCTACCCTAGGAGACTTGTTAGCCAGTTGCGACTTGAAACGTTCCACCACAGGATTTTTTTAAAAGAGATTTTATTTATTTTATTTCATGAGGGACCCAGAGATCCACCACAGGATTAAAACAACAGGCCTTTCAAATTATTTCAGCTGAGAGGTACCAACAAGTTTGAACAATAACATTTGATTAATTAACACAGAAAATCAGGTCAGTCAGTCCCAGTTGGTTTCTGTCTGTAGATAAAACTGAAATCATCCTGGTTGTAATTATGCAATGTCAGAACAGCGCGTCCGATTCAGGAAGAACCTCAGGCCTACTGATAGTTTGGTGTCACACAGTCCAAACATTTGGATGCCCGGATTCCGTGAAGCTGGGTGTTGGGGTGCTACTGTCTATGTTTCCTTTTCTGTAAAAACCAGTAATGACTCATACTCCAACATCCCTCATGGAATTGTTTGAAAATGTGCAGAATAAGTTCTGCCTGTGATCCCAAATTTTTATCATAAGACAAAAGATGCTCCACACATCCCCAGTGAAAAGTTCAGGACGACCTCTATGAAGTGGGGTGGATCTAAAAAAAATGGACCAGAACCTATCATGGTGCTGCACCTGGCAGCCTTGTACCTGACCTAAGGAGAAGGGGTTATTTTTTTTAAGATTTTATTTTTTATTCATGAGAGACAGAGACACAGGCAGAGGGAGAAGCAGGCTCCCTGTGGGGGGGCCCAATGCGGGACTCGATCCCAGGACCCCGGGATCACAACCTGAGCCAACGGCAGACACTCAACCTCTGAGCCACCCAGGCACCCAGGAGAAGGTGTTATTATTCGAGATCCAGGTTAAGAATTTCCTGACATTTAGGGACGCTGGGGGGCTCGGCGGCTCAGGGTGTGATCCTGGAGTCCCAGGATGGGAGCCGACTTCCCCTCCCTCTGCCTGTGTCTCTGCCTCTCTCTGTGTGTCCCTCATGAATAAATAAATGCAATCTTAAAAAACAAGAATTTCCTGACATTTATGAATGTGCCATAGTTTACTTATCAGCCACCTATCCACCCAGTATCTATTCAAATCAAGTATTGCACTTGAAAAGCACTTTTAAAAGACGTCTGCGCAGAATGAGACATGCCTAAACCAGCAGAGACAGACAGATGAAGGGACGGGCAATGTTTGGAAAAAGTATCCTCACATTTCTACATCCTTGGTGTTTCTTCTTTTTGTCTAGTTGTATGGTTACGTCTCCCTCCCCTGACTTAATCCCACACCAGTTTGTTTAGGCCTGGACCTTGCATCCTGACCACAGAGGACGTGACACATCGTCAGTGACATTAGAGTCTCGGGGTTTCTCAAAATACCATCCCAAAGCCACCCAGATCTAGATAATGTGGGTCGTTGTTGAATATTGCAACAACCCGTACCTCGCCGCACACCTACTGCATACACAGCTCCAGGAGTGCAATTTGGAGACCTGCATGTTAATCGAACTTTCTGAATGATTCTATGCACACACGACAGTTAGGGAGTGAAGTGTCCATTGTTTAGGTGAACATCCTTTGATTAGGAGACTGACCTTAACCCACAGCTGGAGTATCAGAGATTGGGACCAAAGCCAGTGGCACCTCCTAGCTCCCTACCCTGCTGTCCAAGATGGTGGAGGGGTCAGGAGTGGGGCAAGGAACAATCCTAGCACTGTGAAAATGATTCAGAGTGCACAATAGGACACTGGTAAGAGAATGAAAAGGCAAGACGAGACAGGGAGAAAATATTTACAAATCACATATCTGATGAAGGACTCAGATCCAGAATTATCTAAACAACTCTCACATTCCAATAATAAAAACAAAACAAACAACTCAATTTAAAAGTCACCGAAAGATTGGCTCAAACATTTCACTAAAGAAGAGAGGCTGATAGCAAATAAATACATGAGTAGATGTTCTACATCATTAGTCATGAGGGAAATATGAACTAAACCCAGCATAAGTTTAGTAAGAGTGGCTACAATTTTTTTGAAACTGATAATGCTGCCAAGGATGTGAAGCCATTGGAAATCCTATGGGTCACTAGCGGCAATGGAAAAGGGTCCTGCCATTTTAGAAAACGGGTAGTCCTTGTAAGACGAACGTGCACTCAGGGCACCTGGGTGGCTCAGTCGGTTAAGTGTGTGTCTCTCTTTTTTTTTTTTTTAAGATTTATTTATTTATTCATGAGAGACACACACAGAGAGAGGCAGAGACACAAGCAGAAGCAGGCTCCCTGCGGGGAGCTCGATGTGGAACTCGATCCCAGGACCCTGAGATCACAACCTGAGCCAAAGCCAGACACTCAACCACTGAGCCACCCAGGGGCCCAAATGGCCGACTCTTGGTTTCGGCTTAGGTCCTGACCTCAGGGTCGTGGGGTTGAGCACAGCGTCAGGCTTTGCGCTCATCGCAGTGTCTGCTTCAGATTCTCTCCGTCTCCCTCTCGAGTCCTCTTTCTCTCTCAGATAAATAAATTAATTAAATCTTTTAAGACAAACAAACAAACATGAATCTGCACTCAGCACGTAACTCAGCATTCCCACTCCCAACCCCAGTATGATGGTATCAGGTAGGGCTTTGGGGGGTGACCAGGTCATGAGGGTGAAGCCCCAGGAACAGGATCAGTGCACTTAAAAAAGGACATTCTCTCTCTCTCTCTCTCTCTCTCTCTCTCTCTCTCTTAAATATGGCATACTTCACAAAATTGCATGTGTTCCCTGCACAGGGGCCACACTAATTTTCTCTGTAGCGGTTCCATTTTGATGTGTGAGCTGCCAAAGTGAGCACTCCCTTGCCCTCTTTCTGCCATTGAGGCACAACGAGAAGACAGCCCTCTGTGACCCTGAAGAGCCTCCCCCCCAGAACCTGACCATGCTTGGCACCCTGATCTCGATCTTCCTGCCTCCAGAACTGTGAGATAGAAATTTCTGCTTTTTTTTTTTTTGAAATTTCTGCTTTTTATAAGCCACTGGGTCCATGGCACTTTGTTATAACGGCCCAAAGTAAGGCAACAGGAGAGATGGAAACACACGCCCACATAAGCGTCTGTCCAGGCAAGGTTTATAGCGGCCCCGTGCATAATCACCCCAAACTCGGAACAACCCAAGTGCCCCGTCAACAAGGAAACATAAACAATCCGTGGTGCATACTGTGATCGATACTGCTCTGCCATAAAAAAGAAGAAAGCACCGATCCGTTCAACAACATGAACGAGTCTTGGGATCCTGGGGTGGCTCAGCGGTTGAGTGTCTGCTTTGGCTCAGGGCGTGATCCCATAGTCCCAGAATCGAGTCCCACATCGAGCTCCCTGCATGGAGCCTGCTTCTCCCTCTGCCTGGGTCTCTGCCTCTCTTTCTGTGGGTATCTCATGAATAAATAAATAAAATCTTAAAAAAAACAACAACAACATAAATGAGTCTCAAAGCATTATGGGGAGTGAAAACGAGAGACAAAAGATGACGTACTGTTAAGATTCCATTTATATGGCATTCTATAAAAACCCAATCTATAGGGACACAGACTCATGGTTGCCAGGAATTGGGGATTGGTGGGAAGTGGTGGGAAACTTTTTGAGGTGAGACAAATATGCTCTGTCTTGGTTGTGGTGGTCGTGACATGACTTGGTTTCTTTCTTTCTTTCTTTCTTTCTTTCTTTCTTTCTTTCTTTCTTTCTTTCTGTCTTTTTTTAGATTTGAAGATCCAATTGGCTTTATTCAATGATTTTATGAATCAGGCAACACCCACTTACCATGTAGAAAGGAGCTCTGAAGAACCGTACAAAATGGGAAGCTCTTACAGGCAGAAGGGGGAGGGATAAGGAAAGACTGAATTACTACATCTTCCTTTGGGGCACAAAAAAAATAATCTACGCAGCAGATTTTCTCATTGCTGCTGACCAGAAAATTCCGGACTGACAGGTTAGGACTGAAATCTTGGAAAAAGTTGAAATTGCATTTAGGTTAGATATTAAGCTTCGGTTTGTTGACATAGGTTTAGCACAAGTGACTTCATGTTGGGCCTTTTGTCTCTTTTTTTTTTTTTAACAGAAACATATTCACACTTAAATGATATAACATATAAATTTCAAAATATATAAAATAAAACATTATCTATGATTTTGTTTCTTAAAACTCTTAGAACTGTATACATAAAAAGGACAAATGACACTATCGGTAAACTAAACCTGCATGATCAACAATGAAGAAAGTTGGACCCACAAGCATAAAACTAATACATTCACTATTTTCCAAGTGAAGACTTACTCGTGCTAGTAGAACTTAAGAAGGAAGTGTTTCTTTTTTTTTTTTTTAAAGGCTTAAAAAGTATTTTAATAAGTTGATGCTGGAAGTGTTTCCGTAAACAATATGCCCCACCGCTGTGGAGGCCACTGAGGACCTCCATGTGGGATTCTGGGGGGACGAGTATCGACTTCTATAATAAAAGAGGCCTCTACCAGAGTCCATGACCACTGCTTCCTAAGCAACCCTACATGCCCTTTAGAATAAAGGAGAAATGAGCTCTAAATTGTGACAGATAAAATAATAATAAAAATAAATAAATAAATAAATAAATAAATAAATAAATAAATAAATAAATAATGACAGATCCAGGAAAGCACTATAAAAAAATGTAGGGCCGGGACATCCGGGTGGCTCAGTGGGTTAAGCATCTGCCTCCAGCTCAGGTCAGGATCTCAGGGTCTTGGGATCGAGTCCTGCGTTGGGCTCCCTCCTCAGCAGGGAGTCTGCATCTCCCTCTTCCTCTGCCTCTCCTCACCCCAGTTCATGCTCTCTCTATCACTCACTCTCTCAAATAAATTAGTAAAATATTTTTTTTAAAAATGTAGGGCCAGTTCCCACTGCATTGTTTACCAACCCCCCTGAGAGAGCTCACTTCTCTTCTGAAAACAGTTCCAGGATGAGCTCAATCAACAGTCTCTCTCAAAAATGGCAAAGAAGATCAAGTAACAGGTGATTGATTTTTGTCCAGAAAACAACTATCTACACAGGAGGAAAGCAGTGGAAAAACAAACGTTTAATAACAACAACAACAACAAAGAAAAACAAGAGAAAAAAAGATATCGAATCTCCCCTTTGTTTTAATTTCCCGGTGCCAGATATACAACCTTGGTGACTGACATTTCTTTCTTTCTTTCTTTCTTTCTTTCTTTCTTTCTTTCTTTCTTTCTTTCTTTCTTTCTTTCTTTCTTTCTTTCTTTTTTCTTTCTTTCTCTCCTTCTTTCTTTCTTTTTTAGGATTTTATTTATTTATCACGACCGACGTTTCGTATTTGCTGACTCGATCCATTTGGTGCCACTCAGACGTGGCCAATTTTTTTTTCATGGATGGGAAATAAAGGGGCAAAGAACAGTATGAAGATTTGAGGGAAACCAGGTAAATTATGAGACACAGAAGGGGTAGATTGGATCCCAGAAGCACCACATTAGATTCTACAAGAAAGAACTGAGTTGCCCCTCGGCGATGCACAAGACGTACCACATGGGTAAAGATCAAAGTCTTAAATAGCAGAAAGGATGGGATGTTAGCTAATCTGAAAGCAATCAGACAGCGTGCACCTTTAGAAAAATTGTATGAACACCCATTTGGGTGAAAAGGAATTTGTCTTGTAATGAGTCACTGCTGCCGGGAAACACACCTTTTGCAAAAGACAAAACTCGGTCCCAGTCTTAGCTCTACAGTCTCTTGACAACACTACAGGGTCTTAAAATAGTTTCCGCTTCTCTAGTCACTTTTGCAAAGCTCTTTAGGATTTCTTGAATTCAGTGGGACTCCAGTGGGGAGCAGCTGGTTCTCAGGAGCTCCCTTCTGTAGGGAGCTGGCCGCTGGCAGCAGGGCAGGTCTGTGCGCCCGGGACCTCAAGAGAGCTGCAGATTTGGCAGCGGAATCAGACGTTTTCAGATCCTCAGAACGGACACCCCGGAAGGATCTGATTGCCCTCACTCTGCAGAGTCCACATTCTTCTCGCTGCCTCCAGTTGTCATTTCAATCCGGGCTTCCTTACAGAGCACGTTTTCCTTTTAAAATATTTTCTTTTGGGGATCCCTGGGTGGCGCAGCGGTTTGGCGCCTGCCTTTGGCCCAGGGCGCGATCCTGGAGACCCGGGATCGAATCCCACATCGGGCTCCCGGTGCATGGAGCCTGCTTCTCCCTCTGCCTGTGTCTCAGCTTCTCTCTCTCTCTCTCTCTCTCTCTCTGTGACTATCATAAAAAATAAAAAAAATAAAAATAAATAAAATATTTTCTTTTGAAAAAATAAATAAGTAAAAAATAATAAAATAATAAAATATTTTCTTTCCGGCAGCCCGGGTGGCACAGCAGTTTAGTACCGCCTTTGGTGACTGGGTGACGGGCACTGAGGGGGGCACTTGATGCGATGAGCACTGGGTGTTATACTATATGTTGGCAAGTTGAACTCCAATAAAATTAATCAATTAATTAATTAATTAAAAAAATAAAAAATAAAAGTGCCACCTTTGGCCCAAGGCATGATCCTGGAGACCCGGGATCGAGGCCCACGTAGGGCTCCCTGCATGGAGCCTGCTTCTCCCTCCTCCTATGTCTCTGCCTCTCTGTCTCTCTCTCTGTCTGTGTCTCTCATGAATAAATAAATAAAATCTTTAAAAATAATTAAAAAATAAACTATTTTCTTTCCTAGGGAACCTGTTCATGTGGGCACAGTGCTCGATCCTAATGCCAGGGAAGACCAGCTTTAAAGATATGGGCTAAAAAAAAATAAAACAAAAATAAAATAAATAAAAATAAAATAAAAAAAAATAAAGGTATGTGCTGGTGTGCGTAGAAAATGATAGCAGAATGTGTTTATGTGCGCGCGATTGTTCGATTCTCCACACTTCGTGACCCTCCAGCTTTCTCTGCGGCTGATTCAATTAGCCATGCGTGTGGCACTCTGTTTCTTTAAGGAATTACCCTAATGGACAGAATCGGGGAAAATGAGTACAGAAAGAGGGTCGCTGCTTCATTTTTGTCTAAAAACCTGGGTTTTTTTTAAAGATGTTATTTATTTGTTCATAAGAGCCACCCAGGCGCCCCATGTAAATTTCATATACATGGAATCACCTGGTTTCTTTCTCGCCAAGTAATGTTTTTGAGTAATGTTTTATATCTCAATCCGTAGTTTTTTCTTTAAAAAAAAAAAAACTGTCGTGCATGATTCCGTTGCAAGGATACGCCACCATTTGTGTATCCTTTCTTCCGTTGATGAGCGTTTGGACCATTTCCAGTTTAGACCTATCGTGAGTAAAGCTGCTGTGAGCGCTGTTGTATTTTACGGCCCTGGCCTTTCACTTCCCTGGGTTACACACCTAGGAATAACGGCCGGGCCGCACGGAAGGTGTCTGCTGAACTTCATCAAAATTAGTATCATTAGTCATGGTTTGGACACAAGAAAACAGATTTTTAGGGATGCCGGTTGAGCATCCGCCTTCGGCTCAGGCCGTGATCCTGGAGACCCGGGATCGAGGCCCACATCGGGCTCCCTGCGTGGAGCCTGCTTCTCCCTCTGCCTGCGTCTCTGTCTCTCTCTCTCTGTGTGTCTCTCATGAATAAATAAATAAAATCTTTTTTTTAAATGAAATTTACAAACAAGCAAACCCAGTTTATGGAGTAGAAGACGGAACAGTGGTTCGCTGACGTGTGAGGAGCCTAGGGGTTGGTTGCCTGCGAAAGGGAACAGGGGAATGTTCTGGGGCAATTGGAGAGATTCTGTATCTTGATCCAGGCAGTTGTCATAAGAGAGTATAGAGAGGGGGAAAGGTCATCAAGCTGCGCAGGTAGGATTTGTGCATTTTGCCGCATGTACATTATGCACCAGATTAAAAACAAACAATGCTAATGATGTCCATGTCCTTTTGCTGCAGATCCCACAGAATGTGGGAGGATTCCTGGTTATAAGCATCAGACCTGGCTTTGAGCTACTTCACTGCCAGGCAACGAAAAAAATCAAGTATCATTTCTCATAGTAAGGGAAGCACCTTAACCACTGATTGAGCACCTACTGTGTGCTTGCTGATGTGCTGTGGTCCTCGGGAGACTTCACAATAAATCAAACAGGGTTCCTGCTTCCCAGGAGCTCAGAATCTAGGATGGGACATAGCGCACGTACGCTGACAATAAATCGCAGAAGGTGACAGGCGGCCCCGGACAGGTCGGAACCAAGCACTGGGATTGCCAGATGCCTTGCCCAGCATTTGCTGGAAACTGGTGTTAGAGAGAAGCAGAGGGAAGGTAGGTGCCACGTCTTCACAGGGGCGGTGCTTCAAAGGGAGGATGGCAGAAGTAAGCATCTGGAGGGAGGAAATTTCCATTTCCCTCTCAAATCCTACCCCAGAAGGGCTTTGGCTCTGTCCGTACTAGAAGGATTTTCCCCTCAGCCTCAACTGCGAGATTTGGGGGTTCAAGGAGCATCAGGATGTGCTGGTTTCCTAGGGCTGCTGTAACAAATTACCACAAACTTCATGGCTTAAAACAAGGAGAATTTAGTCTCATGGTTCTAGAGGCCAGAAGCTTGAACCCAGTATCACTGGGTTCAGCCCAAATCAAGGTGTTGGTGGGGTCATGCTCCCCTTGCACCCTCTAGGGGAGACTCTGTCCCTTGCTTTATCCTGCTTCTGCTGACTGCCCACATTCCTTGGCTTGCGGCCCCGTCCTTGGGGTCTCTTCCTCTCTCAGCCTGCCTTCGCCACTGTGCGGGCGTCACGCCTCCATCCACCTCCTTCTTATAGGGTTGCTGGCCATCGCAGTTAGGGCCCTCCCAGATAACGTAGGCTAACCTCCCCATCTCCTGAAGCTTAGCTTAATCACACCTGCCAAGACCATTTTTTTTTTCACATCAAGTAACATTCCCAGGCTCCAGGGTGTTAAGACCTGACATCTCTGGGGGCCATCATTCTGCCTACTGCATGGGGCCGGCCCCTGCGTTGGGCCGTTGGTCCCAAGGCCTGTAAACAGCGGCCAACACTGACCTCTCTCTGTCAGGAAGAAAGAGGCAGTAAACTGAAACCCGTATGCGTGGTCCCGCCCTCTCTCCCCCCTTCTGTCTGGTGGTGGTGGTGCGTGCAGGCTGCTGGCTTCCTGGTTGCAGAATGACTCCTTGAAGGAACCCCACACAGAGCTTCCTCAGATCTGTGGGTGGAATGCACTGAACCAAGACTCTCCGGCAGGGCCTC
Organism: Canis lupus familiaris; assembly: GCF_011100685.1. Taxonomy (NCBI): domain Eukaryota; kingdom Metazoa; phylum Chordata; class Mammalia; order Carnivora; family Canidae; genus Canis; species Canis lupus. Next base: position 9,500,386 of record NC_049260.1, on the reverse strand, counting down.
TCACCACAGCCCTGGTGATATTTGGGGCCACATCATTCTTTGTTGAGGGGGGTCCGTCCTGTGCACTGGAGGATGTTGAGCAGCATCCCTGACCTCTACCCACTAGATGCCAGTAGCACTTTCCCCTGAGCTGTGACAACCCCAGATGTCTCCAAACATTGCCAACCGTCCCCGTGGGGGGATGTCTCCAAATTGCCCCCTGCCTCTTGAGACCACTGCTCTGCAGGGAGGAGGTCGGGCCCCTCTGTAGTCCCAGGGGAGGCTGGGCTGCCTCACCACCTCCCTCCTTTCTCTAGTCCCCCTGGTTTTGATAACACAGAGGCTCATGTTGCTGGGTCTCTGCTCCAGCCTGTGCGTGTTCAGCCCACGGAGAAGGGCCTTCGCTGGCAGTGTTTCCTGAGACTAGAAGTAACTGAGGCTCTGAGTGAGCCACTCAGCTGGCGGATCGTGGGCTCCTCTCTGACCAGAGACAGTTCCGGACGTGATCTCCTAGGGACTGAGAGACCTCTCAACTTTCCCTAGGATCCTGAGAGCCAGAGGAGGTTAAGGCCTTAAAGATTGGGGTCCCCAATCTTAACGTGTGGTTAAGAGCGAGATCTTGGGCATCCAATTGCTGATGTGGATTCCTAGCTCCACTATTTACAGGCCCAGGCACCGTGGGCAAGTCAAATAAACTCTGACTCAGTTTCTTCATCTGCAAAATGTGGATAAGAATAGGGGCTCCTCTGTGGGACGATGGTGGGAACGAAACAGACGGTACCTATAAAGCGGTCACTAACTATTCACTTTAAAAAGGTAGGATGAAAAACAATAAAAATTAAAATTAAAAGGTAGGATGAGGTTTACTGTATGTGTGCTATATCTTTCCACAAGACTTGATCATCCTTCCCGAAGAACCCTTGAGAAGCAGCTCTGAAGGATGCACTTATTTCCTGGAGCCTCTGTGAAACGGACCTCCAAGGCATCAAGAACGCACGCGGCATTCCTTCTGCAATATCCCCTAATCTCATAAGCCACTTCTGGTTCTTTTTGCACAAGACAAAACTAGTTTCTGTTTTCTATGTATTTTCATGGAAATGGTACAAAGCCAGAAGCTACAATTGAAGTCTTTTTTTTTTTTTTTAAATAAAAGTTAAAACTCAGTTTCCTGCCTGACTCCTTTCTTTGCTTTGAAGCTACCCTGTACGGTCACGGGCACGCCCAAAGGCGTAGAGGTAAGGCGCTTTTTACAACCCGGAGACAGACACCCACTTCTCAGGGCCTTGCTTTTCAAGCGCATATATTATAAATTTAGGTGAATGAAGCAAGATCACAGCCAAATATGGACAGAACCTGCTGAGAAACCTCAATCGTGATTGGCTCTCGACTTGCCCCAAAAAGAGAACACTGCGGTTTGAACACGGCCCCCCAGGAAGTGTCGAAATCAACTGAATGGTTTTTCAAACTCCTTCTTCATCATTTAAATGGGGGGGGGGGCGGTGGCCGGGCCCCACCACTAGCGGCTGCTGGAGGAGTCAAGCTGGAATCTGGGCTGACATTTTTCAAACTGTGTTTGACAGAACAGAATTAGCGGAGAAGCCACACCCCAAGTGGCCTTGACATTTGAGTCTCCGGAGCTGTCAGTCCCCTCGTCGGGTCGTTGGGTCGAACTGCAGTTGTCTTTCCTGCCGCGCTGCCAGTTTGCACCTCTGGAAACCGAGCAGCTTAAACACCCCTGAAAAGCAAGCTGTATAGCTCAAGTGGGTTTTCCCGGCCCCGTTGAAAGCTGGGTGCTGGTAAAAGGATGCGGGTGGGGTGGCTTCAGCTGGCCCCTCTCCACGATGGCCTGAGATGATGACATGCTTTGCAGTTGAAATGGCCCCCCGAGTGTTCGAAAGCGCTGTACTCCGTCCAGGCCCGCTTCACTCTGCTATCACAACGTGGCCACTCCTGTTGCTCTTGTGATCAGATCATGAGTCTCTTGCTCAATCCCCCCAGAAACTCTGTGAGGATGAAGGCCATTAACCCCAGCCTCATCCCGTGAGCCACCAAGGCACCTTAGCTAGCCATGCGGGAGCCCACGCCACGGCTGGCCTTCCCTGCCCGTCATTCGCACGCACCGTCGGGTCCCCTCCTCCCAACCTTGACACACAGCGAGTCAACGCCAAGCACCCCCTGGGAAGCCCACGGGTAGTGTTATCCCCAGTGGAAGACCAGGCAGTGACGCAGCCAGTTCTGGCCAGAAGCAGAAGAGGACCAGCACTGGCTCACCCCAGGTTGCCCACTGTGCCATGCATCCCGAGTGACCTCAAAAGTCAACTTGTGCATTTGCTTTCCCTTTTCGCAAGAGCTACTCACAGACACACGTTCCCCCCTTACTGAGGCCTCAAACCCTAATGGGCTAGCCGGTCATGAACCCTGACTTGAATAGAGAAGTGCGGCTTTGGCGGCATAAGGGAAATTTTGGATGAAGTATATGTCTTCTTCACGTTCAAGTCGAGGGCCTTTTGTGCGAGTCTCTTTGATAAAGGTCAGTACTTAGGACAAAACGGTCCTCGAGAGGTTACTTCCTTCTGGAACAACCCTGGGAAGCACCCTCAGCTCCACATCTGATCGGTTTTCCTCCTGGATCTTTAAATCCCACACGTGGAGCTGGGCTGTGCTCCGCACTCTCCCTTAAGACACTGCACCATCACGGCCAGCCCTCGGGACCAGGGATCCTTGGATCAATAAAGAGAACCTACATGACTGCCAATCGGCACAGGCACCTGGAGGGCAGTCCGATACTGTGCACCAGCACCTTCTGATGCTCACTGATAACCGTGTGGTGGGAGAATGGGAGTAATGTGGCTAAAATACTACGTAACGTGAAAAAAAAGAGAGGGAACGAAATTGATCATGCAGCATGACCCAGGTTCGTAAGAAAAGAGACACATGTTCCCGAAAGTATGTAGACGGGGAGAAAAGAACGCCAGAAGGAATTTATATCAAAATACGAACAGCAACTTTGGCTCCCTGAGGATGAGGCTCCTAAGGGCCTCCCCGCTCCTTCGTCGTGCTTTTCTGTCTTGTTGAAATTCTCCACAGTCATTAAGCATCGTTGTTATAATTAAAAATTCATTTAGGGGGCAGCCCGGGTGGCTCAGCGGTTTAGCGCGGCCTTCAGCCCAGGGTGTGATCCTGGAGACCCGGGATAGAGTCCCGCATCGGGCTCCCTGCATGGGGCCTGCTTCTCCCTCTGCCTGTGTCTCTGTGTCTCTCATGAATAATAAATGAAATCTTTAAAAAAAATAAAAATAAATTAAAAAAATAAAAATAAATAAAAAAATAAAAATTCATTTAGGAAATTAGTGACTTCATAGCATGAAATTGAGAGGAAGGCAACAGGCTAGCAATCCAGTCGATGCAACAGAGGCCAGAATGTCAGTCCCGAGGCCATCCCGTACTTGGTGCACCCTGCGGCTTATAAAAGGGCCATCGTGATTCCATAGAACCTGTGCCATGTGACAGCCCCAGCTTCCATGCTCAGAAGTGGTGGCTAAAAGCTCACCCAGGCACGTGGGGAAGGAGACGACTGCTCTCGCGTGCTAATTCAGGGACGGTGGGCTGTGAGCCTTCTCCCAACTGATGGAAGATTTGGGAATTCTGAGCCGTTGGGCAGAGTGGGGGGAGAAGCACAGGCCCCGGTGTCTAGCTAAGACATTCTGCTGTTTCCTTGAGTTGACACGGGGGAAGAGAAAGCCTTCCCCAACTGTCGCCTTCAGAGCACATTGAAGTGAACCTTGGGCAGAGTTCAAGGAGGAGCCCAAAGGCCCCAGGAGCCCCTACTTGGGGACCTGTGGCCATGGTCACAGGGATCTCCTATCATCAGGAAACTGCTCACCTTGCAATCAGAACCTTGACGGTGTGGGTCACAGGGTGGCCAGATGCTCATCCTTAATGGCGCTGAGTATGTGTAGCTTTTGAGAAGAGAGGCCCGAGCCATCCCGTAGGGAATACATGGTGCTAACTTGCTAGGGCTGATGGGAACCTTGCGAGAGGCCACATTCTCCTCCACGCTAATCGGTCTTTGCCTGATGCTGGACTTGGTAGGAGAGGCTGCAAGCCTTCTGGCCTCACAAAGCAACCTGCCCGTGCCCAGCCCATCTGTTCCACCTTCAGGAATCGCCGTACCATCTGTCAATCACGTTCCCCCGTCTCAGCCCCATGCTTCCTTGGAAGCCCCTCTGTGAAACGACACTGCTTTGAGTTTTGGAGATGATCCAACTCTTCCCCAAGCCTAGATGGACTGGCTAGGCTGGCTCTACGCTCTCCTCTCTGTTGCCTTTTTTTTTTTTTTTTTTAAGATTTTATTTATTCTTTCATTCATTTGGACAATGCGCAAGCAGAGGGAGAGACTCCCAAGCAGACTCTGCCCCGAGCACGGAGCCAGATGCAGGGCTCGATGTCACGACCCTGAGGTCACAACCTGAGCCCAAACCAAGGGTTGGGCACTTACCCGACTGAGCCCCCCAGGCACCCCTCCCCTCTATCGTCTTGTAGTGTCTGTGTACTCATGGAGAGATTGGTAGATGTAAAGTATTCGTGAATACCTGAAAATGCCAAGCATACAGTGTCCTTTCTTCCATCCTGGAAACAGTACAAAGACAATGAAGCCTGTACTGCAGTGTGCGGCCCTGCTCCTGAGCCACACGAAACAGGAAGCTTCTGGGTGGCTGGGTGGGGGTGGTTCTTGCAAGCATGTGCTCGATAGTCGTGGTTTCAGTGCAACAGGTAGATTTTGCAGCCGGAAATGTTCACACCAGATGCCCTTTACGGCTTCTGTCCAGCTCTGGTGTGAGCTAGATGCGGTCCCTTTCACACTTGACAAAAGCCATTTGATTTCTCACTCTGTATTTATTTGCTCTTACGGCACCGTCGGAACCGTACCGCGCAAAGGACCATGGAGCGCACCCAGCTGAGGCGAGGCCTGCGCACAGGGCCTTTGCTCACTTGCTCCAAAAGAATCCCTCAGATGGAGCTATTTTCCCTTGAGCAACAGTTCCTGAAACTTCTAGGAGACCACTTGCAGGAGGAAGCGGCCCACTCCACTCACACCGCGGAGCGAGCTCTTTTGGGAAATGCGGCTCCGAGACAAAACCTTTTAGCTGCCTTGTCATTTATCACAACTGCACAAGCATTAACGGGGCGTCCGAGGGGACCCGAAAACCACATCTACGCTGCTCAGACTCTTAGGAACCACACGTTCAGATCCCAGGGGCACTGGGCCTAGCTTTTCGCCTCCGAGAGAGATGAAGTCCACAATTGAGCACGCATGCTCACAGACTTGGCAAGTAGGTTACACCCCTTTATGGAGACAAAAAAATAAACGAAAACACCTCTTGCACCATTTATTTCAACTACAACCAAACTGCAAGGCAGAGATGATACATCTTGCACAAGGGTATGGTGGATAGAAGGGAAGCCTTTGTAAATATTGACATATTTCCCCATTGAGGGTTTACTGTGGGTTTTTTGGGTATGTGTGTGTGTGTGTGTGTGTTTAACTTTAGACAGTTAGCAGAGGAAACAGAGCTGGCTCACAAGATCTCAAATGGAGGATGGCTTCTCTTGTTCTCCTTCTGGTCTCTCCATTCCTCTCTCCAAAAGTCACACACCTTGAGGCGCCTGGGTGGCTCAGTGGTTAAGTGTCCGCCTTTGGCTCAGGTCAAGATCCCGGGGTGCATGGAGCCTGCTTCTCCCTCTGCTTGTCTCTGCCTCTCTCCCTGTGTTTCTCATGAATAAATAAATAACATCTCTTTTTTTAAAAAAAAGGCACGCAGCTTGATAGGCACCCCAAGAGACCTTTCTAAACGGACAGCACACCATTTTTCAGATTGCCTGCGCGGCCCACGTGTAACAGTCCCGCAGCGGCCGCCACGAGGGCCTGCCTTCTTAAAACTCGCTAATGGTGTTGTAAATCCACTTTTGTCACCCTGTCCACCTTCTTTCTTGCTAACCGGTTGCTGAGAGGAAAGCAAACTGTCAAAAGAACGAATAAATAAAACGAGGTTGGGATTCGTTGCCCTTCGCTCTGATGGCCCGTCGAAATCCAAGCCCGGGAAGACGGGGAAAGGCAGGACCAAATTGGGGGAGAGCAAACACTTTAGAAACCATTCCTGAAATAATTGAAAGCAGCTGCAGAAGGAAGGGCCTAGAGAGCCAAATGCTCTGGTGGGAGGGCGTGGGCAGGGATATAAAACCGGCTGAGAAACCAGCCAAGCCGGCCTTCCCGAAGCTTCTTTCAGGCACAGTGTGGGCTCCATCCGGGTCTGCAGGCTGCCTGTGTGCTCTGTGGCACGGCTTCCGGCGAGAGGCTTCCTGTAGAGGAAAACCCGGGTAGTGATCTCTGCACTCTTGCTCTCCGCTCTCTCCCCTTGTCGCCTTTCAAGAGCTTGTCACAGAGAAGACACTAGATGCTGAAACGCCACGCTGGTGGGGCGACCTATTCTGCTTACAGATTTGCTTGGAGAGCTCTAATGTTCTAAATGAATTAACGTTAACATGCAGGCCCATGTTAAGAGAGAGGTACTGTTGTCTGGGCGGGGGGGTGCAAGGCCAAACTGGACACAGAAATAGCCCACAATTACACAAACGCCCAATCCTGGCCATTTCAGAATAACAAGAGGGCTGGAGCAATAATCCATTCTCCGTCACAGATTTCCCTCGTTTCATTTATCTGCTGAAGGAAAGGGGGGTCTTTATTTTTTTTTATTATTATTTTTTTTATTATTTATTTATGATAGTCATACAGAGAGATAGAGAGAGGCAGAGACATAGGCAGAGGGAGAAGCAGGCTCCATGCACCGGGAGCCTGATGTGGGACTCGATCCAGGGTCTCCAGGATCGCGCCCTGGGCCAAAGGCAGGCGCCAAACCGCTGCGCCACCCAGGGATCCCAGGGGGGTCTTTATTATTCACAGTCCTTCGGCAGCAGATATCTGTCCTCTCCTCTATTGAATGAAACAGCAAAGCCACGGGGTCGTGCTAGCACTCAGCGACTGCTACATTGGTAGAACTGACTGGCGACATTGGGTGGGAGGGTGGAAATCTCCAAGGTCGGCCTGTACTAAGCTATTTTTACGTGATTGTCTTTTAGTGTAAAATGACGTCAGAGGTCATATCCCAGAGCCTTTGTTTTGCAGATGGGAAAAACTGAAGACCAAGGTCAGTCAGATAAGTGATGGTACCGAGGAGGGTCTTAAAGCCCAAATGCCCCAGTTGGCCCAGTCGGTGCCCTTTGCACAAAACTCTCCAAGCCCCGGGCAGGACTTTCTGTATTGGCATTTTCAGAGTATCTCCGGCTTCGTATCTCAGTAACAATCATCAAGCTTCCTAACTCGGAAGAACGACTGAAGCTGGGTTTCCTCTTCTGGCCAACAGACGAGAAGAGCTACAAGCTCAGGCCAGTTGAAACTGGGGTTGCTCTACTGGGCCCCACTGCATTTTGATACGCGTCACTTGGTGTCCTGCATCTAAAGACAGTATCAGTATAAATTCCAGTCTTCCTTCTGAAACTGCAGAGCAATAATCAAACAAACTAGATTTTTTTTTTTTTAAAGAAGGCTTTGGGTTCCCCCCTCACCTGTCATTTCGACAAGTTTAACCAAGAGATGCTAATGCACTGGTACGTTCTTATTATGACGGTGGTTTCAACAATTTGGGGGGAACATAAGAGCTTCTAGAGAATGGCAGATATCAGAGCTAAACACTTAAGGAGATTGCTTACAGGGTCATTTTATTTTTTTTTTAAAGGTCATACTTACATTTATTCAGTGGTTCTCTGTGGGGTAGGAAAGAGGAAGGAGGGAATGTTACTAACTAGGTGGCTTGGTTTGTGTTTTACCAGACTGCTGTTCTGGTAATTCCAACTGGGGGATGTTTCTAATGGGTCTATATTTAGAACCTGTGTTAAGATGAGGGTTCCTCAATCTTGGCATTAGTGACATTTTGGGTTGGGTCCTTCTCTGTCGTGAGAGGCTGTCCTGCACATGTTGCATGTTTAGCAGCATCCCTGGCCTCTATGCATCCGATGACAGTAGCAGTGGCCACCTCTCTGAATTGTGACAATGAAAAATATTCCCAGATACGGCTAAATGTGCCCGTGCCAATTTGCCCCCGGCCGAGAACCGCTGGGTTGGGCAATCTTTGGAGTCTTCTGGGCAGGTTTCACTGTACATCATCAGAGCTCTAAGAGGAACTGGCTTATTTGGATATTTTTGGCTCGGTTTGTGTTCCAAGAACATATGAAAACCCCTGCATGATGACTCCTGCCTCATACTGCCACTAATCTGCCCTCCGACTCCCCCTGTGAGAACACAAATGTCTGCTACTATTTGAGGAGGCTTAAATCAACCAAGGGAAGCATTCATATCAGCCTGCTTTATAAGTTAAGAAAAATAATTGTTCTTTGGCCAGCAGGCAAAATTCTACTTTTTCCTATGTGGCTACCAACGGAGCAACTGCAGCATCAGAGTCACCAATGTTGGGTCACGCTACTTTTGTGTTCTCTAAAATTACAACATTCACCAAAAAATAAAATAAATAAAATAAAATAAAATAAAATAAAATAAAATAAAATAAATCCCACCTCCCCTCTGCTTCTTGAGCTTTTCTTTCCTCAAATGGAATCCATAGGAGTGGTGTGTCCAAGTCCATGCCAGGACAACGGAATGTGGACTCGTGAAGCGTGCCCCTCCGCCGAATGAGAGAATGGTGACGGATACAGAGAACTCCTTCCTGGCCCAAGCTGAAACTCTGTGCCCAAGGGCTCTTCTATCAGAATTCCACACTAAATCTTAGATACCTGCTGAATTCTGACACTATGCTACTCCAGTTCCTCATGCTTGAAGTAAACAGACACACATAGAAATACGTTTCAGCTCTAACACCAACACTGAGGAAGGGAGGTGGCCTCTCGTCTGTTTTTGCATCAGATTAGCAGGATCTCCAGCCACAATATAGATCCACGTTAATAGAGATGCCCCGTCTGCAAAATGTACGAGCTTTAAGCTCATGACACGATTTTCTAACCATAGATATGCCTTGTGTAAGTTCTGTGTGCAAGAGTCTGCGGCCTGGCTTTCCGAAAGCGACTTCCTGCTCGTGTACAAAAATATTTCAGGCAGAGATCTATTTCTAAATTCTGGTCCCTTCTTTTTTCTCTCCGTTCCCTTTTTTCCCCCCTTTCTTTCTCGGACTTTTACTCCCCTTCTGATAAATCCAGTTGTCTTACTTTGAATACTAATGTGTATGTCCTTTGGATCTCCCACAGTCACCATCAAGACCCTGCACAAATGGAATAAATAAATGCAACCACAGAAAGAGGTTTTTATATGCCACCCTCCCCACCCCCCATAAAAGCTGCAACAACCCAAATTGGCCCAGGGCACGAAGATAGCCCTATTTATTAAAAAATAAGTTACTGGGATCCCTGGGTGGCTCAGCGGTTTAGCACTTGCCTTCAGCCCAGGGTATGATCCTGGAGACCTGGGATTGAGTCCCACATCAGGCTCCCTGCATGGAGCCTGCTTCTCTCACTGCCTGTGTCTCTGCCTCTCATTCTCTCTCTGTGTGTCTCTCATGAATAAATAAATAAAATCTTTTTTAAAAAATAAATAAAAATAAAAAAATAAAAATAAGTTACCTTCTCCCTGTAGAAAATGTCTTCCACTTCCGCCACTTTCTGTAATGAATAACTTTCAACCCAAAGTAACTCCTTCAGGTTCAAAACTCAAATGACTCATAAGAAAGTTTTAACTTCAACCCAAATGCTTTTATGTCCACATGAAGTATACATATTGGCAGAGAATTAAAAAAACATAATAGCATTTTATTATTAGATTTGATACTTAATTTTCTACGGATATTTCCTTCAGAATCCACCTAATTGAATCTGTTTGAATGTGTAATTCCTTGTCCTTTGATTCTGTGGACAGTTAAAAAAATTTCAACACAAATGGAGCTCAGAATGCAGAAACGTGTTAAACCCCTTTTCTGGGGGGATCCCTGGGTGGCCCAGCAGTTTAGCGCCTGCCTTTAGCCCAGGGCGTAATCCTGGAGTCCCGGGATTGAGTCCCACATCGGGCTTCCTGGACGGAGCCTGCTTCTCCCTCTGCCTGTGTCTCTGCCTCTCTCTCTCTCTCTCTCTCTCTCTCTCTGTCTTTCTCTCCCTCCCTCTCTCTCTGTCTCTCATGAATAAATAAATAAAATCTTTATTAAAAAATCAAAACCCTTTTCTTAATGGAGCTATATTCTAATGGCAGAGGAGGAGGGGGAGGATGAGAACAAGCAATAAACAGAGTAAATCAGCAAAAGTACAGAGTTTGTTAGGAGGTCATAAAGTAGAGCAGACTAAAGGGAATAACACTTGGGCCCATTGGAAATAGGGTAGTCAAGAGAGGCCTCCTTGGGAGGTGACATCAGAGCTAAGACATAAAGGAAGTGAGTAAGGGAGCCACAAGGGTAATGGGAAGAAGTGTCTTCCAGGCAGAGGGAATGGCCTGTGCAAAGGGGTGGAGAGTGGGAGCACACCTGGCACAGAGGGGAAGCCACACGCATGGAGGCCCGTGTGCCCAGGAAGGGAAGATGGGGTGCAGGAGGTGACAGGAGGTAACAGGGCCAGATCCTACAGGACTTGGCAAGCCACTGTAAAGATTTGGCTTCTAGTCTCAAAGAAACAGGCAGCCATTGCAGGTTTTAATTATAAGCATTTTTTTTACCGAGGTAAAATTCACATAAATAGAATTAACCATTTATTTATTTGTATTTATTTATTTATTTATTTATTTATTTATTTATTTATTGAGAGAGAGAGAGAGAGAGAGAGAGAGAGAGCATGTGTGCACACGTGAGTGCAGGGATAGGAGGGTCCAGGGCGGAAGGGGCAGAGGGAGAGAATCCCAAGCAGCCTTCCCGCTGAGTGTGGAGCCTGACACATGGGGCTCAATCTTAGGACCCTGAGATCACGACCTGAGCTGAAATCAAGAATCAGATGCTCAACCGACTGAGGCCCCCAGGTGCCACGAGAAAGAACCATTTAAAAGTGACCAATTCAGTGGCACTTAGTACCTTCATAATGTGGGGTGACCCCACCTCATTTTGGTTCCAAAACGTTTTCATCACCTCAAAGACAAAGTCCCAAACCCATACAGCAGTCACTCCCCATTCCTTCCTCCCCTTCAGCCCCTGGCAACCACCAGGCTCCATGTCATTGCGACACATTTGCCTGTTCTGGATGTTTCACATAAACGAAGTCATACAATTTGTGGCCTTTCATGACTGGTTCCTTTCACTTGGCATAATGTTGTGGAGGTTGATCCATCTTGTAGTACATGTTAGTACCTTGTTCTTTTCCATGGCTAAGTAATATTCCATTGTACGGATAGATAACAACGTGTTTATCTGCTCATCAGTCCAGAGACATTTGTGCTACTTCCGCCTTTTGGCCTTTATGAATAATGCTACTGTAAACATCATAGGCTTTTAAGTAACAAAGAGACATGAACTCACTTCCATTTTATATGATATATGCAAGGCTATTGTAGGAGTCATCTACTAGCCCAACTTAGTAAGCCCATTTTTATTTATTTTTTTTTAAAGATTTGTTTATTTATTTATGATAGACATAGGGAGAGAGAGAGAGAGGCAGAGACACAGGCAGAGGGAGAAACAGGCTCCATGCAGGGAGCCTGACGCGGGACTCGATCCCAGGACCCCAGCATCACGCCCTGGGCCAAAGGCAGGCGCTAAACCGCTGAGCCACCCAGGGATCTCCAGTAAATCCATTTTTAAATGACAAAAGTTTAGAAGTCAATCAGTGTTTCTCCCACTGTGTTCGCTGGACCCATCCCTCTGTCATGTGCTACCACCTGCTTGGCTATTTAAAATATCTACTCCCACCAGAAGCACTTATTAAATTTTTATAATTTTTCTCTACTATCAGCAATGAGGGGCCAATCCACTGTTAAATATAAGAATGTCCTCAGCATCCAAAATATCAATGTTTTCCAAAACTGACCCAGGGATTTTTAAGAAAGATGGGCAATAATGATTAAGAATGAAAATTCTCCAGCCAGACGGAGAAATCTTTTTGCTTAAAAATACAGAAGACTTCATGGAACATGGTGTCCTGGGCTGGATCCTGACACAGGAAAGGACCAGCATCTGAGGTCAGGGCCATGCCTGACTCAGAGAAAGTTTTCAGCCTTCAGGCTCATTTTCCCTCCTCCACCACATAACTCAAGTGCTTACGACCTGCCAGACACTGGAGGTGGCAGAGAGCAAATAACAATGACCTGTTTTCCCTGTGTCACAAAGCGGCTAGGAAAACAAAATGGCGCCCAGACGGCTGTGAGGCAAGAGCTCTGTGCTCAGGGAAGCCATTCCCCGTGCACCAGAGATCACCCTCTGGGTTTGAAGGAGCTTCTGGTTCCCTGGCTCTCCACCCACAGAACTGTTGTGAGTCACAGAAGTCCTCCTGATAAGGAAAATTAAGGGTGTTCAGGTGACACCATCACCCCCCCTGTGAATGGGCTGGGCTGGTGGGAGAGGAGGCGGGAGGCCCTGCTGATCTCCCAAGCAAAAGCTGAAACTGGAAGCACTTCCCTTTTGTAGTAGAGAGCCTCCCTCAGATTTCCTCCCCAGCGAGTGCCGTGAAGAGGCCTAAAGAGGCCGAGGCCCAAGCAGAAAGACTCTGTGGGGTTTACTGCACCAGCAGCCTGCTCCATTAGCTCCAGGGCAGGTCTGTGGTTCCTGGGAGAGGTTGGGCCAGGCTGGAAAGAGAGTGGGGGGCAGAGACAGAGGACCCCTCTGACATCTTTACCCAGGCAGAGACCCGTTAGGGGTTAGAATCAGCCAGCCTTGAAGACCAAGGTACATCCCTAAGTTCAATTTCGGCCTCTGCGCCTTGTTGGCAGGATAGAACAAGGAGGGGAGGAGGGGAAGGATGAGACCACAGAGTGACATGGACTTTAGGGCACCCCGGGCTTGCCACTCTGTCTATATAACCTCTGAAGAAAAAGTGATCCTCCGAGGAATTGGAAATAAGCCAGATCTTGTTCCAGGAGTCGCATCCCCCATTTCCCTAATTTGGGGGGTGCTGCTTAAGAAACGATTCTCTCCAAAGGGTGGATTGAAAGTTTGCAACAAAGAGCTGTCTACACCATCCCATAATCAGAGCCTCCTATACCACCCCCAGGCCACTTGTTGGAGGAATCGTGGTTCTGAAAAGTCCAAATGCGTGGACCCCACTGACAAAAAAGAATCTTGGCTTTCGCCTGCCTCCCCGCTTAGGCCGTGCTGTGCCCAGTGCCTGGAACAGCATTCCGTACCCACGCTCCAGTCTGGCTTTCACCAGCCCGGTCAGTGTTGTCAGGCAAGTCTCAACTTTTATACCAGCTCCTCGGGGGTATCTCCCCTGCTTCACCCCCCAAACCCCACCCCCCAAATCCCAGCCATTTATATTAGATGCCCCTGTACCTGACCTGTCTTTCTTTTTCTTTCTAAAGATTGTACTTATTTATTTGAGAGAGAATGAGTGGGGAAGAGGGGCAGAAGCAGACTCCCTGCTGAGCAGAGAACCTGACATGGGGCTCAATCCCAGGACCCTGGGATCGTGACCTGAGCCATAGGCAGACGCTTAACCAAATGAGCCACCCAGGCACCACCGACCTGTCTTTCTCAGAAGCTTTATCACACCATATTCTAATGTTATGCCTCCACCATTAACATGGTACCTGGCAAAGAGTGGGCAGGAAATCGAGAAATGTTTTTGGAATGAATGGATGGGTGGATGGGCAGATGAAGTTATACTCAGCAAGTATCTTAGGGCCCACCACACCCATCTCCTTATAAAACATGCAGATAAATAGAAGATAGATAAAGATAGACATCTGGTTAGAATTCATGATTCCCCTAAGAACAAATATTTTTAAAATTTTCGTTATATCAGAGTAAAGGCAGCCTCCTCCCAATAAATGACTTGACCAAGTCACAAGTGATAAAATCAAGTTCCAGTTCACGGAGATTATGTCTATATTGTGATGTGTTTATTTATAATTTTCAGGTTCATTTTACTTGAAAAGAAACATTATGGGGGCACCTGGTTGGCTCAGTTGGTCAAGCATGTGACGCTTACTCTCAGGGTCGTAAGTTCAAGCCCCACATTGGGTGTAAAGATTACTTGGAAATTAAAAAAAAAAATCTTTAAAAAAAATGTAGTGCTAACCTTGGAATTAATAACATGACTTCTATGGAGAATATATATTGAATATAAAAATACCAAATTTTCAAGTTAAAAGAAACTGGCCTGGTCTTCTGGGCCAACTCCATTATTTTACAATGGAGGAAACTAAAGCCCAAAGAAGTTAAGTGACTTTTCCGAGGTCACATACCTGCTAGATGAGAGTCAGGATTGGAATCTAGATTTTTTCAGATAGTAAACTCAGTGCCTTTTGCACCGTGCAACAAAGATAATTGGTTTATAGACAAATTCTTGGAACTTAGCCTATTTATATTTTGGGCTTGTTTGTATTTATAAACCACACATGCCCAGACCTCCGAGGATGACTCCTGTTGCGGATATCCTATGCCAGTTTCAGGACATGGAGTCCAATGTGGTGACGGAGGTAAGAGTCAGCTTTGAGGTCAAGGGGCGCCTGGGTGGCTCAGTCGGTTAAGCTTCTGACTCATGATTTCAGTTTAGGCTATGATCTCATGGATGGTTGGATCAAGCCCCGTGTCAGGCTCTATGCTCAGCGGGGAGTCTGCTTGAGAAGCTCTCCTTCTGCCCCTCCCTCCACTTTCATGTGCTCAAGCTATCTCACTTGCTCATTCTAAAATAAATAAATAGGGCAGCAGGGGTGGCTCAGTGGTTCAGCGCCGCCTTCAGCCCAGGGCCTGATCCTGGAGACCCAGGATCCAGTCCCACATCAGGCTCCCTGCATGGAGCCTGCTTCTCCCTCTGCCTGTGTCTCTGCCTCTGTGTGTGTGTGTGTGTGTGTGTGTGTGTGTGTGTGTGTCTCATGAATAAATAAAATCTTTTTAAAAATAAATAAATAAATAAATACATACATAAATAATTTTTTTTAAGTTAGTTTTGAGGTCAATTACCTGGGTTCAAATTCTAGCTGTGATTCTTTTTTTTTTTTTCTAGCTGTGATTCTGACTTTGACAAATTACTTAGCTTCTCTGTGCTTAGTTATCACCTATAAAGTGAGTATAATGGCTCCTACCTCAGAGGGTTGCTACAAAGAATAAATTATTTACTTCATGTAAAGTGGCCCCTACTAAATGCTAGCAAATGTCAGCTTAAATAATCTTGGTTTAGCAAGCAGCTCATTACCTATATATGAGGTCACTGTAGTCCACCTGAGTCGAGGAGAGTAGTGACCAGAAAGGGTCATGAGGAGGCGTTCTGGGTGCTGATAATGTCATCTTTCCTGGTCTGGTAACTGGTCCCGAAGTCATGTGCAGTTTATAACAACCTATGAAGCTGATCCATATAATTATCAGGAACTGTGAAGGATTTCCGATTTGTCCCAGCTTGCAAGCTGACAAGTCAGCCTGCCATAATTTTGTGGATGCCACCAGAAGACACTCAACTCTTGGGCCAGAAACAAAGGATCTGATTGCTCATAACACAGCAGGCAGCATGAGCCTCATGTTCGTGTCACGCCCCCTCACCCCCTAGTCCCTGGGATTCCCTGGGCACCATGGAGGGGCCCATTGGATGCTGCCCACGCAGCGGCTTTGTGTCAGGGTTGAAGAACCCAGACTGGAGGGAACCCAAATCTTTTAAAATAGGCAGTAAGCCTGCCTGACCTTTACCCTGGAGAGAGACATTGTCTTTATTATACCGGACTGGCTTAATTATATGGGACCTTTGCTCTTGAGGGAGACCCAGCTCTGTCTTCCAAGGCTGTTGGCTCTATGAACACCCTAGACAAGAGAATTTAGAATGAGTGAAGTCAGTGCCTCTGGTTCCAAGACTTGCAAAAAGGCAAGAGACCCGGGAAGCATGGCCACCCGGCAATAGTACGGGCACTATCCTGATGCATGTCAGACTTCAACAAAGAGTTTATTTAAAGTGCCATCTAGAAAAAAAATGTGGTTGTATGGTCAGATAGATTTGGGAAAATCTGGAGTGAATGTTTTTTCCTTAAACATTGGACTTAGCAGAATCCTTCCTATGCTAACGGGCATCACTCATCTTCAAACAGGGGACATGAGTGCAGTTGCTTCTCAGCATCCAGTGCTTCTCAAACTCTTCCTACACATACGTACAAAGCACCTGGGCATCTAGTTAAAGCAGATTCTGATTCTGCATTTAGATCTGGGCTCCCAGGAGGCGTGGGTCCTGCAGCTGGTAGACCGCCACACGTCGAGGGGCAGGGGGCTGGGAACCTCTTCTTCCAGGAACTTCTCACAAGCCTGGATTCTGGCCATCATGCCGTGAGAATAGGGTTTCAGGTTTAGCTCCGCTATTGCGTCCTAATATGGTGGGTGGGGAACCTATGTAAAATTCATTTTTTTTCTTTTTTTTAGATTTTATTTATTCATGAGAGACACACAGAGAGAGGCAGAAACACAGGCAGAGGGAGAAGCAGATTCCCTGCGGGGAGCCCAATGCGGGACTTGATCCCAGGACCCCAGGATCACTCCCTGAGCTTGAAAGCAGGTGCTCAACCACTGAGCCACCCAGGCGTCCCTACATAAAATTCTTAAAAGTAAAATCTCAATGATTCGTAATTCTGGTCACTCAAAGCTGGGTCAGTGTAAAATGCATGAGTACTAACATGCCTTGGAAAGTTCTAAGAGGGCAGAAGTATTTCCTACAGGGTGGGTAAAAACCATGAATGAGGGGCGCCTGGGTGGCTCAGCGGTTGAGCATCTGCCTTTGGCTCAGGTCGTGATCCTGGGGTCCCCGGATCGAGTCCCACATCGGGCTCCCTGCGGGGAGTCTGCTTCTCCCTCTTCCTGTGTCTCTCTACCTATCTCTCTGTGTCTCTCATGAATAAATAAATAAAATCTTTTAAAAACAAAACATGAATGAGGGCGGAGGAGCGATGAAATTGTAATTTTGAAATTGCCATAAACGACAGCCTGAAACACTAAAATCAAGGGCATGTAGTTTGCAAAGCACAGGACAGAGGCTGGGGACTTGTTCAAGTGGTTGGTGGAAGTCTTCCCAAGCCCCAAACAGCAGCAGTCCAGGAGCTGCCCTAATCCTACTGGGGCGTCCCCATGGTTGAGTGCTGGGGACAGAAAACTATTCCCATGTGCCTTCCACACAGCCCTGGGACACCCGGCGTCAAGACTGGAGGGGGATCCCTGGGTGGCTCAGCGGTTTAGTGCCCACCTTCGGCCCAGGGCCTGATCCTGGAGACCTGGGATCGAGTCCCACGTCGGGCTCCCTGCATGGGGCCTGCTTCTCCCTCTGCCTATGTCTCTGTCTCTAATGAATAAATAACTAAAATCTTAAAAAAAAAAAAAAAAAAAAAGACTGGAGCCAAAGCGGTTGCACCCCACCCAGGCCCTCCCTGGCCTTCCTTAAAAATCCAGTCCTCACAACCCTGGCTGCACATTAGACTCATCCGAGAGGCTTTGGAAATCCTGATTCCCTGGCTCTTCCGGACCAGTAAGCTAAGAATCCCTTGGGACAGGGCCCACGCATCAGTGGCTGTAAAAATCCCCCCAGTGATTCTGATGGGAACCGTCACCCCTAAGCCTCCACCAGACTTCAGTGAAAGGAAGTGAAAGCCTTCGCAGAGGGTAAGCGGGGCACAACTCCCCGAAGCACACCTGCCTTCCCCTCCTCTGCTCTGGCTGCCGAGAGCCAGCGTGTTTTGAGAAGAGAGAGCAACAAGAGCATGGTTCATTTCCTTCTAGAAATCACCACGTTCTTCTCTCTCTGTAGCTCATGTTTGGCACGAATGAACTGGTCTCATTTTTAGGGAGCAGCGCACAGCGAACCCCCTCCGGAGCCCTTGACGGGGTAGTTGGCCGGGCTGAAAGTGAATATGGCTCATTTTTCTGACAAGGGGAGTATTAGGCTTTCCCACCTGTTAGGAATGAAAAGGAATCGCGCAGGGTCATTCGTTCCGGGAGGAGTTCGGGGCTGGGGCACGGCTTTCTCCACCGCCTGGCCCTGCGACCGCACTGGACGAGTGACTTCGCCCCGCCAACCCTAGTTTGTTCATGCATCAAATGGGGGAGCTGGGGGCACCTGGTGGCTCAGTGGTTGAGCACCTGCCTTTGGCCCAGGGCGTGATCCTGGGGTCCTGGGGTCCTGAGATCGAGTCCCGCATCAGGCTCCTCGCAGGGAGCCTGCTTCCCCCTCTGCCTGGGTCTCTGGGTCTCTCATGAATACATAAATAAAATCTTTTTTAAAAAATGGGGGAATTTGTAAAGTTCTTAGAGTTGTAAGGAGCATGGATAGAAGGTAATTCATGAGAAGGACTATACACGATGTCCGGGGGTAACAAGCCCTCCGTAAATACCAGCTATTTTGATAAGTTGGTTTGGGCTCATTTAAATGCATGATCCATAGGCTGGGGCTGGTCTGTGGACTGTTTATTACTTCTCCCTCAATGACATATGTAAATTGAGAGTAATTGTCGGGAAACTTTTAGACTAATTTGACAGAGAAATTATCTTTATTGGATCTAATAATAAAACCCTTAGGCGGGATCCCTGGGTGGCGCAGCGGTTTGGCGCCTGCCTTTGGCCCAGGGCGCGATCCTGGAGACCCCGGATTGAGTCCCACATCGGGCTCCCGGTGCATGGAGCCTGCTTCTACCTCTGCCTGTGTCTCTGCCTCTCTCTCTCTCTCTGTGACTATCATAAAATAAAAATAATAAAATTAAAACAAAAAAAGAAAAAAAAATGTTTAAAACCCTTAGGCTTGCAGTTTGTATGCCTTTCTATGCAATTTTTCTAATTCATTTTTATTTTACTTTACGAAAGTACCCGTCTATGGGCTTGCACTTTTTCGTATGTCTCTTTAGTATGTTCTAATATTTCATTTTTATTTCATTTTGCGAAAGATTTCTCCATAGATAAGATTGGAGATGAAAACACTGGTTGTATGCTGTATGTTGGCAAATTGAACTCCAATAAAAAATAAAGAAAAAAAAAGAAAAGAAAAAGAAAACACTGGTTGTTCATAGAAAGACTTTGAAAATAACCAGTTTAAAGATAAATTTATGGGGCATCTGGGTGGCTCAGTTAGTTAAGCGTCTGCCTTTGGCTCAGGTCATGATCTTGGGGTCTTAGGATCGAACCCTGCATCGGGCTCCCTGCTCAGGAGGAGTCTGCTTCTCCCTCCTCCTCTGCCTGCCATTCCCCCTGCTTGTTCTCTCTCTCTCTCTCTCTCTCTCTCATGAATAAATAAAATCTTTAAAAAAATAAAGATAAATGTATGAATACTGTGTCATAGAAATTAGTGGAAAACCCACTGCATTGGTTTCCTATGCTGTATGACAAAGCCCAATAGTGACTCAAGATAACACCCAGTGACTATTCTATGGTTCCCCTGGATTAGGAGTCTAGGCACGGCATGGCTGGCTCCTCTGCTCAGGTCTTACTAGGCCAACGTCAAGGTGCCAAGCGGGCTACAGTCCCATCTGGAGCTCAGTGACCCCTTCCAAGTTTACATTGTTGTTGGCAGAGTTCAGTTCCTTGAAGCTATAGGACTGGGGTCCCCGTTTTCTTATTAGCTATCTGCCAGGGGCTGCCCTCAGCCTCCTAGAGGGCCCCCAAAGTTCCTTGCCACGTGGCCTTCTCACAGACCCACCCCTAACATGGCAGGTCACTCTTCAAGAGTGGCCAGGGAGTGTCTTTCACTTGGGTCCAGCAAGACAGTCTTACATAATGTGATCAAGGGAGTGACATCCTATCACCTTTACCACATTCTAGAGGCAGGAGGCAGGTCACGGGTTCCCCTGGCACTCAAGGGAAGAAGATTATATAAAGATGTGACTCACTGGGGGGTCACATTACGATGCGTTCACCACACCCACCCACAGATAATCTTATTTTAATGGGCTGAGTCTTCCAAGAGTAAGCCATCAATCACCATATAAGCCCAACTTGGCAGCAAGAAGCACACATCCATGTATGAGGAACAGATTAAAAGAATCCTAGAGAAGGAGGCCTGGGTGGCTCAGTAGTTGAGCGTCTGCCTTTGGCTCGCATCGTGACCCCGGGGTCCCGGGATCGAGTCCCACATCGGGCTCCCTGCATGGAGCCTGCTTCTCCCTCTGCCTGTGTCTCTGCCTCTCGCTCTCTCTCTCTCTGTCTCTCATGAATAAATAAATAAAAAAAAAACACACACAAAAAGAAAATGTTACCTTTGATTCCCACCTTTTGTATCAATGATGCTTCTGAAAAATTGGTGCGTAGGGCACATTTTTCTGCAATTATTTTCTGATGAATACAGAGTCCAACATAAGTGCCCTTGAAATAAGATATTTAATGATATGAAAGCTCTTGACCATGTTAACGGTGATTCCCAATAAAGATCTATTTATCCCCATAAACTGCCTGAAATATAATTCTGTAGCTATGGAAATTGCTTAATAAGCCTCTTGAAATCTTGGCTACTTTTTATAGACTATGGGTTAATTTAGGGGGACTGTTTTTAAAAAGCCCTGAGCTCTGCTGGAGCCTACTTGAGAAATTCCCAGATGTCATTCGCAGCAGTACCGGTGTGCACGTGGAATGCGATTTCAGGAGAACCCCGTTTGACAGAACAACAGTGGAAAAGCATGTTTGCACGCACGGGAAAGGTACCCACACACTTCAAGGACTTTTGGATTGGTGCGTGTGTAAATATCAAATGAATGAATGAGAAAAACGTCCCTCCAAAGGACGGAGAGGTCCCAGTAACGGAGCGCAGTTAAAAACAGCTGACAGCTTTGCAACAGAAGGGATTTGGTCATCAGTGGCACCTTCTGAATTTTAAAGATTTTTAATGGGGAAGGCGAGATGGGAATGGAGCAGAGGGGCTCATATGGAGACAGGTAGAGATTATTTCAGGGGAAATCAGTTTGAGACCACATAACGTTGACTGGAAGACGGCTAACTATGCCTTCAGCAGAAAGCTGGTATGTTTACAGAAAGGCCGGGCATCTACGACGCTTGGTTCAAATACATTGCCCCCAAATACCTCCCTCCCGGCTGTTGGAAATGCATCTTTTTACTGGGACACTTGGCCAGAAGTGATTAGATGGGAGAGCCTTGTGATCTCCCTTCTTTTCTTTTCCTTTTTTTTTTTTTTTAAGATTTTATTTATTTTATTTGAGAAAGAGAGAGGGAGCGTGAGCTGGGGGAGGGGAAGGAGGAGAGGGAGAGAATTTCAAGCACAATCCGCACTGAGCACAGAGCCCGACACAGAGCTCCATCTCACGACCCTGAGATTATGACCTGAGCCAAAACCAAGAAGCAAAGTCTGATGCTCAACTGGCTGCACCACCCAGGTGTCCCTGATTTCTAACAGGGTAATAGAGAATCTGTCTTTTATGCTTTCTAGAGAGTTTTTTTAAGCCCACATTCCAGGGCCGCCTGGCTGGCTCAGTGGTTGAGTGTCTGTCTTTGGCTCAGGTCATGATCCTAGGATCGAGTCCCTCATCCGGCTCCCCACAGGGAGCCTGCTCCTCTCTCTGCCTGTGTCTCTGCCTCTCTCTCTGTGTCTCTCATGAATAAATAAATAAAATCTTTTTTAAAATAATAAAATAAAATAAAAACAAAGCCCACATTCCACATAAGAACGATGCGAGATTCCCTAGGCTCAGGAGGTGTTAGCTTTGGGGCGATGAAACAGAAGGAGCTGCTGCAGAGCTCAGGGAAGGCTCTCAGAAGGGCATGCTGGGGAGGCTCTCTTGCCGGAATGCACAGTAGCTCTGAGTAGTGTCCAGGAGTTGAGACAGGCACAAAGAATGGAGGCTGGAGGCATCGAAGGCAAATGCACCCCCATTCTACGCTTGCACCGATTCTTGTGGCCCCTAGGAAGAAATAGTCTAGGGCTTTCAGGTTGACAGTCTTTTTTTTTTTAAGATTTTATTTATTTATTCATGAGAGACACAGAGAGAGAGAGAGAGAGGCAGAGACACAGGCAGAGGGAGAAGCAGGCCCCATGCAGGGAGCCCGACGTGGGACTTGATCCCGGGTCTCCAGGGTCACCGGCTGGGCCGAAGACACATACTCAACTGCTGAGCCACCCAGGTGCCCCAGGTTGCCAGTCTTTTTTGGTTGAACTCCTACCAGGCTGGGTTCAGCTCCACAGAGTAGTGCTGTCCCCTGGAAGTACAATGGAAGCCACAGAAATGAACCACACTCGTAACTGAAAATTTTCCAGTCACATTTTGAAAAGTACAAGGAAACCGGTAAAATGAACATAGTACACTTTACTTGATGCGATCTATCTGAAGTACAACCATTTCAGTAAGCGATCTACAGAGAAATTAGTGGGTGTTTTATATTCTTTTTTGGTACTGAGTCTTCCAAGTTAGGTCTATGTATTACACTCACGGGACAGCTGAACCAGGATCTGACACGTTTCAGTTGTTTGGTAGCCATTTGCGTATACTCGACAGAAAAGGGCAGGCTTAGAGAACGGCGCTCCAACAGACCCCTGGCTGGATGCAGAGCATCAAGACCCACGTGTTGGCGAGGTCGCTGTACATCTAAGACACTAGAGAATAAATCTGGAACATTCCTCCGTGCTCTCTCATGGAAAAATACAGTCATCAAATAATTTATTCAGGAAGGAAATCACTTAAGAAAAGATTAAATATCAAAATATAAAGGTACATTTGTACATGCGTATATAAAATAGTTTCTGGGCTCTCAGCCTAGAAATACCATGTTAATTATACATCGATATGTACACACACACAATAGTCAGATATCCTTAATTTCTCAAGCCATGATTGATTTTGGGAAACCCAAGCAGTCGCCTTTGTCACGGCCTCAGGGTAGTAAGGTGACAATTATTAATGTCCCCATTTTACAAGTGCATAATTTGGCACTGTTTTTTCAGGGACACATATGGGTTTTGGCCTCTGCTGTGGACTAAGCTGTATTTCTCCAAAATTCACATATGGAAGCCCTAACCCCCAAGCGACTGTATTTGGAGATAAGTCTTTTAGAAAGAAATTAAGGTTATATGAGGTCATAAGGGTAGGGCCCTAATCTGATAGCACTGATGGCTTTATAAGGAGAGAAAGATCTCTCCCTTTCTTTCTCTCTCTCTCTCTCTGTCTCTCTGCCTCAACCCCCACCCCCCTACCCGCTTTGTGAGGACACAGCAAGAAGGTGGCCTTCTGCAAGCCAGGAAGAGAGTTCTCAACAGAAACCAAATCCACTGGCCCCTTGATCTCAGACTTCCCAGCCTCCAGAACTGTGGTTGAAGCCCACCAGTCTGTAGTATTCGTTATGGCAGCCTGAGCAGACTAACCCAGTCTCTATTCCTTATGGAATCAGAATTCAGTGTCCAAAGTGGCTCTCCCTGGTGGACATCCACAGATGACCTATACCTCTATCACCAGAATGACTGCGCAAGTTGCCTGTTCATTGCTCAGTTCCAAGGTGTAGAGATGGATTCATCATCCAGAAACTGAAGTCTGTACATATAACTCTATTCTTTAGAAAAGAGAGTGTCTGTGCCTCTCCAAGATGACATTCCTTCTTGCTCTTCTTCCGAAACCACTGGTCTTATTTAAGAGTCATTTGGTCGTAGAGGACCAAAGTCCATCAGAGTGGTTGGCGAGTAAATGAAGAATTTATTGGAAACAAATACTCAAGGATTTCATGGAAAACGGTGGGTTGTACACGAAGGAAGACCAGCTCCAGGCAGTACCTCCTCCCCCGGTGTGTGTGTGTGTGGGGGGGTGGCCTGCACTGTCTCCGCTTTCTCTTCTCTCTTGGTGTCTGCTTCTCTCCTCTTCCTCTCTATAACGGAGTCCCTCTTTCCGTTGGCACAGGTCCAAATGTGGCCACCCAACCGAGTCACACAGATTGGCCAGAATCACTCTGTCTCCACTTTGCCTCCGGGGGGGGGGGGGGGGATCTAATTGTCTAATTGGCCCAGACGCCAACACCCTGTAAAATTGTATAGCGGGTATTCATCAAACATAGTCCCAGTACTTTTGGGAAAATGAGGACAGGCCCGTCCTGCAATGTGAAGTAAAAGCACTAAGCACCAATCACTGTGGTCGCATGAGCGTGGCCCTGCTAAAAAAGCTCTGGGAAAGGATACTAAGAAGATAGTCTCAAATATAAGGGGAGTGTTTCCATTACTGCCGACTGCCTAGCAACAAACTCTGTAAGATTTAGTGTCCTGAAACAATAATTATTTATGATTTCTCATGATTCTGTGAGTCACTGGTCTTATCTGGGTGGTTTTTGGCTCCCCGTGCCATCAGCTGAGGTCACTCGTTCGATTGCACCGACCTGGTGGCCAGGCTAGGCTGGAAAGTCCGAGAAGGCTTTTCTCACTAGTCAGACAGCTCGGCTCTCCTCTACATGCCCCTGGTACATCGTTAGTTTGGGCTTCCTCACAGCACAGAGTTTCTACAGAGTCAGACTTTTTACATGGTAGCTGGTTTCCAGAGGGCCAGTGAAAGTGGCCAGGCCTCTTAAAGTCTAGGCCTCGAACTGGCACGCCATTGCTTCTACAGACTTCTAACGGTCAGAGCAATTCGGGACATCAGCCCAAATTAAAGGAAGGGACCCCACCTCTTGACACTTGGAAAAGCACGTTCCTACAGGGGGAAAGGAAGGGACGGCAGGCTTCATGGGAGACCACCGTGTGGGGATAGGCATCTGGGTGTTTGGGATCATAACAGAGGGGATCTTTTTCTTGCTTCTTTCTTTTTCTCTGTATTTTTGGATTCTTCAATGAGCGACCACTTAAAACAATTATTTATCTATTTGAGAGCACACAAGTGGCGGGGGGGGGGGGGGGCAGATGGAGGAGAGTCCCCGCTGAGTAGGGGGCTCAAGGTGGGGTTCAATCCCAGGGCCCCGGGATCATGACCTGAGCTGAAGGCAGACGTCTAACCCACTCAGCCACCTGGACGTCCAGATGATCCGCATTTTAATAATAATAATGATTTTTAAATGGTGCCAAGTCTGTAATAATAACTTCAGTGGTGCCAAGTTGAATGTCTGGAATAAACAGATCAAGGAGATGTTTCTATGCTTCTTGCAACATGACACTTGCTGGGAAAGAACGTCTCTGCAGAGTAACAGAAACTAGTGGCCGCGGCAGCTGAGCACAGAAGGCACACGGATTTCTTGCTGTCACTAAAAATAAATCCTTGTCCCCTTAAGTGCTCTGCTCCTCGGTCACCGGGCCTGTGCTGTGGCCCTGGGAGGGCTACGGCCTGCATTGCGTGGACAGTCAATGACCCCGCCGGTGGCCCGGGCCTCCTTCTGTGTGAGACCCTGCTCCGCGGGACGGTCTAGCGGCTGGTGTGGCGCCAGGAGGGTCCTGAACGGACGCCCGTGGGCCGCCGAAGTGTTTTTGTCCCACGCGAGGCCGGGACGTCCAGTGCCCCCGAGCCCGGCCCCCGTGGGTGGCCCCGATGGTTCACCACCCTCCCGGGGGAGAGCGGGGGAGAGCGGGGGAGCCCCCTCCATCTAGGCCTCTGGCCCTGGGCCCCGCCTCCGGGAGATGCCCCGCTCCTGCTGCCCCGAAGCCCGGCTACGGCCCAGCCGTCCCTCCGCCCGCGGCCGGTCCCATCCCGTCCGGGGACCCCTCACCTTCAGGTCCCCGCCGCATTCCGGGGTCTTTGCCCTGCGACCCTGGCCCGCCGCGGGAAGTGGGAAGGGCACCCACTCGAGGCGCCTGCCGCGGGGGAGGCCGCCAGGTGGTGGGTGCGGCCCGGCCCCCCGGGGGAGCCCCGAGGCCCGCGCGGGCGGGGGGGGGGCACCCGGGAGGCGGCGGCGCCGGACAGGCCAGGCAGAGGGCCGGGCCAGGGCAGGGGCGCAGGGCCGGGGAGGCACCTGCCGAGTCAGCCCCCACCCCACCCCCCGCAGATGGCTGGCCGTGGCCGTGACCGTGGCCGTGACCGTGACCGCGACCGCGACCGCCCAGGCCGCCTGGAAGCCAGCCCCGGCCCAGGGCGCCTCGCCGCTGCCGTGCGCCCGGCCTCGGCTTCTCTTGCAGCCCTGGCGGTCCCCAGCCGTCGGGGCACCGAGCACCGGAGCCGGCCGGGCAGCCGGGAGCCCTGCAACGGCGCCAGACGTGGGCGCTCCGCTCCTCGCCTTCTCGGGGCGCAGGACCGCCGGTGCCGGACGGACGCCCCGCTACCCGTGGCCGCTCGGACGCCGCTACATTTTTTGAAAGATGTTATGTATTTATTCATGAGACCCACAGGGAGAGGCAGAGACACAGACCCAGGCAGAGGGAGCAGCAGGCTCCCCGCGGGACCCGACGCGGGACTCGATCCCGGGGCGCCGGGGTCACGGCGCAACCGCTGAGCCCCAGCAAACATCGGCTGCGTTGGCGGCGGCGGGGCAGCGGGACAGCAAGGGGATGAAGATCCGCTCCCGCCTGGGAGGAGCTTCCAGAACCGAGAGGCTCGCCCCCCTGGGTCCAGGCGCCCAGGCCGCGGCCGGCCCACCACCCTGACCCGTTTCTTTGCCTACAGGGAGCACCGCCCCGTGCAAACGGCGCCTCCTGCGGACCGAGCCCCGACCCTCTCTGATCGGCTCCCCGAGGCCGAGTGCCGAGTCGGAGGGTCCTGTTGAGCCCGGGGGCAGCGACAGTCCCCCCGTGTCACCGGAGAGACGGGCACCCAGCACCCCTGGCTCGGGACACGCACGAACTCGAGGCAGGGAGGGTTCCAGGCCTCTTCGGGGTTCACGGAAAAGAGGTTTCTCAACGGGAGATGAATTGTGCACATTCCTATTGCGATTCAAAATAAAAGCTCGGGTGGCCTGGGAGGCCCAGAGGTTGAGCGTCTGCCTTCCGCTCAGGGCATGATCCCCGAGGGTCCCCGGATCCAGTCCCGCAGGGAGCCTGCCTCTCCCTCTGCCTGTGCCTCTGCCTCTCTCTGTGTGTCTCTCATGAATAAATCAACAAAATCTTCTAAAAACATTAATATTAAAATTTTAAAAATAAAATAAAAGCTCACCTGCCTGGTTATTGGCAACAATGTCCCTGGCCCTCATCGCCCAGGGTTCTTGGCTCCTTGAGACCTTGAGACTGCGGTCACGGTGATGCACTGCACCGCCCGAGTTAGTTCATCTCAGCTAACCCCAAACGTGAAGTTTATTCTCTTAACATAACCTCAAATATAAGGGTTACACGAGTGGCCATAATAGCATTCAATTTTATTTTCGAATTTGGACCTTTACATCCTGTATCTTGTGATGGCATTGCTGGAACTGTCTGACGTTGGCTAATATTTACAGAGCTGTGCCAGAACTTGATTTATTTCTTCCCCAAATGCAGAGAAATGTCTGAGCTATCACTTCCATTTGTATAGGGAACATTGATTCGAATTGCTGGAGTATTGCGCTTCCAGCTGAAATGTCCATAGACTAGCGGGAAGCATTTTGCTAATGTAATGCGTCGCTCATCAGCCACGGCTAAAAGAAATGTAGGTCGGTCAAGTGGAAGAGAGAAGCTCCACGTAGGTTTTTGGGGCTGTCGTTTTCCTTTTATAAGACAAAATCTGTGAATGCAGGGAGTCCTGTTTAAGATCTAGTCCCAGACCCGGGATCACTCCACGACCTGTGTACCGCCTTTTCACCTTTCATTACCCTTTTTCCACCCTGAAGTAGTTAACATTGTCCTTGATCGCCAATGGACTACCTTTTATTTTTTTCTTAAGTACTAGATTCCTAAGGTAATCTTTAAGTTGGGAGTACTCAATTTTTTTTTATTTTTTTGGGGGGGGAGTACTCAATTTTTAAAGATATTATTACATCCCCACCTAACCTATATGTCATAATCATGGAATGAGGAGTCTCACATAACCAAATTTTCCAGAATTCTAACTTCTGTTGATCCTTGCCAGAGTCACGGAGCCCGTGTCTACACCGTCCCCTTGCTCCTGCAAATTGCTTCTGATCAGCTGCTTCCCATTTTCAGTGGCCTGAGCAATCGGATAACCAATCTCCTTGGAATTACAGACAAAGCAAGAGCAATCAGGTCTGAGTAAGGGCCGAGCCCCAGTCGCCTCGGAGGATCCACAAGCTATGTTGCTGTCATGACGGTCAGAGTTAGACACTGTACACAGGGAGATAATCGGAGTGGCCAGTCTCACCATGTCCTTATCAGTAAATCATTGGTTTCATTCTGCAACTATTTATTGAACCCAGAGGATGGTTTCACATCGTCAGACTCCAGGCTGTCTCCCTCTGCTCGGGCAAGCAGATCTTTTCATCTTTTCCTTGGATGACTCATCCTGTCTGTGTTCTAAGGCTCAAGATATGACCTCTCACTTCAGATAAAAACAGCTTTCTCCACCCCTCACCACAAAGCTCTTATCAAGAGTCTATCTTGCTAGGAAAGCAGCTTGCTGACACCGGGCAGGATGCCTATCTGGGAAGGGAGGCTCCTGGGCCCCTAAGACAGAGGATGAAGGTGCCTGAGAGCTTGCTAGGGGGGCGGTGGGCAGGCCCAGGATTTAAGGGATCAGGCCACAGTTCCTCAACTGCAGGGATGCTTGGTAAAACTGCAGTTTCCTGGGCCCCACTCTTAGAACTTCAGAAGATCTGGGGTTCGGCCAGGAAACTGCAGTTTTAATCCATACCGTGGGGGGATCGTGATACGAGAGGTCTGAGGCCTGCTCTGGGAACCGGGTTAGAGTGCTAACACCATTCACAGAGCGCACAGGACAAGCACACAAAAGCAGATGCTGGTCGGACCACCCTCAGAAGAGAGTGAGAAGCCTTTGTCCTGGTGCGGAGCCGTGTTTGTACAAAAGCCAGAATAATTTGCTGAAAAGAAAAACATCAAAGAATAAGAGCATAGTAATATGGAGGATTTGAATTTCTTTATAAGGTCATCTAACAAGAAAACTCTGGCAACAAAGACAGCTACCAGATTCACTTCCAGATTTGAGACGGTATCAGAAAAGGATCTGCAGGCCGCCTGGGAGATGGGGTTAAAAACAAAAATAAGTATCTCAAGGGAACAGAGTTCTTGTTAGTCTTTAACACGCTAATAGCACAAAAGACGGACTTGAATGGATGGTTTGATCCCTTAGATATGGGGTACCTTCCACTGAACACAGTACTTTAAGTCAGGAGATTCTTCGCTCGAAATAATCACCCTAGGAGGCACAGGCTAGCACCCCCCCACACCCCATCAAAGAATGATCCCCAAAGGCCGACAGTGTTGATTTGAGAAATCCTGTTCTAAAAGATAAAGACTTTATAAAGACATAAACACAATGCCATTATCACACCTGAAAATAATAACTACTATTATATTTGAATAAAGCATGAGTTCCCTAAAACAAGAATTGGGCCTTTTGTGCTCAGGGTTTTTACTGGGAAAAAATCTCCAGGAGATGTGTATTAAGGTCTTAAAGCAGCTTACAACCAGAAACTTACGGGGCATCAGTGAAGTCATCTAACCTCCAGCTACTCCAAGATCAGTTATGATTCTCATTTTCAGATAAAGGCAGTGAAAGAAGAAGTTCCCCTCTATAATGTTGCCTTAAGCCCCCCTTCCCCGTCGGCCCCTACTTCTGGTTAGGGAATTTTTATTTTATTTTATTTTATTTTATTTTATTTTATTTTATTTTATTTTATTTTATTTATTTTATTTTATTTTTTTATTTTTATTTTTTTATTTCTTCCAATATTTATTTATTTATTTAGTATACTTTTTTATTGGTGTTCAATTTGCCAACATATAGCATAACACCCAGTGCTCATCCCATCAAGTGCTCCCCTCAGTGCCTGTCACCCAGTCACCCCATCCCCCCACCCACCTCCCCTTCCACTACCCGTTGTTGGTTTCTCAGAGTTAGGAGTCTTTCACGGTTTGTCACCCTCTGTGATATTTCCCACTCATTTTCTCTCTTTTCTGGTCAGGGAATTTTTAAAACGTACAGTTACCGTTGAGGAAGGGATCTGAAAGCATCCGGTCCCACATTTAGCGTTTCAGGTGAGGCCCAGAGAGCTTCTCTACTTTTCCAAAAAAACACACAGCTGACTTAGTGTAAGTTTTCATAGAATTCATTCAAGTGTTTTTAGTCCAGTTCAGCTTTCCTTCACAAAAGAAAAATTTCGTGGAGAGATGTGCAAAACACAAAACTATAGAAAGGAATTTGCTTTTGCACATTTCTGGGATACTAAGAAATAATAATACAAACATGGGTTGTTGTTGTTGCTGCTGTTACTGTTTTCCCTCAAAATCCAAGCCCTTATTTCCATTCAGGGCAGTGGATGACGTACGCATAAACACTCAGGACGGAGCAGGAGGGACCCCGCTGGCTGGATGAATGATGCTCGGTGGTGAGCAGCAGTTGGATGGGCAGGGGCAGGCGAAGGTGGCATGTAGAGGGGTCCTGAAATCCAGGGGGGAAAAGCTAAGTCTTCATTCCAGTGACTCCCATGGAATGTTGCTGAGGAGGCAAGGAGGAATGGTGAGGTTCACGTTGGGATAGGGAGAGGGTTTTAAAAACAAGGTATGTCAAAAGAAGTAAACATGATGGGGAGGAATTATTCCCACTACATGAAGGTAATTAATTAAATGCCATCCTACATGGAAAAGTATTCAGAAAACTGCAAGCACTAGGCGACTGTGAAGGATTATTATTATTATTACTGAGCATCATTCAAAACAATTACAACATACACCAAGGGACAGAGGTTAGATGAGGTTAGGAGGAGCTAATATGCTGCTTTTAAGGAGGCACCGATATAGAGGATCATAAATAAATTATAATGTCATTCCAGAAATAGAAGTCAAGACCTCACAGTGGTGATCAGTTCTCATTTCTCATTTTTGGAGCAATGAGGCATTGAGCTCCTCATTTAGGAACAACAGTTCCCTGGAGCCTGGGTCTTTGTAGGACATTTCCCAAAGGGAAAGCCAAAAGATGTCAAGCAATTCCCTCTCCCAAGGTACTCTGCGACCAGGACTTGGACACATGACCTAGGCTCAGCCAATCCGAAAGTCCCATTTGTGACTTTGAGTCTTGAGGGAGGCTGGCATGAGGTTATTCTCGGCCAGTGGTGGAGTCAAGGAGCTTCAAGGTGTGGGGAGGTCCAGGAGTAGTGGCGCCAATAGTGAAGCCCTGACCAAAGCAGAATGTTATCTCAGCCTTGTGTTTGGCCATTGGGCCCACTGTTGGTTCTTGCTTTTTTTTTCTGAGTCCAATCTCTCCTTTTTCTGGTGATTACATGAACCACCATGTCCTTCTAATCAATTCCTTTTTGCTTGAGTTATACAGAGTTGGACAATACTGAGGGCCTGGGTCGTTGCCACCATCCAAGGCATACTTAGAATGGCCTGAGTTCTAAGGAACAATAAATAATTTAGGGCAAAGACTTGCATGAGTATTTGTGGTACTAGTAACAAGGCTTATTAGTCCACATCTATATGCCAAATAAGCAAATTCACAGTGGTTTTTTAAATAGCAATCCTAGACATTTATCTCGTCTTCTCTGTGTTCCTGAAATCATCAAGCTCCATCTTCACAAGGTTCAATGTGTATGTGAAGAGCTTCTCATAATCAAGGATGGGGATAAAATGCAATTTAATGGGGGCGACTGGGGGCCCAGTGGGTTAGGTATCCAATTCTTGGTTTCAGCGCAGGCAGTGATCTCAGGGTTGTGAGATCCAACCCTGTGTTGGGCTCCATGCTGAGGATGGAGTCTGCTTAAGACTCTCCCCCTGCCTCTTGCTTGCTCTCTGCTCCTCACCTCTACACACTCTGTCTCTGTGAAATAAATAAAGAAATTTTTTTTTTAATGCAGTATAAATCATAGCATGGGGCAGCCCCGGTGGTGCAGCGGCTTAGTGCCACCTGCAGCCTGGAGACCCGAGATCGAGTCCCACGTCGGGTTCCCTGCATGGAGCCTGCTTCTCCCTTTGCCTGTGTCTCTCTCTGCCCCACCCCCCGTATGAATAAATAAATTAAATATTTTAAATAAATAAATAAATAAATCGTAGCATGCAGTTGGCACTGAGTGCTATAAATACAAAATGTCTGCTAATCAGCTCACAGGGCACAAAAGAGTGGGTGAGCAAGGGCTCTATCCTAAATAATTCCAGTGACACCTCTGCTAACACGTGTGCCTTATCTTCCCAAATATTACAACCGGCTTTTAAGCCAACGTGAAACATCCAACAGATCACGAGATTTTTAAGTGCACTCAGTTGATCCAGGGATCGTTTTCCTACAAATCTGCACAACTGAACAATGATATAAAAATACCATGTTTATACTGGGGGGAAAAAAGCTAGAATCAACATAAATAGCCATCAGAAGGGAACTGGTTAAAGCAGGCTCCCTCCATACAATGGACTACTGTGCAACCATGAAATAAGGCCCATGTCCACCCAATAATACGCAAGGATGCCCCAGGTTTGCCGTCAGGCTATAGGAAAGGCCGGTACAGATGTGCATTGTGAGCCACTGTATGGATCGGTATGCTCCCACTCACAAGGTTGCTGAGTAGGAAGTCAACTGCTGTCAGTTGGATATTTGCAAGTGGAATAAGAACTATTCTGGAAGCTTATGTAAGGTAGTGTCATTATCCCTCCGAGGAATGGGACTGAGAAAGGGTGAACTGTGGCTCATCCATCCTGAATCCATCTTATTTTTAGACTCATTTTTCAAAAGGTCAAAAATGCTGTGATTGTACTCAATTGAAAACGTTGATTTGAATCTGTGGACTATTCAGAAAACTTGTCCAAATTAGTAAGTATTCCTTACCATTAGTGTGATGAATGGATTGCACTGATTTAGAGCAATACTGATTGGAAGCGCTTTGTAATTCTGATTTTATGGGGCTAAGCTGTGACCTCTTGGTTTTTATGATGTTTTAATGATTATCTCAGTAATTGCCATGGTGAATACTGACGGCCAAAGATTATCTCTGTGTCTCTGTCCCTTTTGTGTTGATAAAGTCCTATGGATTCATGAATCCTGACCCACCCCAAATCGGAACACCATAAACTGGTGATTCAGAAGGCTCAACACTCAACACTGATCATGTCTGAATGACAACTCATCAATTCTTTTAAATCAAAAAAGAGGACAGCAAGCTGCTCTGAATAAAGCACCTTTTGAAGAACCATTTTGATATTGGCCTTAGGTAAATACAGAAAAATCCCCCTAACTAAAATGTCATTGGTGGCCCACAATGGGATTAGCCATACTCTGGTTGATGGACATTTAGCAAGGTATGAGGAGTGGGATCTCCAGAACTACGGCAGCTGGGTCATTTTGCCTCAAGGACTTTCAGGTATGTCACCAGGTTGCAGAGTGAGTGGGGTCCTAGGTCTTATTTCTGAGGTGGACCGATCTTGATAGTCAGCTTAGACAGACAGGGATGACCAGGCCGGAGAAAAATGCTTCTTTCGTAGGAGACTCAGGAGTGACAAATCTTAAAAATGCCATGTATGTAGCCTAAAAAAGTCATCGAGGCTCGGGGGCAAGAGTGCTTCAAATACTCTGTGGATACTTGTCCATGCCTGTGGATATTTGTTCATACCTTTCAAATTTAAAATCAATGTGGTCACCATTCCCAAAATGGCTCCTGGGGGAAGCCTTTGAGGCACTCAAGGCCTAAAGTCCCCACATCCCAAGAAGATTCCAGAAACTCTTAACTTCTTCAAGAGTCTAATCTTCAGATCTTCAGTTATGGTGGCCAGAGGTCAAAACATTCAAGTCTGTGATGGCCACATGGATCTGGACCCAGAGCTCAGGGCAGTGGTGAATGCCACAGTTGCTTAGCAGTTTGAATTCACTGTAAAGGGTTCTCGGGAGCCCCCTTGTCAGCAATTCTTTCAGCCCTTTCCTGGCTGCCCCACATTGATTTCACACTGAAAGTCGTAATCAACATCTACATTACTTGGAAGGCCTTTGTTTTTTTAAGATTTTTAAAAATTTATTTATTCATGAAAGATACAGAAAGAGGCAGAGACACAGGCAGAGGGAGAAGCAGGCTCCCTGCGGGGAGCCCGATGTGGGACTCGATCCCGGGACCCTGGGATCACACCCTGAGCAAAAGGCAGACGCTCAACTGCTGAGCCACCCGGGCGTCCCTTCTTGGGAGACTTTTCAACCTTGCCGGAGCTGAAGCTGTGAGTGTGACAATGACAGGCTAGGTAGTCTGGGAGTGTAGCTTTGGCCTTGGAGCTGGATTACGAGGGCTACACAGGCCTGGCACCATAAGTTAAAAATAGTGTGGGGGACATGTGAGGATGAGCAGCAAAGAAGAGGGTGGGTGGGGGAGGAGACTACAGCGCTGGTAAGAGGCACCTTTTCCTGTTCAAATGGAGGGAATGTGAGGAATTTTGATGCCAAGATACGTACGTATTAATGGAAAAATCAGGACAAATATCTTTCCTTTTTCAAAACGATTGCCCCACCATCTTTGTGGCCAATGGCAACCTCAAAAAACGCCCTAGTGTTGCAAGCCATTTCTTATTTGTCTGTAATTAGCTGCCTGGATCGACAAAGAGGAATTGGGAAGTTTAATTTAATTTTCAGCAGGAATCTTAATAACATAACAAAAAAATAGCAGGGGCAGGGAACAGAGAAAAGAACACAATGGAGAGGGTGCTCTGACCCCTCAGCATCAAACAATTAAGCACACAAAGGCACTTGGAGCTGGTCTGGCTCTGGCAAATAGCCATTTTTGTCTTTGAAGCCCTCTCAGTGACATCGTTGAAATACATCTTCAAAAACAGGAAACCGTGTGATTTTGATTTTCTGGCAACCTCGCCCTTTCTTGTGAACTGCCAACCTGACCATGAGCTTTGATTCACGCTAAAGGATGGAGGCAGAAACACAAGTATTTCCTTTTCATCTCAATGTCCATGTTTTCAGAAACAGCTCCGAAGCTAAGTTGCTTGGACTCGTTAAGGAACCCAATAGACATTCCTGCAATGAGGCCCCTACCGAGAGGGTGGAGGTGCACGTCGCTTTCTTTTGGGTTTGTCGCTAGGATGCGTAGGCAAGTCTTGCGATGAGGGAGGTACTAGCTAATTAGTCATTCCGAGAGGCGTTACTGATTGTCAGACTCGACAGCAAATGGATATAGAAATATCATGATGTATCTGTTTCTTTTACCTCGAGGCAGTTGACCTAGACCAGGGGGTAGCAAACTTTTCTGTAAAGGGCCTGATAGTAGGGGATCCCTGGGTGGCTCAGCGGTTTGGCACCTACCTTTGGCCCAGGGCGCGATCCTGGAGACCTGGGATCGAGTCCCTCGTCAAGCTCCCTGCATGGGGCCTGCTTCTCCCTCTGCCTGTGTCTCTGTCTCTGTCTCTGTCTCTCTCTCTCTCTATGTCTATTATGAATAAATAAATAAAATTTAAAAAAAGAAAGGCCTGGGATCCCTGGGTGGCGCAGCGGTTTGGCGCCTGCCTTTGGCCCAGGGCGCAATCCTGGAGTCCCGGGATCAAGTTCCACATCAGGCTCCCTGCATGGGGCCTGCTTCTGCCTGTGTCTCTGTCTCTGTCTCTCTCTCTCTATGTCTATTATGAATAAATAAATAAAATTTAAAAAAAAGAAAGGCCTGATAGTAGATATTTTCCTTTTTAGTGGCCGGACAGTCTCTGTTGCAACTACTCTACTTCTGCCTATGACCAAAAAAGCAGTTGTAGACAATGTAAAAACGGATGGGCATGGCTGCGTGCCAATAAAACTTTACTCACAAACAGGTGGCAGCAGGCTGCATTTAGCCTATGAGCCCTACTTCAGTGACCCCTGAGCTACATGATTATACTTCATTCTCTCCGGACGCCTGGTGGCTCAGTGGTTGAGCATCTGCCTTTGGCTCAGGTCGTGATCGCGGGG
This sequence comes from Canis lupus familiaris, assembly GCF_011100685.1. Lineage (NCBI taxonomy): Eukaryota > Metazoa > Chordata > Mammalia > Carnivora > Canidae > Canis > Canis lupus. Next base: position 9,464,364 of record NC_049260.1, on the reverse strand, counting down.
TCCCGGGATTGAGTCCTGCATCAGGCGCCCCGCATAGAGCCTGCTTCTCCCTCTGCCTGTGTCTCTGCCTCTCTGTGTGTGTCTCATGAATTAAAAAAAAAAAAAAAAAAAAACTGTAAAAATTACTTCATTCTTTCTGACCGTTGAAGTGTATTTTGAGACACACAACACACAAGGGCAGTAAAAACACCAGAATGTTCTCTTTCTCCCTGGCACTGACTCCTTTACATCAGCTTATATTCTAAAACGTGGTGGCCCTCGAGGGAGGGACTCTCTCTTTCCCTCTCTGCCCGCACGTCTATACACTGCAACCTGAATTCCCTACACAGCACTTCAGAAACCACCAAGCGAAGACATCTGGTGCCCTCTGCGTGGCCAAAGCTGGGGGTGGCCCTCCAAGCCTCCACCTTCTTGACCCATCTGTGGTCTCTGAATTTACTCACCTCTCTATAACTCTTAAAACTCTGGACCAGGGCAGCCAGGGTGGCTCAGCGGTTTAGCACTGCTTTCACCCGGGGTGTGATCCTGGAGACCCGGGATCGAGTCCCACATCTGGCTCCCTGCACGGAGCCTGCTTCTCCCTCTGCCTGTGTCTCTGCCTCTCTCTGTGTGTGTCTCTCATGAATAAATAAATAAAATCTTAAAAAAAAAAAAAAAACTCTGGACCAGCTCTCTGGCTTGTCCGCTGGCCTTGGCCTGTTGCACCGAGGTCTGGACAGCTGCCTATTTTTCCTCCATCTCTGCCAGGGTCAGCCTGAGCCCTCGCCAGTCCCATTCCCCACGACACCCATCAACCATCCTCACTCTCTCCTGATTATTTCCTTGAGATATGTTGGACAACTGTAACTTCATCTACCCAAATCCCTCAGTCGAGAATCTTGGAGTCGCCCATGACCCCTCACCTTTGACCTGCAAACTGATCACCCCACGTACAGCCTCTCCTCTCACTTCCTGAGTCAGTCCCTTGTCATCTCTTGGCTGTGAAAAGTGTCCTTAGCTGCCAGTCTCCCTCCACTGAAGGATCCAGATAGTCATTTAGATGCTTGAGTGAAGCTCTCTGATAAATGGAAACCAAAAGCCAAGGAGAAACACCAACTTTTTATTTGAAAAGAATAAAGCAGTCGAATGTAGAGAGATGATATTCCGGACCACTGGACACAACGTTTATGAGCTGTAGGGACTGTTCCCTTCCTGGAGCCCTTCCTCCACCAAAATATATATGTATGTACTCAAAGTTTGAACTTATGACTATATTGGTTTGAGGAGGAGTATAATCCAGGCTGGATCATATTCGGCTTTTTTCCTTCTGGTTTTTAGAAGAAATTGAAATAATATGAGCCCTTAGTTCCGTGCCTGATGGAGAAGTCACTGCCGGAGGGGATTTGTCAGATGTTAATAAAAGCACAAGAGTTCTTTAAAAAAAAAAAAAAAAAAAAACTCATTGTGTAAAATATTTCCTGTTTTAAGCTGTTTATCCTTCTTTTTTTTATCCTTTTTGTTGTTGTTGTTTTTTAGTATCCTTCTTTTAAAGAAAAACGTAATTAATAGCTGCCAACAAGAAATGTTGACGTTGGTACTGGAGTTATATTTACCCATAAAATATTTGGTGACATTCTTAGATTTTGATAGAAAGATGAAACAAATCTTTTTATATTTCAAAATAAGTGATTAACAATAGAGGGAAATTGGCATTCTGATTATGCTGCTCTTTTTCTCTAGCTTTCTAATTGGCAAAAATTGTATATATTTAAGGCATACAATATAATGTTTTGATATATATTTACACTGTGAAATGATTACTACAATCAAGCTAATTAACATTTCCATCACCTCCCATAATTACCATTGTTCTTCTTGTTTTGTTTTGTGGTGAGAACACTTAAGATCTACTCAGCAAATTACAAGTATACAATAGAGTATTATTAACTCCAGTCACACTGCCACATATTACATCCCCGGAACTTATTCATCATCCTACAAAACTGAAACCTTATCCCTTTTGACCAACATCTCCTCATTTCTCCCATCCCCACCCCCACCCCAGGCAACCGCCATTCTACTTTCTGCCTCCGTTAAGTTCCACTTTTTTTAGATTCCACAAAGAAGTGATTTCATGTAGTATTTGTCTTTCCACAGGGTCTGGTTTATCTCATTCGGCGTAACGTCTTCCAGGTTCACCCATGTTGTGCCAAATGACAGGGATTTCTCTTTTTTTGAGACTGAATAATATCCCAGTATGTGTGGCTGTAGAGCTGCAATGAGCATGGGGGTACAGAGAACCCTTTGAGATCTTGATTTCATTTTCCTTGGATATATATATACCCAGAAGTGGGATTGCTGGATCGGATGGTAGCTCTATCTTTAATTTTTTGAGGAACCTCCATCCATAACGGCTGTACCAATCTACATTCCCACCAAGAGTGCACAAGGGTTCCCTGAGAAAATAAATCTTGATATGCTCTATTTATGCTCTAACAACGAAACGAAAGCCAGCTGTCACCTCTTTGGCTACTACTAGAGAAGTCATCAATCTCAAGCGAAAACTCTCTAGATTTTCCATTCTATAAATCAATTGAATTTCCTGCCTCATATCCTGATTCATTTGATTACTTCTTTGGTTCATCCAGCCAACATTTGTTAGCATAAACCTTATGCCAGGAAATGTGTTAGGTCCGGCCATACAGCAGCAAGTACATACTGATGTGGGAAGCAAAGGCAAAGGAAAAAAAATTAAATTTCCTTACTACTTACAGCCCACTGACAAGTCCTTGGAAACAGGTAGAGTGACATTCCTCTGGGAGCTCAGCTGCCTCGATGTGAATACCTCGCTAAGGGCAGAAGGCAAGCTTAGCTTAATACTATCCCACCCCCCACCCCCAGATCCCACCCCCCCACCCCCCACCCCCGCCTCCTCCAGGATCCTGTAAATCTACTTGAACATACAAAAATTCCTTTGGAAACGTCTCCTATCTCTACTCCCCAAGATATATCTGTTGGTGATCATCCCCCAGCCTGTGGCCCACTGACACATTGGAAGGGTCTCATGATTCAGGTTTTATTAGGTGGTAATAAGGGGGGGTTTCCCCTCAAGGTCCTGGAAACCTTGCTTCCAGAATCCCTGAGAGACTCACGCTCTCCCTAACCCCCTCCCGACTTGCGAGTATATAAAGTGGGGGCCACTCCTCACCACCCCAAGTGCAGACATTTCGCTCATGGGTCTTGTCCCCAGGCTTTAATAAAACCACCTTTTTGCACCAAAGACAAGTCAAGAATTCTTTCTGGATCTTTCACTCTGAACTCCAACCGATTCCTACATCTCATACCTTCCATTTTAATGGCCACATTAACACTGTGGCAATAGACCTGTCATTAGATTATTCAGAAGCTGCCACTGACACCGTCCCTTCAATCAGCCACAACACTACAGGTAAGCCACGGCTGGACAATGCAAAAGTGATTTCTACTTTACCTCCCAAGGCATTTTGTGGATTCCTTTTTTTTTTTTTTTTTTTTTGTGTGTGTGGATTCCTGATAGAGGAGGGTGGGATTTTGAGGAAAGATCAGCAGTGTGCCTTGTTGAGGATTAGGCTTGTTTTTCTGTTTTGGGTTTTTTTTTTTTTTCTTTTAAAGATTTTATTTGTTTATTTGACAGAGAGAGAGAGCACAAGCAGGGGGAGTGACAGGCAGAGGGAGGAGAAGCAGGCTCCTCGCTGAACAGGGAGCCCGATGCAGGGCTCGATCCGAAGACCCCAAGATCATGACCTGAGCCAAAGGCAGACCCTTCACCAACTGAGCCACCCAGGCGCCCCAAGGATTGAGTTTATACAGCACCTCAATTTCTCTCCTCGAGAGCAAGGAAGATGAAGAATGTTTTAGGTTCAAGTTTCTCAAACGGGTTTTGAAACACAGGGGGGTCTTAATTTTCTAGTAAAACAACACAGACCTGTTCGGGATCGGAGGCAACTAGTGTTTAATACAAAACCTGGACAAACCACAAGACACTCTTAATCATAGGAACAGACTGACGGTGGCTGGAGGGGAGGGGGGGCAGGGGGACGGGGTCCCTGGGGCATGGGCATGAAGGAGGGCACGTGATGGGATGAGCACTGGGCACTCAGGAGTCACTGCCCTCCGCCTCCGACACCAGTGATGCAGTCTACGTGAATCATTTGAATTTAAGTAAAAATTAAAGATAAATAAAACTTGGAGCTTGAGGCCTTTCTTGAATGTGTGACCCTGTGTCCTGGGTTCAGTTTTTGCATTTAGAGTGTCTCCATGGGCAGCCCGGGTGGCTCAGCGGTTTAGCGCCGCCTTCGGCCCAGGGCGTGACCCTGGAGACCCGGGATCGAGTCCTACGTTGGCTCCCTGCGTGGAGCCTGCTTCTCCCTCTGCCTATGTCTCTGCCTCTCTCTCTCTCTCTGTGTCTCTCATGAATAAATAAAAATCTTAAAAAAAAAAAAAATAGAGTGTCTCCGGATGGTGGAGAGAACGTACAGCGCCTGGCCCAGAGGAGACGCTCACGGGCTGCGGGCTTGCTCGCTCACCACGCACACTCCCACCCACATCACCAGTTGACTCCAACGTACTTTGGAATCAGCCGCAGTTGCCTGGCGCGCCCGGGTAGGGCCACAGCATGGGTGGCCAACTGGCAGCAAAGAAATGACTTTGTCTAAGAAGCCCCAGCTAAGCCAACGGTCGCCACAGACAGGGGGGCCTCGGTCTCCGCACTGTTGCCATTGGGGGCCAGCTCATTCTTTGAGGTGCAGGTTGACCTGCGCCCCCGGGGATGTTTTGCAGCCTCCCTGACCTCCACCCGCGAGATGCCTCCACTCCCAGATGGGACCACCCAAAACAGCTTCCAGAAGCAGCCATCTGGCCCGCGGAGGCCAAAGCAGGGCCCCAGTTGAGAACCACCAACATAGCTGCTAAACTTCTGCCCTGGAGGACCTGCTGGATTGTCCAGAGAGCCAAATGCAAGGGAGTGAGGGAAAGTGAAAGTGTCTGGTGACTCCCCCTCAAGCTCCACCCCAGGGCCCGGATTCCCATGGCCCGGGACAGTCCCACGGCCTGCAGTCCGGGCCGCATCCCAGCACAGTTGCTCAGGTTGCTCAGGACCTCAGCGGGTAAGGCGGGGGCAGGATTCCCCGAGTGACTCCCGGGACCAGCAAACTGGGGAGCTCTGCTGGAGGCATGCGTGTGAGTGTCCGGATGACTCGGCCACTTGGTGGGAGGCCTAGGTCTCCCCGTGGGTACACAACACAGATCCCGGGGTGGACACAGGCAGCATCTGCAGACGGCCACCGTGGGCCTGCTACTGCGGTCAGTGCCCGAGAAGCCAAGGCGGCCGCGACTCCCTTCTTGCCCTCCGGGGAGTTAGTCCAGTTGGAAAGACTCCTGGAAAGGCCACTGAGAGGGGCTCTCATAGAGCTTGCACGGAGGAGCGCACAGAAGAGAGGTGGGGGGCCGGGGCAGGGGGGAAATGAGAGAAAGCTTTCTTTTTTTTTATTTTTTATTTTTTTTGTTTTTTTTTTTTTAAGATTTTATTTATTTATTCATGAGAGACATGGGGAGAGAGGCAGAGACACAGGCAGAGGGAGAAGTAGGCTCCATGCAGGGAGCCCGACGTGGGACTCGATCTCAGGACCCCGGGATCACACCCTGGGCCGAAGGCGGATGCTCAACCACCCAGGTGTCCCCCGAGAGAAGACTTTCTGAGGGAGATGTATGCTTTGGTTGATTCTGAGCCCAACATTCGCTGCTGCATTTGAGCAAAAACATCGGCCTAGCATCTAGAAATTGGACAAAATGCTGAAATGGGAGTGAACACAAAGCACTCAAAACCTAGATTATTGGTAGTGAACCTTCCCTCCCTGTGCCACCCGCCCACCGGGCCTGATAAATTAGCAACGTCTGATTGGCCGTCGGGGCTGAAATTGCTTATTCAGCTACCGAGGATGGATGCTCCCTCCCGGTCCTCAGCCCAACAGTCACACCTTTGACTTCTAGACGTTTTCACAATGAGTGGTAGATTTTTTTTCTTCTCCTAACATTTTACTATTAAAAATTTCAAACGTGATGCAAAGTGGAAAGAATGTTATTAGAGAACACTCACATTCCCGCCACCTCGATTCCACCGTTGACACATGGCTATACTGGGCTTCCCCATCTGTGTGTCCCTCTGTCCATCTACTAATGCAAGTGGTACATTTCTTTGAGTTCCTTCTCAAGGACTGCAATAACAGAGTGAACTTTTTTTTTTTTAAAAAGCCTTTCCTACATTTTTTAGCAAGCATTATCATCATTTGTTAGCCAAGTCACATAACGTGGGGTGTGGTTGGGGTGGGAAGAGTCAGGCCTTCAGTTGTTAGAAACCAAGTCTCTAAATTACTATACTTATCCTAATAACTCTTGAGAAATAGCCTTTGAATTTGCTTAAACATTTCCTGTGGTCTTTGCAGATAACCTCTAGTGGAAAAAAAAAATTGAAGTGACCATATTGGCCCTAAACACTTTGGGTCGTTGACAAAACCTATGTGAAAAATGTCTTGCAGCTTCCTCAACCCAGAGGTGCCTCAAATAGACTTCCTCCCTTTACAAAGGCTTAGAGATTTGCATATTAAGTTGTTTCTTTTTTGAGAGACATCTCACAAATACTCCAGCTGGGAAGAGAGCTACATTGCCCCATCTGAGAGCCCAGCAGAATTTCTTCGGGGCTTTGTAACTTGGGCACTTGGTAGTAAAAGAATGCTTTGAGCCTATTGAACATCGTAGAATCCTTTTTGGTTTATTTCTAGATGGTTGTGCCTGATAAACAGCAGTTCTGTAATCCGCATTTGTCTGCACCTGACATTTCATCCTGCTTTGTGAGGGAGAACTGTTCCCCGATTTGACATTCTTCTAAAGAAAAAGGAGAGAGCACTGAATGCTTAGCCGAACACCGCTCGTTGGGGTGCGTGCATGCGTGTGGGTGTGTGTGCGTGCATGCCTGTGTGTGTGTGTGTGTGTGTGCGCGCGCGTGTGTGTGATTACAGGGCAGATCCAGAGTACTGCTTTCAGCTAAACTTGCTGAGGCTTTTGTAAGTTGTATTGATCCAGAGGGGACATAAAGCAGTAAGACTCGTTGCACAAAGCACTCAACAAGATTGGCGTCCTTTCTTAACTCTTACACATCTCAAGCTCAAAATAGAAGGAAACCTGACGCAATCACGGCTTGCAATTAGTCAAGATGTCTCATTGGCTAATTAGGGTGCCAAGTGGCTGGTGGGGAAATGGTGGCAGGAATTGGGGATTCCCTGCGGGCTTGGCTTCAAGGCTGAAGATGACTTCCAACCGGCTGTGGACAAATCTCCACAAATCCATCCTTAGCACTGCTGGTCTAGAAAGTAGAAATGGCTTTTGAGGAGTTTGCCAGCAGAGGAGACAGGCCGAAGTATGTAGTTCAGGGACCCCAGGTCGGTCGCTTCTTCCTGCGTGACTTAAGACACAGGTCACCGCTGGCAGCCAGAGATCTCTGGCTCTGGAGTCCACCCGGAGAGCAGGAGAGGAAAGGCCTGGGCAAGGGGGTCGGCACCTATGGGCCCGGCCTCTGCAGCGAAAGAGCAGGTGGGGACCAGGTGTCGAGCAGACAGGCAATAACCGGGCGCCTTTGGATGGCCTAGCTCACGGTGGCCCGTTCTTTGTTTCTGCCTAAAGCAGTGCAGCTCACGTGGGGGTGAGCTCAGCGTCGGGGGAAGCAAGCCCGGGTTGCAGGAAGACACGGAGCGCTTCTCCCAGAACGTTCGACCGCTCCAGTCCCCCTGCAAGCCATGTGCTGGGCAGGTCTTGAACTTTGTAGATTCATTAGAGGATCGTGTAATGCCCGATGGGAGTGAACAGAGCCGGACAGGACCCAGTTAAATGCCCCGAGCCCGTGGCACGTCCTCCTCCCCGGTCCTCCAGCCCAGTGCGGACTTGTGAATCATTTCTAAAGGCAGAGGATTAAGATATCCATAAAACCATCTTACAGCAACCAGCCCCCAAACCAGGCTTTCTTTTCACTCATCTTATTGTCGTGATGAACATGCTTTGCCTTCATAACATCTTGACCCCTGTTTTAAGGAACTTGAGGGTCCAGAAGCTCTCGGCTAGGACATCCCCAGAACCTGTCTTAGTCTCGTGTGAACAAAGCCCTCCAGCATGCCAAAGCACGCCACACGGAAAACTGGAGGTGAGAAAGGGTGAAGAAGCTGAGAGCGGAGAAACCCAATGAACAAGGCTTGGAAGAGACTGGAGATCTCTTGACTAGACATCGTAAAACACGCGGTCATTTCAAGAAGGAAAATTCAGAAGCTGCCAAATTCGGTCATTCCGCAGCGTCAGTACAGGCTGAGAGTGGGACACAGTTCAAAGCACCGGGGAATCAAAACACTCAGCCCCCGGAATGCCAGGACTGATATTTGATATAAACCAAAACTGTAGGAAGGATCAAGCCTAATTGGGCCTGACCAGCAACCAGATGCTCTCAAAGGAGAAATCTGAAATCTTGAGTTTAACATCGTTTGGGCCACGGGAGCAAAATTCATCAAGAACGCTCAGAAGGGGCGAAACAAAAATATTCTGCTGATCTTTCTCTTAAGGAACATTGCCAGAGCGCATTTTCGAACGCTGCTCAGTGTCAAAAAGCCTTACTGTCTCTTTCTGTTCTCGTCTTGTTTCCTAATTCCTCTTACACACATCATTTATATTTCCTGTTTATACGTTTCCTATGGACATGAAGAAAGAGACCACGGTTCATCCTATCAGCTTGCTGTTGGAGAAATGCTCTGCGATAACAGATCCTTGAGATTAGAAAACCAGCTGGGACTGGTCTCGGGGCTCTTGGTCCCACCTCATTTCAATCCTGTGCTGGTTTTCCAAATTACTGGGGTGTCTATTTCCTTTGTAAATGAAGATGCTTCTCCCTCCGGTTCAATTTATGGGGGCTGATTGGCTCTGCTCTGCTCTGCCCTTCGAGAGAGGGCCCGGCCTTTTCTTCGGCTCCCCTACTATTTGCAGGGAGGCCGGTCGCCTCCGAAGGTCATTAACACTTTAGCCCGGAAGCCCAAGGAGAACGCGGAATGTCCCTTCCCCATCGCGGGGCGGCCCGGTTCTGGGGTTCTGTCCTGAACCTCAAGCAGAGACAGGTGCACAGAGAAAGGCCCGCTCTGCGAAGACCAGTTTCGCCAGGAAGTGAGATGCGCGCAGCACCTCGGAGGCCCTTGGCGACCCTTTCCCTCCCACCCCATGGCTAATGCTCCAGCATCTTCGGAGCCCAGCATCTTCGGTCCTCACCCGCCCCCTAACACGAACCACAGAAGGACTGTGGATTCACCGTCCGGACAATCCTGCTCCCCGAAAGGCAAAGCGCAAGAGTGCCCGGGGCCGGAGTCAAGCGGGCTGGGCTGCAAGGGCAGGCTGGAGTAAGACCCGAGATTTTTCTTTTTAATCTTTTAAAAAATCAGCTTGTGGGATGTCTGGGTGGCTCAGCGATTGGGCACCTGCCTTCGGCTCAGGGCGCGATCCCAGGGTCCCCGGATCGAGTCCGGCATCAGGCTCCCCGCACGGGGCCTGCTTCTCCCTCTGCCTGTGTCTCTGCCTCTCTCTATATATATATCTGTCATGAATAAATAAATAAAATCTTTAAAAAAAAATTTTAAAAAAGTCAGCTTGTGAGGTGCAACTTACATCTAGTAAAACCTGCCAAGGCCTGCTACTCGGAGGTGCACTCTTCTAGAAGCCGTGGGGAAACTGCACCCTGTGCAGTCAGGAAGCATGCGCTGTCCTGTCCCTATCCGCCACTCCCCACCCTGCACCCCAAACCACCACTGTCACTCAGTGGCTCGGAACTCTGCCTCTTCCACCAAATGCAAGAGTTGAACCAGGTGACAGCGAGGCCCCCGCTGAGCTTTCAGTGAATAGCGTGGTTCTAAATGACTCTAACACCAAACGAGTCCCAGACTCTGTCTTCCAGAAAGGTCTTTGAAGACCCTTATGAGTGAGGCTCACCACTGAAAGGACGAAGCCCCTGCAGCTGTTTTATTTTGTACCCCCTCTGCTGCCCGAGTTGCCGAGCACATGGCAGCCAAGGGCTCCCGCCTCCCCCCACCCCTGCAGCCCCCACCCAGCAGTGAGAACAGGAAACCAAGTTTCTCAGAAAGTTCAGGCTGCTTGGCCGGGTGCCAGATGTCACTGGAGTAAAAGTGCCGAAGTCAGGCCCAGAGGGCTGTCTTCCCCCCAGTTACCCAGAAACTCTGGCCTTACACTCCTCCCTTAAACCGACCTGAGCATAGAGGCGGCACCATTTGTGCAGCTGGGGAAGTTGCAGGTTGGGGGTCCCGTTTCCTCAAGTGTCTGGGCGACACGTGCTGGCCCTGCTCCCCTTGGGGTCCGCCCTGCCTGTTGCCTCTCCTCCCCCACACCCAATGACTGGGTGCTTGCAACTGGCCACGCACTCACATTCCTGAGGCCCAGTTTCTCTCCCCAGAACCCAAGCGAGACGTTTCCCGACACCACTTGCCGGGCTTCGACTCTCTGGACCGTGTTCTCCCCATTTAACACCCTCTGCCTTGATTCCTGCCGCTGGGGAGGAGACGGGTAGCCTCTCTCTGGCCTTTCCTCCTCCAGGTGGACCCCAGAGCTTCATACCTGGAGGCCGTTCCAGTGGGAAGATGGCCTCACTGCCTAACTCCTGGCATTTGTGGTGGCCCCATCCTGCTGGAAGCTGATTTCCGTGGAATCTTGTCAACTGGACCGACAAAACCACACCAAAGCCTGCATTCGGTTGGAGTCAGGGGAGCTCATGCTCATCAAGCTGCACCCTTAGCGTGGCATCTCATGGCCCTTTACCCTGTTCTATTATTTCCAAATTGCACGTCTTGGCTTCTAACATACTACAAAATTTCTGTTTTTATTGTGTGTATTGTCTGCCTCCTCTCATTAGGACGTAAGGGCGTGAGAGCTGGGATTCATGGCCGTTTTCTTTATACTGAATAAAGAGGCCACAGGGCTGAGGAGGCTCTAATGCTATGGAGGCCTACGTAAGCAAACTGAGATCTAAGCCTGTAAATGCCTCAACGTTACCAAGTTGAAACCACAAACTAACCCATCACAAGCAGCCAACCAAGCTTGAAGCGATGGCCAATCAATCATTTCCTTACCCTGCTTGTGCCTTTTCTCTCTAAAATCTCTTTCCTGAGCTCCTGTCAATGGCACATTCCTAAGCATTACCAGTTCAGCACTGCCGCAGCCCAATCGATCTGTGCTCAAGTAAACTCTTCACATTTTTAATACGTCTCAGCTTATCTTTTAACACTGGTAAAGGCTCAATCTTTGCCGCGTAGTTAAATGAATGAATGAATGAATGAATGAATAAGGTCTCATGGAATCTTCTCGAGATCTTCTTTTAAAAAGCGAATCCTAGAAAAATAAATAAAAAATAAATAAAAAATAAAAAGCGAATCCTTAAATAAATCGATAGAAAAAAAACAAAAAAATTAATAAATCGATAAGAGTATTCTTGAGTCTGTGGTGAGTCAAACAACAACAAAAAGGGAATAAAGAGAGTAAGAATGTGTTGACTGGGACAGCCCCGGTGGCTCAGCAGTTTAGCGCCGCCTTCAGCCCAGGGCGTGATCCTGGAGACCCGGGATCGAGTCCCGCGTCGGACTCCCTGTACGGAGCCTGCTTCTCCCTCTGCCTGTGTCTCTGCCTCTCTCATGAATAAATAAATAAAATCTTTAAAAAAAAAAGAATGTGTCGACTGAATAATCTATCCGGGGAAGTAATCACTATGCCTCAAAAGATATACCATGTGGAATGCTACACAGGAATAAAAAGAAATGAAATACTGACAGATAAAATATGGCAGCTCTCAAAATATTTAAGCTGAGTGAACAAGGCCAGACTAAAAGGGTATCTACTCTATGATTACCTTTATAGAAAATTAGTCTACAAAACACAATCAATAGTCACAAAACAGGTCAGTGCTTGCCCAGGCACTGAGCGGGGAGAGCGAGGGATTACAATCAGGCGCGAGGAAACTTTCAGGGATGATGGACACACGCATTATCTTGGCTGTGGAACTGGTTTCGCGGGTGTGCGTATGAATCAAAACTCACCACAGTGCACCTTTTTAATACATGAGGTTCGTTTGTAATGTCAATTATTGGTCAATCAAGCTGCAACACGCAAAAAGAGTACATTTAAATGCACCGATCACGAACTACCCTCTGAACTCCCAACAGGCCGTTGACCCCTTTGACTCTCCTTTTCCTCGCCTCCACCTCCTCAGAATCATAGCGGTCAGCAGGTAGGCACTGAGTGAACTGGTGTTACAGAGTACATTTCTGCTTGTCGTGATCTAGCCTAGGTTTCTGTTTCAGCGGCAAAGGAACCATATATAACCTACTTCTCTGTCTCCATTTTTCCCAGAAGAGCTGTCTTGCATTTTTATCGCTCGTTCGACGAGTGTTTGTTGTACTGTTTCATAAATGCTTTTTCGATTTCCCCTGATCTCTCTTGAATTCTCATCCTGTCTTCCAAACTGCTGGGCACCCACCCTCAAACTCCCAGTCTTCTTTCCATAAGCTTATCCTGAAACTCTAGAGAGGAGGGTTTGCTCTCCCAACCTACAAATCGTTGCTAAAACGAAGGGATATGTCGTCAGTACGAACGACTGCTTAAAATGAAAAGAAGTGTGAGATCTTTGCTTGACATACCCCTTGTCTGCTTGGCCTTCTTTCCTGGGAGGGCTTCACCATGTGTCCAGATGATGCAGTCAGTTGTGTCAGGGCCATTCCCACACGCACTGTAGATTCCTAGGTCCCGTTCATGCCCTAGTCGTTTCAGGAGCTGTCTTTCTTTTTAGATGCTCTTTAGCTGTCTTCCTTTTTAGATGCTCTTGGGTCACATATTCATGGCCCACCCACATCTTCACTTTTTAAGAATTATATGTGAAATCATCTTTCCCCAGCGAGGCTAGTTCAGGTGTAACTGTGAAGGAGACGAGAGTCCCAGGTCCTGGGTTTGCAATCTTCTAGACTTCAAGACTGCCAGGGACTCTCAATCTTCTAGACTTCGAGACTGCCAGGGGCTCTCAATCCTCTAGACTTCGAGACTGCCAGGGGCTCTCAATCTTCTAGACTTTTCTATCTGTGAAACAAGGCCGATGATACTAACCTGCGTTTTATTAAAACGCAAGGATTGTATTGCTACCAGCCAATGGATCATTAAAACATCGAGGATGAAGTGTGCCCTGACAGTCTCCCTGGGAGTGTGAGTTCCCTTAAGCCTTTGGGAAAATCCTAGGCTCTTCATTGCATCAGTAGTTTTGTTTGTTTTTGTGTTCTGGGTTTTATTTCCTCTTCTTTCCACTTGGACATGTGACTAAGCCTAAGGGGTCTCGGTTGGAGAGAGAGATAAATCTCAGATTCTGATGACTTTTACTGCTATTGATCTAATTACACAAAGACCTCTGGGGCCTGTCAGGCATTTCATTAATTGTGTTAAATCTAAGGCGGTGGGGAAGTTGGGTGGTTTCCTTGGAAATACCCAAGTTCAGACATTTAGGTCATGGATTTTCTGCAGCTTTCTTACAGGGAATCAAACATGCGTCCAAGTGATTGAAGTGTCTTGCATTCAAGTCAGCTTGCACCACTCTCCAACCACTTACTAGTAGCCCAACTAGTACTTTCTGGCTGTGCTCCAGACTGAATTGCTTTGTAGATAAAATGGTTTTCTATATTTATTCTTAAGCCAAAATCTCTTTCTCTCTCTCTCTCTCATTTTTATAAAATGACCTACATCTATGATCTGCAGGAGATGGCAAGGGCGACTCTTGCGCTCTGCTGTACTATAACCTGTGTGCTTTTTTGTTGTTAAAAAAGAAGATTCTAGGGGCGCCTGGGTGACTCAGTCCGTTAAACATCCGCCTTGGGCTCAGGTCATGATCCCAGGGTCCTGAGATCAAGCCCCACCCCCACCCCCACCCCTGAGCAGGAAGTCCGCTTCTCCCTTTCCCTCTGCCCCCTGCTTGTGCTCTCTCTCAAATAAATAAATAAAGTCTTTAAAAGAAGAAGAAGAAGATTCTAGAAGAGGCCAAAGTGAGAAGGTGAAACTAACTCCCTTTCCTGCCAACCCAGGCTCTAAATGTGACACTCAAGGGGCAGAAAAGGTTACCCGTTCTCCTGGTCAGCAGACCCACTGCCAGCACCCAGGTTTCAGGTCAATAGAGTTTTCTTTACGCACAGGCACAGACACACCTTTAAATTATTTTTAAAAGGCAATCAAATCTTCATAAATGACCACCCATTTGCGAGCGCTGAGGGTCTTCTTTTGCAGTGGAAGGAAGTATACCCAACTAATTTCTATTTGCAAAAGCCACCAGTGGGACCCAGCCTCGGAGCTCGGAGAGATCCAAAGGGATGGGAAACTCATTAGCTGCCTATTGAATTCAAAGGAAAACAGGCACTTCCCCCAGATGTGCAGCCCAGGAGCTGGGTTCCTTCTCACGGGGCAGGCCGAACAGTCATGCCCATTGTGAGGCTGGAAATAGTCACAGGGTATCCTCCAGTTCTCCCCTGGGGGTTGGGGGGGGGACGGACAAAGGCATGGAATGTGCGAGAGACAAAAGGAAGGGACTCAACAAGGCCCTGGAAGCTATGCCCCACACTGAGAGTGGCCAGGCCAGGCCAGGGCAACTGCTGGCCTGGTAAACAGCAGGCTGACCACCCCACCACCACCCCGACGTTGGGGAGATTTGGTATTTGCCTTTGTCTGGTTGCTCAGCACTGTTTGGTGAGTTTGGGGGACCCGCAGGGCACCGTGTGTCACTTCCTGTCATGCCACGGTGCTCACACTTTCTCTTCGCAAGGGCCCCTTCTTTGTCCGTGGGCCGGCCAGGAAGCTGCTTGTCAGAAGTACTCCAGACTCCCCTTGTCTCTGGTTTCCCCCAATCCCAACATGTCAGATAGGCTGTGGCCTGTCGCCAGAGAAAACAGCACGAATGAGCCCACAGGGCCACCAGGAAGGGGAGGGAGGGCTCCCTGGGGAAAGAGCAGAAGGCCCCTGGGCAGCTTGATGCTCTGTATACACAACAGAACTGGCTCAAAAGGCAAGATGTGTTCAATTAAAAGCCTGTTGCTGTGTTTATGTGACACCAGCCCCCCCTCCCCCATTTGCCTGGCTTCCCTTCCCTTCTGTTGAGCAGTTACTGGATCCAATGGATCCACCGTGGCTTCCCTGGAGAAGGAGGCTCAGGACCGAGTCTGGGTAGGGAGTCGGTGGTGGAAACGTGATGCCAACCTTAGAGCAGCGTTGCATGGGTTTCCAGAGGGGCGAAGGCAGGGGAAGGGAGACAGAAGGGCCGTTGGCAGGCCCAGTGCCCATCTCGGTGCTGTGAATCCTGATGGGGCCGTGAGCGCGGGGACTGACCTCATGCACACCGTTGGGATCCCTGGGAGCTGGCAAGCCAGCCTCATCCCCAGGAACTTCCCATTTCAAGTAAACAGGCTGTTGGGGGGGGGGGGGTTCCTTTCAAGTCACACTTATCTTTTATCTTGGCCAAAGGGCAGGCCGGCCTTGGCGGGCCCCAAAGCAAAGCAAACATGATAGCACTGAACTCACACTGTGTTCCCTCCGCAGGCCCTGGGGGTGCACCTAGGACTCCTCTATCCTCCTCCTCCTCCTCCTCCTCCTCCTCCTCCTCCTCCTCCTCCTCCTCTTCCTCCTCCTCCCTTGCTAAACCATCATCTCCACCTGCTCCAGATTGAGGCTCCCTTCTCCCTCCAGCCCCAGGCCTCTTTCCCAAACTCATTTAGAAGGATGCTATCTCCAAAATGATCATACCGGTTGTGCGGTTATATTTTTATTAGGAATCGTCAGATCGCGTCACTCCCCTGCCTCGAAACTTCCATTTGCTTTCGGCTGCGGGGAAGTCAGGGGGCAACAGTATGAGGCCCGCGGGTGGGCCAGCCTGGGGCCTCCTGGCAGGCGGCAGAGGTCTCAGCTGTCCCCCTCCCAGGGCCCCCCTCCCTGCCTCCCAGCCGGGACATCTGGTCTCCCCGGTTTGCTCCTGCCCGGCTCCCGCTTGTCCTTCTCGTCCCCACATGCTCTCCTGGGTGGCGAGGCTCTCCCAGACGTGCAACGGATCCAGCCCTGCCCCAATCCCCTCCATCCTTCGAGGCACCTGTCCCACTCAGACGTGATTGTCTTCGTTCCTTGATTGACTTGCTGATTGTCTGAGAATTGATACTGTCCTACGGGCAGAGATCTTGCCGAACTTTTTCAAGCTTTATTTATTTATAAAGATGTTATTTATTTATTCATGAGACACACAGAGAGAGAGAGAGAGGCAGAGACACAGGCAGAGGGAGAAGCAGGCCCCATGCGGGGGACCCGATGCGGGACTCGATCCTGGGACCCGGGGATCACGCCCTGAGCTGAAGGCAGAGGCTCAACCGCTGAGCCACCCGGGTGTCCCTCGAGCTATATATATATTTTTTTCGAGCTATATTTATTGAATGAAGAAATGTCAACAAAGACAGGCCAGCTGTCTGCCGCTGCCTCCTTACCCAGGATTCATCTGAGAGGTCTCCAGTTCCTGGAAACTTCACCACCCCCACCACACCTGCCCTCCCCCACTCACCTGTTCCCCAGCTCCCCCCAACCTTCCTCACGCCACCTCGCCCTAGCACGGACCCCCACTATCTAGGAGTCCTGGGTTCACTCAGATCCACACCCTGCACAGAATCCCAGTGTCTCTCCCAAATTCCCCAGCGGCCTTTGAAAGTCTTCCCACGTGCATCCCTAACCTATGCTTGACCCACGTGCTCAATCAATACTCGCTGAATGTCAAAATTAGCTAATGAATTGATGAAAGAGGCTTATCAGTGCGGCTGATGGCCTGTTCGTATATAGGGTTTTTCCTGGGAATCGCAAACTTTTCCCGTGAAGGACTAGATAGGGAATATTGTAACGTTTGCAGGCCACACAATCCCCGTTGGGACCACGCAGCTCTGGGGGGGGGGGGGGCGGAAAGCAGCCCCGGGCAATGGGTGAATGAATGAGCCAGGGCGGGGCCAAGAAACCTTCATTTACAAAACTAGGTGATGGGTGGGATTTGGCACCACCCTGAGATCCTGTATTGCCTTGCTCAGTCCCAAAATGCCTTAAAGTGGTACAATCATCACCTTCTTGTCGAGGAAAAAAATTGAGACTCAGAAGGGCTGAGTGACTTGCTTCAAGTGATAAAGCTGACCTTTCTGCTCTAGAGTCTATATGAAAAGACCCAAGGAATAATCTAGAAAGGAGGTACTTGTCAACTGGGAAAGACTGAGGAGTCAGCAGAATGCTTTCTTCAGAGAGTTTAAAATGAAAGATTCAGTGTGTTTCTTTGTTATTTGGAGATGTGGAACATTCAAGTGCTACGAAAGGAAAGTATCCAACAAGATGTAGATTTGGAGAAATTCCTTGGGCTCTTGCCTGGTACAGAATGTTAAACTGTCCTGAGCTGCCCGTGCCTGGGAGTCCAGAAGGGGGCTGGAGGTTGGGGTTCCGGGCAGGGTGGCTGCGGCCTGTCCGGAGGAGCACAGACCCTACAAGCTTAGTCTGGCCCCACTCTCAGTATTACCCAGCATCTCGTCAGTGATGACCCTGAATTAACAAGAAAAGGGAACCAGTTGAGATCCCTGGGCGGCCCACAGCAACCTGCCCCGTGAGAGCATCGGGACCTTGATCTGCCAGAGAAAGGGACTCGACCTGACCAGGAAGTGGAATCTCCCTTCCCAACTCTTTCCTGCCTTTGCTTCCTTTAAAATCCTTGAAAAATCGTAAAACAATTTTCATTTATTTATTTTTTACACCGTAACAGTCTTTTATGACTTCCAATTTTAACTCTTTCTAAGCGACTGTTCCAAGAAACGTAAAACAATTTTTAAAAAAACCACAAAAAGGCTCTTGATCTCAAAGCACAAGGCATTAAGAAGTCACCCAAGGTTGGATTTATATATTCAATTGGACAGAACCTGAGATTCTTCTCCCTCAGAACACAGAAATAAATACTGTCTATCTAAGCTAGGGCGCGCGATGTTAGAGCCTCTGCAGAGTCTACTTTGGCATTTGGTTCTATCTGTTGACTGTGGGGAAAGATGGGAGATAAAGAGGAAGAAGCTGGCTCTGTGGCCCCAGCCAAGTTAGTTGACCTCTCTTTGCCTCTGTTTCCTCTCTGTGGAACAGGCACGGGGCTATTTGGACCTCACAGGCCTTTTAGGAGGCCTATACGCAATCTCTAATACAAGATGCCATTCTTACGAGAGGGGAAGTTGTCCCGGTCATTACCAGCAGCTGAAAAGAGGAACGGCGAAAGTGTTGGAGCTACAGCCGGCCTTTGATTCCAACCCCTCATTTTAAAAATAGGGAAACCGGGGCCAGGACACGTTGGTGACACATGGCATTTAGACACAAAGCTGGATTGTCTTTGCAGGCTGACGCTTTGAGGATGTTGAAAAAAAAAAAAAAAACCAAACATGTTTTCAACTATCTATTTCTTTAACGCATGCTCTTACTACTGATAAAAGATATGCTTCATATATATATAAAACGCTATATAAACAGCTTCTCTACAGATCCTTCTAGTAAAATGACACATACTTGAGTGAAAGGGCAAGTTGGTGTTTCAGAGTGTTAGAGTTTTCAGCACAGCCTTCCAGCCTGTTCCTAGACCAAGGTGGATGGATTAAAAACAGTCCCTTGGAAATCGATCCTTGTCTTGTCCCATCCTATTGATTATTGCTTTATGATAAGTTTGTACAGCTTTTTTTTTTTTTAAGTTTTCTCCCTTTCTCGATAGCTATTAGATAAAGAATTGATGAAACTTTTTAAAGGAGAGATTCCACTCCCGGATATATACCTTACAGAATTTCTTGCACAAATGCACACGATCCTGGACAAGGATGCTCACTGTAGCATTAACCACTTCCCATAACATTAAAATACCCTCACACACCCCATTTTAAGCAGGTGCTTAATATCCCATTTGTTTGGCTATACTTCGTCGGCCTAATGGCCTTTACCTGGGTATTCAGCTTATCTCAGACCTTCTCTTACCACAGTCAGATACTCCACGAATTCTTGTGGGGAATCTGCACAAAATCGCCTCTCTGAAGAGAGAAAAACGGTAAGGAGTGGTCTATGTGATGCTAGAACACACACACCATCATCCGGAGAATTAAAGAGACAGCACAATTAGTGAGTTAATTAAAAGCCACTGCACACTGCGTGGTGTCCTCTGATAAGAGGGAGGGTGGCCCCGGGGCATTGAAAGCCTCTCCTGGTGGAGAAAGGAATCATCCCAGGATTGGCTGGCAGTCGGTCCAGCTACTGATCTGTCACGGGCTCATTCCGTGGTGATTTATGGAGAGAAAAATGTGCCCCCAGCTCTGATGCTTAAAGTACCCGGGGATAAGCACGCATGGAGAGTTTACTGTGCAGGGAACCTCGTCTGTTCTTTGCCCGGGGTACAGGGAAAGGGAACATAATGGGGGCAGGGGCCATCGGCTCGCGGTACTTGTCCCACAGCACCCCAACTTACAGAGTTTGTCTAATGAGATGAATGAAAGTGAGGATGACAAATAAAATGAAGCCCCTCTTTCCACCACAGGGCTCTTTTTTTTTTTTAATATTTTATGTATTTATTCATGAGAGACAGAGAGAGAGAGAGGGAGAGGCAGAGACACAGGCAGAGGGAGAAGCAGGCTCCACGCAGGGAGCCCGATGTGGGACTCGGACCCAGGATCCCAGGGTCACGGCCTGAGCTGAAGGCAGATGCTCAACCGCTGAGCCCCCCAGGCGGCCCTCACCACAGAGTTCTGAACATGAACTGAGTCTGTAAACAGACCTTGCCACTGGTGCGGCTGGAACTAAACCCTGTAGAGCTAAATAAATGTACGTAATCAGCGATATTAAAGTGTGAGTTACTTTGAGGAGGAAACCGGAAACAGATTATTTTGGCCTACCCTGTGCTCACTGCTCCCTGACTGAGCCACAGAGAGGTTCGCCGGCCCAGACAGTCTCACGGGGCAGGTGGGTAGGTGGGGGGGATCCAGGTTATCAGGAGACCAGAGTGTGTGGAGATGGTCCAAGTGATGACTGGCGACACAGGCTAGGTGGTTGGGTGAGATTTATCAAATCAACCCATCTGTTCATTCATTGGCTAGATATTTCTCCAAGCCGGTTGAGAGGTAAAGGAGAAGAGTCGGAAGGGCTTTCAAACTCATTCTTTCTGTCAGTCATAAAAATAACAAACATTTAAATAGAATCTACGCCGTACTACAGTTTTTAGCAGAAAGGAATTACAGCTGACGGCTTTAAGACAGCGAGTTTCCCCTTCCTTTTCTCTTTCTGTTTGGTTGTCATGGGAGTCTGTGTTTGTGGGGAAATTCCGAGCCTATTTGCTACAAAGGGCTGTCTCTGATTTCTTAGACCAATGTCCTCCCAACGGCAATAGCAGGAAAGTGTGGGTTTACTGAATGCCAGTTAGGCAAAAGGACGTGTCTTAAAACCAGATTCAGGGCCGCCTGGGTGCCTCAGTGGCTCAGCGTCTGCCTTCGGCTCAGGGCGTGATCCCGGGGTCCTGGGAGACCTGAGATGGAGTCCCACGTCATGCTCCCAAGCGGGGAGCCTGCTTCTCCCTCTGCCTGCATCTCTGCCTCTCTCTCTGTGTCTCTCATGAATAAATAAATACCATCTTTAAAAAAATACATTAATAATAAAAATAACGAAAGGCATTCCATGCTTCCTGCGTGCCAGGCACTGTGCTAGATGCTCTGGGTGCATGACCTCATTAGCATTCTCCCAACAACCCTTTAAGACTGGCCTCATCGGGCACCTGGGTGACTCACCAGTTGAGCATCTGCCTTTGGCGAAGGTCGTGACCCTGGAGTTCCAGGATCGAGTCCTGTGTTGGGCTCCCCGCGGGGAGCCTGCTTCTCCCTCTGCATATGCTTCTGCCTCTCTTTCTGTGTCTCTCATGAATAAATAAATGAAATCTTAAAAAAAAAAAAAAAAAAAAAAGACTGGTCTCATCTTTCTCATTCTACAGATGAAGAAACCGAACCTTGGAGAAGTAAATCACTTAAACCCGCACAGCCAAGTAGCGGGATGACTGCTGTTGGAACTCAAAGCTGATGCAGGATCTTTCTTTTCCCTGTTACAACACCACCCCAAGGAAAAGTCGGGGCTAAGGATGCTGGAACCAAGGGACGCCTGGGGGGCTCAGCGGTTAAAGCGTCTGCCTTCAGCTCTGGGCGTGATCCCCGGGTCCTGGGATCGAATCCCCCATCGGCCTCCCCGCAGGGAGCCTGCTTCTCCCTCTGCCTGTGTCTCTGCCTCTCTCTGTGTCTCTCATGAGTGAATGAATGAATGAATAAATAAATAAATAAATAATCTTAAAAAAAAAAACAAAGGATGCCAGAACCAAGAGATGTTTGCCATTTAATCCTACCTTCTCTCTCAAAGGTTATGGGAGAGAATAACATTTCTGGGCCGAGACGGGAAGCAGGGCCCGCTTAGTCATTGGGAGGGTATGAAGGGGGCAGAGAGGCATTCCGAGGAGGCCTGGCCTCCTGGTTTCTGCCTGCAGGTGCTGAGAACCAAGAACTGTAGGGCAGCACTTCTACAGCACCTGAAACATGTCAAAGACCAGCGGACGGGAACAACCTGACAGGAGGGACATTTAATGTTACCCTGAGCTTGCATCAAAAGACCCAAAGGTTTAAGTTCCGGGCTGTAGAGGCCAGGCTAAAATGCAATGAACTGAAGCAGCAGAGGGGCCTCCCCACCGACCAACGACCTCCTAAGTCTCCGGCGTGAACACGTCCTGGAGAAATGAGGCCTCAAGAAGATCCTGCGCTGGCCGCCACCTCAAGTCCCTGCAGCGCCCCTGCCTGGGCCCTGTACCCCAACCTAACAGGCGGGCAGCCTGCCTCCCTTACCATTCCCAGGCAAGACACTCAAAGCCGCAAAGTGGGAACTGTCCTACATTCCTTGGCAAAAGGAATTCGGTAGCCACGTTCCCTGGAGGATACAAAAGAGGCAACATGCTGTCATGTGCTGTTCTCCACAGCCTGCCCCAAATTCTGCAACCCACCAAACCTGGCATCAAAGGGAACAAAGTAGGTCTGTTCTCTTTTTGCCTTTTTTTGTTTGTTTAACTTCCTTATACGCTGCGTCCCTGCGTGAAAAAGGAGCCTATGGTTTCACTTCCAGTGTGGTCAGTGTGCGGAATGCTAAGGCCAGGGCTTTGAGATGGAACTAAAGTCCGGGGCGGGGGGGGGGGGGGAAGTCCAGAATGTCACCTACTATGATGACAACAGCCAGAATTCACAACGGGGGCCACTCTTGAGATTGGTGCACCCATGCACAGACCCTGCAGCGGGGTAGGGGGAAGCAACCTGCCTTCTATAGACATTTGCACTGGAAGAGAAAAAGCCACCTCCTCACTGAATCCATACAAATGTCAATAAACATTTATACTGAAGATTCTCAACAGGATCAGGGATCTGGAATATAGATTTGAGGGATCTCTTTGGGAATACCAAACTGACGTCTGATCCCTGCCCTAGAGCACTCAAAGTCAAAATGGAGAGATAAGAAACCAAACCCCAAAACTAGTCTGCGAAAAAAGGAATTTGATTTATGTGTTTCTTAGCACACAACTCTGCCATAAATGCCACGGAGGCTGTTTTTGCAGCAGATTTGCCTGGAAGGTCAGCCAAGGGACCAGGAAACAACATCTCAAGCGAGATGGGATTGTGTCCTGCATGGGCGCTCGGGGGGCAAGCCTCACCCAGGTGAACTGCGGTGACCCTACGGTGTCATTAATCAACGACGAGGGGAAAGAATACAGTCGCACAGACTTTCGCTGCCAGAACAGTGGTATCCCCCATCCGTAGTATAGCCCAGAGGCAAGGGCGCTGAAAACCTGGGGGTTTAGTCCATATCTTCCAAGTGCAGAGTTGACTAGGATTGTCAAACCACGCAACTTTTCTGGCCCGGGTTTTTCAATTTATAACAAGGGCAAGACATCTAATGCCCCTTCAAATAATTTTTAAAAATAAAATAAAATAAGCCCTGTGACTTTTAGCTATGTGAGCTCAAAGGAGGAAGGTGTTCACAGAGAGAGAGAGAGGAGAACTCTCAGTAGAATGGACGGGCGGAAGTGCAGACACGAAAGGGGGAAAATGTCTGAGTCAGGGAAAGGAGACGGGCAAGTCCTGGAGACCAGTGTGGCTGGTGGCAGAAGCTTCCAGAAGGCTTGTGGTGGGGGAGCAGGTTGGAAAGCTCTGAGTACTGGGTACAAATGATACCATGTGTTGGTGGGGGCCGTTTCCTCTGGCCTGCAGGCTTTCCTTCCCCGAACGAGTCGCCTGATTCAGCAACTTTGCGTCCTCCTGGTGAATGAGAATGGCCTTCACTGATCAAAGAGGTTCTAGCATCGGGCACCGCTCTGTGGCCTTCCTGTGCTGCTTTACTTCATTCTCACAACAACTCTAAGGCATAAGCTTTCTTACTCCTCCCATCAAAGATAGGGAACCTGAGGCACAGGGATGTTAATTAATTTCGTTCAGGGTCACACAGTCAGTACACAGTCCAGTTCGGATCTACCCGCGCAGTGCGAGGACTGAGCCCACCTCTGTCCTCCAACCCGAGAGCCCCCTTGGCTGGACAATCTCGATTTTGGAGTGTTCAGCCACAAAAGCGATGCAGGAAGTCTCCGCGGTTCACCTGGGTGAAGCTAGCCCCCCCCCCCCCCAAAGCGCCCATACAGGACGCATCCCATTGCGCTAAAGATGTTTCCCGATCCCTTGGCTGACCTTCCAGGCAAATCTGCTGCAAAAACAGCCCCCGTGGCATTTATGGCAAAGTTGTGTGCTAAGAGAGACATAAACCAAACCCCTTTTTGCACCAACCGTGCCGCCCTTTGCAGCTCCTGGCCCTGCAGTGACAATGGATCCGGGCTACACCCCCTCTCCCCTCCCCTCCCGTGGGGGCTTATAAAGAGGAGGCACAGGAAGAAAGGATGTGCTGCTGCATATTCAATAATAGTATATATGAGAAGATATTCCTGCAATTAAGAAAAACAACTCTATTGTGGCTGCAAGAGCAAGTGTCCTGTCCTTCCTCCTGTGTCCGTTTCACGGCGCAGCGGAGGTCACTAGCTTGTGTAACGTGCAGAGCCCAGGGCGCCGCTTCCTCATTGTAGCACCAGACACTGCAGCCCCCCAGCTGTTATGAAACAGCCCCAGCTTCACAACAGGAAGTACGATCCACGGCCTGTAAATAAAGCCCTTCCTTCCCTTTTAGCAGGCCTCAGAACTTCCCCCTCCTTGGTTCCAAATCCTTTTGCAGATGTTTGCTGGGGAGTGTGGATTTGCCTCTCCCCACCCCTGAGCTCCTGCAGGCCCCCCCACCCCGACCCCCTTCCCCCCTACCCCAGCTGAACGAACCGGGTTTCTGGCATCTACCTCTCCTTTTTATGTTAAAATCAAGCAAAGGGGGCGCCTGGGTGGTTCAGCGGTTTGGTGCCTGCCTTTGGCCCAGGGCGTGATCCTGTCCCAGGATCGAGTCCCACATCCGGCTCCCTGCATGGAGCCTGCTTCTCCCTCTGCCTGTGTCTCTGCCTCTCTCTGTGTCTCTCATGAATAAATAAATATAATCTTTAAAAAAATAATAAAAATAAAACCAAGCAAAGGGGAAAGCCGTGGTATCTGTGTTGCTCTCAGAGAAAATCACCAGGGGAAGGCCCACTTGACGGAGCCCATCCTTCTTCTAGAAATATGTTGAGTTGGGATCTATCAGCATCGCTTTGCCCTTGAGTCAAAATTTTTCTCTTTTTTTCAAAGATTTTATTTATTGATTTATTTGAGAGAGAGAGAGTGAGTGAGCCAGAGAGAGAGAACACGAGTGGGGAGAGGGAGAGGGAGAAGGAGGCTCCCCGCGGAGCAGGGAGCCAGACAGGGGGCTCCATCCCACCCAAGCCAGAGGCAGACACTTAACCCACTGAGCCACCCAGGTGCCCCTCAAAATGTCGCTTTTATTTATTTATTTTTAAAGATTTAATTTATTTATTCATGAGAGACAGAGAGAGAGAGAGAGAGAGACAGGCAGAGGGAGAAGCAGGCTCCCTGCGGGGGGCCCAATGCAGTACTCAATCCCAGGACCCCGGCGTCACACCCTGGGCCGAAGGCAGGTGCCCAACCACTGAGCCACCCAGGTGCCCCAAAAGGTCTCCTAATCCCCCCCAGCGCTCGCTGCTCGAAACCAAACTGGGCAGCCTGAATCAGGCATGAGTATTTTGTATATAAATCTTTGCAAACATAATAGGAAGTGTCAAACGAGTTCTGTAAGGAGCTGCTCTAGCTCTGCAACTACGTGCCAGGCAAACGGGGAAAAAGACGAATTCGTGTGGGGCTGGGCCCGAGAAGAAGAGTGAAGTTTCCCGAGAAGCCGTGCAGCTGATCAACCCTGCGTGCCCACAGCCAGGCGTGCGCCACCCGCCCGAATTCCCACTGGCAGGTGCGTGAGCTTTGTCTCCAGGCTGTACCCAGGTACCACAAACCCGGTGGCTTCAGACAACACGCACCGGCCATCCTATGGTCTTGTGCATCAGAGGCCTGGCATGGATCTCACTGGGCTAAGACCAAGCTATTGGTGAGATCGCATGGCTTTCTGGAGGGTGAGACTCCGTCCCCTTTCCTCGTTCTGCTTCCAGAGGCTCCCTGCCCAGTGCCAGGCCTCATCCCTTCCCTGCTCCACCTCCGTTCTCTCTTCCATGGTCACCCCTTTCATTTTCACTTACTTTTGGGGACCCTTGGGATTACCCAGGGCACACCATAATGCTCCGGCCTAGTCGCCCTAGTTCAAGTTCATGGGATCGCCAGCCCTAATTCCATGGGCGATGCCCCATCCCCTTTGCCTGTCGCAGAGCCCGTTCACGGCTCCGGGCTGTAGGACGCGCGCATCTTTGCTCGGCTATTATCCTCTCTGCCACAAGAGGCAAACACTTGTATTTGTCCTTCTTGGTAGCATAAGGGCTGCTCTTTTTCTACTGCAACGAGACCCTCATATTTACCAGGAACTCGAATGCAGCAAAGTGCTCTTATTTTTTTTTTTAAAGATTTTATTTATTTATTCATAGAGACAGAGAGAGTCAGAGACACAGGCAGAGGGAGAAGCAGGCATCATACAGAGAGCCTGACGTAGGACTCGATCCAGGGTCTCCAGGATCACGCCCTGGGCTGAAGGCGGCGCTAAACCGCTGCGCCACTGGGGCTGCCCCAAAGTGCTCTTTTAATGACACATGAAGTAGTCTGAACAATAGCCACCCCATCCCGAGTGCTCTTCCGCAAGGCAATGTACTCTACGTGCGCGTGTTTTCCAATTCTTACTAGGCCTGCAAAACAGACAGTGCGGATGACAATATTCCTATTTCCAGATGAAAACCAATCTGAGGGTCAAAAGATTCAGGTCCACTTGGCTACTGAAATCACGCTACAGGATTTTTGGCATTTTCTTGTGCTTTCGGCCTGGGAACAAACACACCTCTTTGTGAGTTCTTTGCTGCGAAATCAAATAGTTCCACCAGTTACCGTGTCGTAAAAGAAAGGAAAGGTTGGTAGGGTTTCTTCCTAACAGGCCCCTGATTGAAAATCTCACAAACACACGCACACGTGCACACACAAACGCAATTTGACCAGCGTTAGGGTGCTTCCTTTCCTCATTTTTGGAGACCAGGACCTTTCTCAGTTCCAAGCACCCGCGTCTTGAATGGCTGGCTCAGCACCACACGGGATTGTCCCTTTCCTATTGCAGTCACATTGGGTCGAGCCCCGCTAAACCTTCCCAGATTTCCCTCCCCAGCCTATTTTTCTAGCTAGGAATGACTTATTGTCCCAGGGTCATAGCAAATGTGTCCTCAGCGAGGCCTGGGACACAGCCATGCCCATGTTCCAACAATCCCGAGGCACTGTTTGCAAACCACTTGGATCGTGTACGTCCCGTGGGTGAGTATTTGCGCATCAGCTTCTTCCCAAGGAGACAGCAAACTGCCCAGGACCTACTCATCTTGGTCTCAGAGTTGGTCCAACCAAGGTCCTGCTCAGAACAGGTGCTCAGATAAAAAAAAAAAAAAACAGGTGCTCAGTAAGGAGGTTGAAAAAAAATCTGCTAGGTTAGCTCAAGTGGAGTTTGGTAGAAAGAGCAAGTTACTAAATGCACCATGGTACCCTGGATTGGCTCCTGGAATAGACAAAACCCACGAATGGGAAAAACTGACAAAACCCAAACCTAGAATTTGATTAATAGTACTGCACTCGTGTGGGTTTCTTAGCTTTGACAAATGAACGGTGGAAATGGAAGGTGTTACCATTCGGGGAAGCGGGACGGGAAGTTCCTGGGAACTCTCTACTATCTTTGCAAATTTTCTATAAATTAAAAAAATATTACAAAGTAAAAAAAAAAAAAGTTTATTCAAACAAAAAAAAAAAACATACTATTTTGCTTTAAAGACATTGCAATGTGGGGCGCCTGGGTGGCTCAGTGGTTGAGCATCTGCCTTGGACTCAGGGCATGATCCCAGGGTCCCGGGATCGAGTTCCCCATCGGGCTCCCCGCATGGAGCCTGCTTCTCCCTCTGCCTGTGTCCCTGCCTCTCTTTCTGTGTCTCTCATGAATAAATAAAAGCAAAATCTTAAAAAAAAAAAAAAAAAAAAAAAGACATTGCAATGTTTTAAAACCAGTCATACCGTAAGAAAAACGGATTGAACTTTTCTCCACCCCTCCCTGGGCCACCTCTCTCCTGGGGCCTGGCTCACCCACAGAGCTATAGAAGGGCCCTATCCGTGGGTGTCCACTCACGTATGTCATGCCTGGAAGCGTGGACACTTAGAAGTACAAATGACTTAGCCATTCGAAGTGACAGTGAGAAGGACCTCTTGACTTAAAAGGGGGTTTTCCTTTGTTTTCTCAGAAGCTCCTGCTGGAAAGAGCTGCCGATTGCCAAGCCGAGATGGGTTTCTTGCAGAAACCTCAGGCCCGTGAGAGCCGGCCTGTCCCAGAGCCTCGTGCTTGGGACACTTGCAATGGATCGAGATCCAATGGAAGAGAAGAGCCTGTGGGCCCCTGTAGGCTAGCAGGATGCGGGCCAGGGAAGGGTCGTCTTTGGTTTTCTGGATGGCTTGCCCAGGTCATGGAAAAATAACATAAAAAAAAAAAAGGAAAAGAAAAGAAAAGAAAAATAACATAGATAAGAGAGGTCCCCGTCTACCTGCCACCTCTCCAGTTCAACCTTGAACAAAAGACACCAACAGAATGTCCAGGGTGAAGTCCAACCTCTGGGTCATTGGCTGGTGGTCCAGAGCATTCCATTTGTCCTGTGAGCATTAGGGAGATTCCAACTGTCCCAAAGCGGATGATCATTTCCCCCCCGGGGGTGACAAATCCTGACTGTAGAAGGAATAAGGCAAGATTTTTGAAAAGATAAAGAAGGAATAAGGCAAGATTTTTTAAAGATTTTGGCAAATGCCTCGAAATCCAAAATCGATCTCTCCCACCCACTCCCCACCTCATCCTCACATACCCCGCCGGGTGTCACTGGATACAGACCAAATGGTCTCAAGTCTGAAATCGAAGCAAAGCCCCACATAGCTGGAAAAACCTATACCCCCCACACACACACCTGGTCTTGCCTCCACAAAAATAATGGCCACCAGCTTCTGTCCACTTAGGGGTGCAATTTGATTTTTTCTTACTATCATCGCTACCATTTTCCTCTGGCAATAACCTGAGCTTGCAGAAACATTTGGGGCGCCCACCCCTCCCAGGCCCAGCCAGGTCACAGTAGCGGGGGTGAAGGGGGGCCTGGCTCTTCCCTCCTGAGCAGGCTTCGGAGGCCCCGGACCTGACCTCCCGTGGACAGGGTCAGTCAGGGTTGTTGACAGCAAGATGCTGCAGCGAGTGAGCAAATAAATAGGCTCAAAGGCAAAGGGCGACGAAGGCAGGTTTTGCACGAAGCCTGTCTCCCCCAGACCGGGTCTGCGATCTGTCCCAAACCAGGGCCCTTGACGCTACTTCCTGCCTGGGGGTGGCACCAGCAGGGGTCTTCACGTGAGACGGTGGCGCCCCCCCGGAGGGGGACAGTCCCCTCGTGGCACGCGCTCTGCTATTTCTGCGGCCCAGCCAAGGACGAAAGCTGTCGTTGCAGACGCGGACTGGGTCATGCACGCAGCCCAGATTAGCAGGCGGGACGGTCAGCTTGCAACCTGGCGGGGAAGGAGAAGCTTCCAGAGTTATTCAGGTGATGGTGGTCCTTGCTCAGTCCCACCTTGGCCAGTGTCGGGCATGTGGGCCCTTGCCTCTTGCATATGCAGCCTCCTCCGAGTCTCCTAGTCTTCCAGCTGCAGGCAGGCTGGGGCGGGGGCTGGGGGGACGTTTGCTGAGCTAATCCCTGGTCTGAAACGTCTGGGTTTCAGATAATTACGTGTCTAACATTGTCATTCAGCCTTGGCACTGGTGTTTCGTGACATTTTCTTTTCTCTTTTTTAAAGATTTTATTTATTTATTCATGAGAGACACAGACAGAGAGAGAGAGAGAGGCAGAGACGCAGGCAGAGGGAGAAAGAGGCTCCACACAGGGAGCCCGATGTGGGACTCGATCCCGGGACCCTGGGATCATGCCCCGGGCCTAATGCAGGTGCTAAACCCGCTGAGCCACTCAGGGATCCCCCAGGTTCAGCATTTAAACAGGAAAACAAATCCCCTTCCCCCACCAAAAAAATCCAAAGAAAGCTTGGAAAGACACGCACAGGTAGATAAGTAACAAGTTCCTTTAAAACTCCAGTTACAAATGGTCCAAACCTATAAGATGTTGTCTTTGATAGACCTTCCATTTTTATACGACGTGAAAAAAAAAAATCAGAAGACCAAGTTGAGTAGATTGGTTACGACTCTGGAAATTCAGGAATGGCCAAAAAAGGAAAAATGCCAGTATAATAGTGTCGTATGCTTTTCCTCATTAGTGCTTTTTATTTTATTTTATTTTATTTTATTTTATTTTAATTTTATTATTTTATTTTATTTTATTTATTTAAAGATTTTATTTATTTATTTGAGAGAGAGAGAGCACAAGCATGGGGAGAGGGAGAAGCAGACTCTCTGCTGAGCAGGGAGCCAGACATGGGGCTCGATCCCAGGACCCCGGGATCATGACCTGAGCCAAAGGCAGCCACTTAACCAACTGAGCCACTCAGGCGCCCCAGTGCTTTTTATTTTAAATGCTTAACATTTCTCTCTGTTTTTCTCGAATGCTCCTGAGCAACATTTTAGACCTGTCTTCCTGCCTGATTAATTTTCATATTTTATCTAAGGGCTGCTAAGTATGACCAAATCCCATGATAAATCATGCACGCAGATAATCATTCGCCTGGAGCACATTCGTCTGTCAGGACCCATGTGAATTTAAAAGTTGCCAACGTGTTACTTGCAGGCAGTGTGCTCAGACCCCTCTGTGACAGGGACCTCCGCCTTGGGAGGAGGCTGTGGGAAGCAATGGTGATGCACCACCGTCTATTCCTGTCACACAGCCCAACTCAAGCGTTACCCATCCCACAGAGCTGCTTGGAAGATGCTATTGCGTGTCGCATAAATCCCAACGGTTTTCTCTCTTCATGCTGTTTGTGTTTTGTTTTAAGAGCCCTGAGACTACGAGCCAACTTCTCTGCCTTCAGAGGCTCAGTGACAACGTGCATCTCACAAATCATCCTGACACAGACATGTGTGGCAGCATCAGAAGTAGGTGGGTTGGCCAAGGGCCTGCGAGGTTGTGCGGGCCGCCATGTTCTCTTTCTCTTGGTTTTGGCAGCGCCTCTCGTAGAGTGTGGTGAGTTCTCTTTTTTCTTCTGCTTATTCTTTTTTTTTTTTTTCTTTGTTGGCTTGGAGTAGTGCTGTGTTTCCTTCCAAAAGACAACCACCAATAGAAAGAGGCTGTGCGTTGCTCCTCCAGCCTCACGGCTCTCATTGAAGGATCCTTCTGCCTGCTTACTGTTTCTCGTGTGCGAAAGCATTTAAATTCAAAACTCACTCAGAACTGAAACTATGTGGGTTTCAGGTCTCCTTTTCCATTTGCCTATCTTTAAAAACCAGGGACCCCTGTGTGGAGATTATGTGTGTGTGTGTGTGTGTGTGTGTGTGTCAGGAATGGGGAGCAAGGCTCTCGGTGCTTTTCTGGAACCCATGATGACTCAGCTCACCTATTCATCCTAGACCTTTAGAGATGGAAAGGGCCAGAAAGAAGCCTGGAAAGACCCTGATCCGCTCGCACCATTTTACGAACGAAAAAACTCAAAGCCAAGGAAAGTGACCCGCCCAAAGTCACATGACTAATTAGAAGCCAAGACCAGACCCATTCGTCTTGGCCGCATGTTTGCACTTAGCATTGTAGGCTCGAATTTGGATCCATTTGGTCGGCTACTCCCCACCAACATCAGAGGACCATACAATTTTAAACACCTGGAGCTAAGGGCAAGTCCATACACATTATTTGAAAATAGAAAAGCATCTCCACTTGTTTTCAGAGAAGGCCGCATACACCAGGATCTAGACCCACAAAGTGTCCTCACTAGTCCTTGTATGGAGAGACACATGTGACTCCCAACCAATTCTATACAACCACAGTTCAAGTGATTTATGTCCAACATCCATCTGGCAACCCAGAGAGACGAAGCAGTGCTGAGGCTTGGGAGCTAAGTTAACTAGGAGATCCCTGCGGGAGGAGGTAAGGTTCTGGGGTCATTGCCAATTAGCTGAAGAAGCCCCTTAAGACCAGCCCACAAAAACAAAAACAAAACACCACCACCACCACCTAGCCTGCAAGGAAGATGGCAGTGACATAACTGGGTGAAGGTTTGTTCCAGTGTCAAGATTTTCAAAACTAATTAATACCAGCCACACGTTGAGGGTAAAGCAATTATCACAAAAGAATCCAAAGGATAGCTTCTGTGCTGAGAATCAATGGAGTCCTTTCGACAATTTTTAGAATAACTTGTTGACAAGATGGTTGTAAAGACGTGATGAAAAGAGCTCAGAGACAAACCATCTTCCAGGACAAAAGCACAGATAGTAACGGGGGTCAACGGGGCCACTCCCCGCCCCCCCTCCCCGCTTGATTATTCCAGAGCCACTGGGTCAGGCCTAGACTCTTTGTCCATCCGATCCAGTGGCTCTGATGTTCCTTTCTGGAGGGAACAGGTCTTTGGAAACTATGCTCATCAGAAAACTGAAAGACCCGACCCTGCCGTAGTGAGAAAAGAAAGCAAAAGGAGCTCCAAGGGACAAAGTCTGGAAAGATAGGAGCTGTTAATCCATGACTATTTGTTCAGATTCTCACCAGGTGGAGGTCAGAGACCCTCCTCTTTTTACAGAGATGCGAGACAAGTTGCAGAAGGCAAAATTGGTTTGAAAGGTCAGTGCAGTGTCACTTGCTAAGGCAAAAGAGAATCAAGAGAGGGGACCAAGCAAGGCATGAACCACGAGTTTCGGAAGCCGTGCTATGTGCGCAGCCCCGACAGAGGGGAAAAGGTGGCCTGATTCCCATCCTCTAGAACTAAACACTGAGGAGCAGTTTGAAAACAAGGCAAAGAAGCACCCAAATGGCAGCGTGAAAGCAACTGGAGATCCTTTACTGTGGGTCTCCGACTCCCGCGGGCTCACAGAATAAGAACAGGGATGAAGAGATTCGATACTGAACACATATTTTCCCAATCGAATGAATGTAATTCCTTAGTTAGAAGATTCTTCTCTTAAAAAAAATAAAAATAATAAATTAATAAATAAATAAAATTAAAAATTAAAAAAAAGAAGATTCTTGTCTTTCTGATGAATTTCAAAGTTCTAAAATATAATTATAGTATCTTGTGGGAGGCCACCAAAAATTTAGCGTGCAGAAGGGGCTCGCTTTTTTACAAGTTCAGAACCATTGCTATAGCAATATAAATGGGAAGTTCAGACAGGGAGAGATCAAGGCCTTTTATAGAGGAGAAAGATCATGAAAGGCCTTGAAAGGGAGAATTTTAATTCTTAAGCTAATTTCATGATGGCTTTACGATCACAGAGGTAAGATAGATGGTTCTGCTGATTTTAGAATGGGGGGTTAGTTAGCAGGACGTGTGAATAAAGCAAAGGTCTGGAGGAAGAATCATCAAAATCTCTGAAAAGGGTTTTTGTTTCCGACCCAAAAGAAAAAATTATGATTTTTTTTTTTTACTGTACTGAATGCTTTATTCATATACTGCATACACACACAGAAGTAGAAGAGAGAAATATTTTTGTAACTTTGGGGCCTGGATTTTCCAGCTCTGAAACGAGCAAAACATTGTCATATTCACCGCAGAGACAGAGCAGTACAGTTTAATTCAATTAACCCTCGCATTTTAGGAGGTTCTTTGAAATGTTTAGCTATAATAGGCCATAGAAATGCAAATAACCGACAGGAAGTGAGAGAGCTCCCGCCTGCCAAGCCACTATAGTAGCTGAAGGCAGATTTTCCCAATAAATCTCCCGACACAGGGGCAAAAAGGAAGACTTCGGAGATGGACGATCTAAACTTCTCCTGAATGTAATCCCGGTGGTCACTCATGATTCAAGCCTAACACTAGCCCACACAGAAGGGCGAGGACAGTTTAGATGGATTAGAAGAACAGAGGGACAAGTAGGCCAAGGATCCTTGCATTCAACGCACCCCAACACCACCATTTCTGCCTGTCAGGGGCCCAAAGGTGAATAAAATGCTGCTTTCTTCTCTCTCAGCGCTCTCGCTGAAATCTGAAAAACTTTAAGGTCGTGTCATTTAAAAAAAAAAAAGGAAAGGAAAGGAAAGGGAAGGAAAGGAAAGGAAAGGAAAGGAAAGGAAAGGAAAGGAAAGGAAAGGAGAAAGGAAAAAAAAAGAAAAGAAAAGAAAAGAAAAAGAAAAGAAGAAAAGAAAAGAAAGAAAAGAAGAAAAGAAAAGAAAAGAAAAGAAAAAAGAAAAGAAAAGAAAAGAAAAGACCAACAATGTTCAAAATCAGGGAAGGGAAATCCAAAAGCATCTTAGGTTTTCTCTCATTCTGTGCTAGATTTCCCACCCCCAACCCCGGCTTGACAGGATAGAAATGTTAGATGTTTAAAAATCACTCTACTGTGTGTTGTCAAGAAAGAAAGAAAGAAAGAAAGAAAGAAAGAAAGAAAGAAAGAAAGAAAGAAAGAAAATCGTGTGCCAGCACTAGTACAGAGAGACCCTAATGTAAATTTGTGTATTTAACCTCATTTTCTTTTTTTTTTTTTTTAAGATTTTATTTATTTATTCATGAGAGACACACAGAGAGAGAGGCAGAGACACAGGCAGAGGGAGAAGCAGGCTCCATGCAGGGAGCCCGATGCGGGACTCGATCCCAGGACCCCAGGTTCAGGCCCTGGGCTGAAGGCAGGCCCTAAACCGCTGAGCCACCCAGGTATCCCCTAACCTCATTTTCTACTAAAGAGCTAGAACAAATGGATCAAATCAGTGATTTCTGAGCTGACGGCTTCAAAGTTCATTATCAGTCGGTCTGGGCAGGATTTGGTTCCTCTCCAGAGTTCCTGATTTTTCTTTCCATGTGTCTGCCCAGCTTGCTGCTGTAAAGGTCAGGAAGAGGAAACACTACTGCAGGGCCCGGGTCCTGCTCACTCCGGAGAGACGGCTGTGCTGGCTCCCGGGCCGGGCTCCCGCTTCTAGAAGATCAGGGCCTTTGTGGAGCCAGTCATCAGGGCCACAACCAGGCTGCAGTTTCAAAGGCCAAGTTCAAGGCTACTCTTGTCCTGTTTTCATTTCGGAGGCACAGAACGGGCGGGGGCACAGCCACGCTGCTTGCCTGCTGGTTTCAACACTTTCTTAGCAAGTCCTCGGAAGAGTGCGGCCCTTTCTGCTCGTCTGGAAAAACAGCAGGGCACCAGAGCACACCAGGTTTCACTTCCTGTTACCCTTTATCGAGCAGAACAGAGCAATCTGGAAAATGCTGTCGCTGGGGAGCAGAGAGCCACTTCCTGGCCGCCTTTGTCGAGAGAGAGAGAGAGAGAGAGAGAGAGAGAGAGAGAGAGAGAGAGAGAGAGAGGCCCTACCACAAGACACATCCTCAAATAGTACAGAGGGCCACCGTTTGGGACACCTTTTGTGGAAACAGACATTTAAGTAATGTGGTGCCTTGATTCAGCATCCTTTCCCCAACACTGCCGGGATTTTTTTTTTAAGATTTTATTTATTTATTTATTCATGACAGGTGCTATAATGCATTTATAATGCAGGTGCTAAAGCACTGAGCCACCCGGGGATCCCATCACTGCCGGGATTATCACAGCCATCAAGAGGGTGCAGCAGTGGTTAAAATGCACCTCTCTGTCAGCTATTCAGAGGTGCTCTAAGGGGGCACCCGGGGGGCTCCATCAGTGGAGCACCTGCCTTCCATTCAGGTCATGATCTCAGGGTCCTGGGATCGAGCCCCATGTCGGGCTCCCCGCTCAGCAAGGAGCCTGCTTCTCCCTCTGCCTGCCACCCCCCTCATGCTCTTTCTCTCTCTCTCTCAAATAAATAAAATCATAAAAAACAAAACTAAACTAAACTGGGGGTCCTGGGTGGCTCAGCGGTTTAGCGCCTGCCTTCGGCCCAGGGCGTGATCCTGGAGACCCGGGATCGAGTCCCACGTCGGGCTCCCTGCATGGAGCCTGCTTCTCCCTCTGCCTGTGTCTCTGCCTCTCTCTCTCTCTGTGTCTCTCATGAATAAATAAATAAATAAATCTAAAAAAAAAAAAAGAGAGCCTTAAGGAGTCTACCCATAGAACCAGCTGCTTAAATGGCCCCAAAGCTCAGAAACAGAAGGCTAAACTTGCATCAGCACCCATGCGGATTGTGCTCCTCGGCAATAACACCGCAGGTGGCACAAGTTATATACATATTAGGCTGGTTGCTACTTCCAGAAAAATGCCACAACTATTTCAAAGGGAAAAGAGGCCCTCCGAAGACAGGAGGACTGGAATTTGAGAAGCCTGGGTAACCTGAGATGTTGGCTCTCAGATCTTTCCAGCATGATTTGCAGTGTATCTGCTGGCAATAGAATTCCTGCTGCATCCACTACTTCTCTCCTTGGGTTAAATGCGATGGCTTCCTAGTCTTCAAAAAAACAAACCAAAAAAAAAAAAAAAAAAAAAAAAACCACCAAAAATCATCTTAGGCATAATGCAGAGCCTCAAATGCTAAGACCAGTATTTGACCCTGTTGGGCCCCTGAGGACTGACAGAGCAGCAGGGTGAGTTGCCCGGGGAGAAAGGCTCCCTGACAGCAGCTGGACTGGCCGTTTGTCCTCCAATAGACATGGAAAAGATGGACATGGGTCAGAAAGCTGACTTCCTACTTCTAGAAGCCTTTGGTAAACTGGGGACTGAGTTAACAGCTCTGGCTGAATTACCAAGCGTCGAGTCCATCGGAGTCTCGCTCCCCAGACTTAGGGAACCCGTGGGATGGTCTTGACCAGCGTTTCTGGAAGATGCGTGTGGTCTAGGGATGTCATTACGGCTTGGAACAATGTTTGTTCCCGGATTGATGGTCCCCGGGATAGGACTGCAAATCTCTTAAGGCCGGAGTCTGTGTTTCATCCGTGTGCTTCACAGTGTCTCACGCACCGTACGTGTGTGCTCAGTGTATGTTGGAAAATGGGGTCTGTGCGTGGCCCGCCCATCCTGCCCCCTCCACGCCCTGCACGGAGGTATGTTATAAACAAATATAGAACAAGATAACGAGTCCACGGAAAGCCCAGAGGACTTGTGTCTATGTGTATTTCCACAGTGCCAAACACCTGCAGGTTTGGAAACTTCTAGATGGTTGTCTCCATTATTCTCTTTTCCTCCAAGTACTTAGTGATCAAAATGTAAAGATTATATCCAGAGGCTCTGGAGGAAGGCCAAAAACGAGCTGCCAACCCTGTAGGCCCTTTGCTCCTACTGCCCTCCAAGAAAAAGGTCGGTTTTTTGAGAACTTTAGCAAGATCTGCACCAGCCACTAGGCCTGCTTTGCCGGGGCTTGACAATGAGACTCAGAACCTTGCTGTCCGTTGATGTCATTCTCTCCCTCCCTCTCTCTCTCTCTTTCTGTCTCCCCCTCGGCTTTTCCCTCAAATTTTAGAATACTTCGCTCTCTGATTCAGTGGGCTAGGAAGTCTGGGAGTTCAAAGGGCCAGGCTTGTCAGGAATCCCAGGGAGGCAGAGTGACTGGAGACGGCCCAGGCCCTGCTCCCGGGATTTGTCGTCTCCTGGCCTCCCCAGACACCGGCCACAGGCACAGCAGTCACAATGAAGAGGGCTCCTCAGCAAGCAGGCCCTCTCCCCCGTCACCAGGCCAGAAGCCATCGTGGGGAATAAGATGACCATATAGTGAGCGCACAAAAGCCTGCCCTGTGCGCATTTGTGTCTGCCCATTGTTGTGAGCCACGAGGGAACTCGGGGGTGTGCATTCTCTGCATTTCGGGAAGTCTGTCATCAGGGGAAACTCTTTGTTTTTATTTCCAGGGATGTGAGCAATTTAGAGTGGCGTTTTGGGGAGGGACTTCTTGGGTTTTGGTTTTGGTTTTGGTTTTTTTTGTTTTTTTTTGTTTGTTTGGTTTTTTTCCTCCTCACCCCTCTGCATAGAGGAAGAGCCCAGTGCAGGCTTTTAATTTGAAACCGGGAGGCAGCTAAGAGCTGTTTTTCAGGACAGGAACAACAGGTCCTGAGTTTGATATTTCTCTTTCTCTATTTGCAACACAATGCTTCATCCGTCCTTCTCACACTTTGACCCTCCCTATTGGTTTCATATTAACAGGGCTTACCTTGGAGCTAGCAGCAAGGAAGGGAGGCGCCCTGTGGCAAATTAAATGTTTGTCCTGTTCGCCTAGTCTGGGGGATGACAGTAAAGGGAAAGAAATAATTCGGTTAAGGAAATGACTTTAAAACTAAAATAATCACATCAGTGAATCCATTAACAATTATTAAGCATTTACTTCTGCCCAGGCATTAAAGCACCATTTCCTGAACTAGCCTGTTCTTAATCACCTCCAGAATAAGCCCTTCCTACTATAAAACCAGGA
The DNA here is from genome assembly GCF_011100685.1 of Canis lupus familiaris. Classification (NCBI taxonomy): domain Eukaryota; kingdom Metazoa; phylum Chordata; class Mammalia; order Carnivora; family Canidae; genus Canis; species Canis lupus. The sequence continues at coordinate 9,426,175 of NC_049260.1, read as the reverse complement.
TTAATTCGCATCCCTCAGCTCCCGCCTCCCCTCTTGCTCTTTTGGCGATCCAGCGATGCACCGTCTGTTGATGTGCGATGTTATTTCTCTGTTGTATGAATAAAATGTATGAAAATGAATATCGAATGAAAATGTCTGGCACCTCTTCACCACTTGCTGTTTGCCAGTCACTGCACCAGACCTTTACAGGTATGATCTTACTGAATTCTGGTACCAGCCCAAAGGGGAAGGTGCTGCGATGATAAAATGTTGCTAGAATGATCTCCAGTGTACACCAAAAGTCCAGAGATGGGGAGAGTTAAGTTACTTGTGCAGTCACACAGGTAGTGAGAGAGCCAAGGTTCCGGGCTGGCCCCCTCCGACTGACTCTTGGAGCCATGCTTTTCTTGTCCACAGGGGGGATGGCCAAAATTCCAAGATGGCACCTATGATCTCAGCAACCCCCCCCATGTCATGCCTTGATGAGGTTATGTCACACGAAAGGATGATGGAGGGCACCCTCTTGACTATGCTATACCATATGGATGGCAAGGTAGAAGGGATTTTGCAAATGTAATTAATGTCCTAAATCAGTTGACTTTAAGTAGTCAAAAGGGAAATACTCCTTGAGGGGCCTGATTTAATCAGTTGGGCATCCTTCAAAGGGGGGGTTAGGCCTTCTCTGAATCACAGAGACCGTATTCTGACAACCTTGCAGAGGCAAGCTACCATGTGTTCCACAGCTTCAAGGGAAGGAATCGGGCCAACAACTACTTGAGTTTGGAAGGGGACTCGAGCTTCCACAGGAGGACACGGCCCCGGCCAACCCCCTGATTGCAGACTTGTGAGACCCCGAGCCAAGGATCTTGCTAAGCCATTCCCAGACTCCTGAGGCAAGACAACTGTGAGATAAAAAAACGTGTCACTGAATTTGTCACTAGAGTCACTGAATTTGTGGTAATTTGTTACACTGTGGAAAATTAAGCCAACCAGTATGCAAACTACTCGATAACACAAACCCCTAAAATATTCGAGCACACAAATATATAAAAATAACATATTTGTAAATTACGTACAAGAACTACTATACCAAGAGTTGACCCCACAATAAACCAGTCCATACACACATAAATGCCATATACACGCAAACGGGAAAAAATAACAGATAACCACTGTTCTTGGTCACATCCCTCTTCCGACACCGACAATTCTCTTCCCTGTTGTAGAGGTTATAACAAGCATTGAGACTCTAAGCTCAGCTGTCACCTCCCAAATGGACTGAACTATGTCCAAAATAAAAGGCCTAGACAGGCTGTTTGAGAACCTGACTCTAGCACTTCTAGGGGGCCATTGATGAAAGGACACATGCCCAGCCTTTTCATGGGAACCCCCACCGACACCAAGCAGGTTTGCATGGAGGCCCTAGACGTTCAAAGGTCACCCTCATCACTGCCTACTCAAAGCTGGGTGTTTCTCATCCATCAGCCAGTCAGCAAGGTTGAGAGAGGCTCAGAGCTGCACACCTCTGCTTTCAGGGAGGGAAGTGTGCTAGGCCAGAACGGACACGTTTTGGCAATATTTTATCTAATGTGCCTTCCATCTTTGTGCTCTGTTCTTCAGATTTTTCCCATCATGCAGAGTTCAGGCCTTCAAGTTTTGGTTTTTAATCGCCAGATTTTCTTTTTTTTTTTTTTTTAAGATTTTATTTATTTATTCATGAGAGACAGAGAGAGAGAGAGAGAGAGGCAGAGACACAGGCAGAGGGAGAAGCAGGCTCCATGCAGGAAGCCCACCCAGCGCAGGACTCGATCTCGGGTCTCCAGGATCATGCCCTGGGCCGAAGGCAGGCGCTAAACCGCTGAGCCACCCGGGCAGCCCTTAATCGCCAGATTTTTATTTTCCCTGCTTATACAAGATGCTTCTTTAGAAATCCTATCACACGAGACATTTGGTTGACGTTCCATGCCAGTTCGTTCACTGTGCTAGTTTTTCTGTGTCTACACATTTCGTGCTGTGCCTCAGTCCTTGTTCTGAAAATAGCTTCATCTATACCAGGAAGCAGCACACTTTCTCTGAAATGGGCCGCGTAGTAAATATTTTTCTGTTTTGCAGGCCAGAGAGTGTCTGTCGCAGCTACCCCATTCTGCCTTTGAACATGAAAACAGCCACAGACAAGCCACAAATGAATGAGTGTGGCAATAAAACTTTATGGACACTGTAGTTTGGATTTTATATCATTTCTGCATGCCAAGAAATAGTATTCTTTAAATTTCCAGTCATTTATAAATGTAAATACCGTCTTAGCTCTCTGACTGTAGAAAAACAGGTAGCTGGGGCCAAAGTTGGCTGGCTCCCGGTTTGCAGAGATACACCAACAGGGTTAGTGAATTAATCACTGCAAAAGATTTTTCTCTTTTTAGAATGCAAATTTGGGTGAAAAGGTAGCTGTGTGTATACAGACACAGATTAAAGTAGCAAAGATGTCCTTATAGTGCTCAGGTTCACAAGTCATGTCACATCTTCAAAGAGGACACTGATCTTACCTCTGCTGACAGACCTGGTCTGTACGTGCATTTCATCCTACACAATAAACTCACGGAACTGGGGTGCACCTCGTGGTTCCTACAAGCGAAGGCCCACTAGATTACAATTATCATAGAGTGGGGATCCCTGGGTAGCTCAGCGGTTTAGCGCCTGCCTTTGGCCCAGGGCGTGATCCTGGAGTCCCGGGATCGAGTCCCGCGTCGGGCTCCCGGCATGGAGCCTGCTTCTTCCTCCTCCTGTGTCTCTGCCTCTCTCTCTCTCTATGTCTCTCATGAATAAATAAATAAATAAATAAATAAATAAATAAATAAATAAATCTTTAAAAAAATAAATAAAAAATAAAATTATCATAGAGTCCTTTACCCTATATTTGACGTACACGGATCGGTATTATGAAAAACAGGCTGTGCGATGGCAAAATCCTAGACATGACCGGTAGCAATCAGCCAAGACAATCAAACCAGAGGTGACCCAGCCATAACCAGATCTCCATGGAGTTCAGATAATCCTGGACAGACTCAAAGGTCCAGTTTTTCCATATCCTCATTCATCACTTTGAACACAAAATATACAGTGTTAGTCTCAGAGACAGGTGACTAGAGCATCGTGCTGGCATTATGTTATAAAACAAGCAAGTTAACTGTAAAATACAAAAGACTGGATTAGAGTGTTGATATTCTTTGGAAAGGTATCTCATTACTAATGGGAAAAATGGCAAGTAGCAGTCCCGTTCTCCAGAGTCCAAATTCATAGGACCCAAATGACCGTATCTATCATTTTGCCTCTTATAAGCCTCGAAAGGAGGAAGAAAGGCAGGCAGGAAGGAGGTAAGGAAGGAGGGAGGAAAAAAATATGAATAATTTTTCTAGAACTGGACAGAAAAATGTTCTCCTGGTTTTGTGTTGTCCTGTTGGGCTGTTTAGAGTTTTGCTCGACTGCACTGTCTCTATGCCATTGTGCCCGCTACAGTGTAATATATTGATGGATAATGAAAAAGCAGGGGCATCCACTTGGGTGGCCTGGCAAGAATTCACTTTAAAGTAAATTCAACCTCTCTGGAGATAACTACAATGGGGAATGTTCTTTTTAAAGCTCGTTGTTAGTTTTAATCCAGTGGAAAGAAAAAAGAGAGATAACAACTGAAGAGTAAGATCTATAAAGAGAAAGTACAAATATTAAGACTGGCAAATGGAAAAAGATGGTCAGGGAGTGGACTGAAGGCCAAGTTCAACTTTCAGATTGGCCTGGCAAAATTTTCATTCAAGTGACGGATTAAGGCCCACAAGAGTTTTTTTCTTTTTTTTAGATTTTATTTATTTATTCAGGAGAGACACAGAGAGAGAAGCAGACACACAGGCAGAGGGAGAAGCAGGCTCCCTTTGGGGAGCCCGATGCAGAACTCGATCCCAGGACCCGGGGATCATGACCTGAGCCAAAGGCAGACGCTCAACCACTGAGTCACCCAGGTGCCTGAACTCAGTAAGACTTAATGAAAAATGTATTAGTATATATCCTTATTAGGTCTTCAGCTTTCCATTTTATTTTTACTGATTTTAAAGTGATACATGACTATACGCACACGTACACACATTTGGATAATGTAGACAAGAACGAAGACTATACAAACCATGAATAACCAGACCTACCATTCAAAGATAACTAATACTTTCTGTTTTTAAGGAGAGGTCGCGTTAGAGGGTATTAATTCTATTATTACAATAAAAACTCCAAACTTTTTGAACTGGAAGAGTCAGGTAAGGTTAATAACCCAACATCTAACTATAGGGCGATGGAACCCCTCGTTTAGAAAGGCCATGACATGACGGAGACCACCCAGATTGTCACATATCCAATCGGGATAGGAAATTAGTCTTCTAACTCAGTAGGCTAGTCCACAAAGGGCAAAGTATTTCAGGCAATCACCCTCGGTAAGGACCAAAAATCTGTCCTCAGCCCTGGAAGAGCTATGATTTACAAAATACCAGCTTCCTTAGAAAATGAGACCTTGATGCTGAAAAGAATTAGTGCTCCTTAAGTTTTGTAGCTCTCTAATTACAGAGAGGATTTTTAGACTTACCCCAGAGGTTTTAATATTGTTATCTTAATTTATAGCTGTTCTTTAATTTTAATAGTTAAATGAAAGTTTTAATTATAATCAAGCAGGTCTTCATATGGAAAGATAGCACTGCTGGCTCACCTTCCAGAGAACATGTGCTTTCAGTTCTTTTCTGGGGGCCAGGAGAAACCACAGTATTTACCCACCCTGATGCAGTGTATATTTACACAAGATCTTTCTAGACAACGCTGGGATGGAGATGACAGCTATGGAATCAAACAGAGTTAACAAGCCCAAATTAAACCTCAGAGTCTTGACTTTAGCTGCTTTATACACTAAATGGCCATAAACTATTACAAATGGAAGAGAGGTCTTTTTTTTTTTTTTAATTTACTTATTTTAGAGAGAGAAAGTGAGAGAGAGATAGAAAGCACGATGACCCTGAGATCAGACCTGAACCAAAACCAAGAGCTGGACGTTCAATCTACTGAGTCACCCAGGCACCCCAGAAGATATGTTTTTACTATGTTAACAGTTGGTCTGTGCAATGACAGGGTAGGAGGAGTGTTGAATTATAAGAACAAATCTATGTTGAATACTCACTACTCTATTAGAAGATGTTATCTTTTGGTTTCATTTAATTTCTTGAAATAAACTTCATATTGGAATAATTTTTTAGTTACAGAAAAGGTGCAAAAAGAGGACAAAGTTCCCATTTGCCCCGCACCCAACTGCCCCTATTGTTAACATCTTACAACAGCATGGTACGTTTGTCCCAATGAAGAAACCGACAATGATACGTTACTGTTAACTCAAGACTGCATTCAAATTTCACTCGTTTTTCTATTAAACAACCTCCTTCCATCCCAGAGGTGGTCTCAATCCAGGACACCATACTGCATCTGGTCGTCATGCCTCCTTAGTCTCCCCTGGGCTGTGACAATTTCCTCATCTTTCCCTACCTTTCATGACCTTGACAATGTCCAGTAGTGCTGGTCAGGAATTTCACAGACTGGCCCTCAGTGTGGGTTTGCCTGCTGTTTTTCTTATTAGACTGGGGCTAGGCATTTTTGGGAAGAGGCGAAGTTCCTTTCTCGTCACAACCTATCGGAGGGTACCTGAAGCCCACCCTTTGTCACTTATGTCAGGTGCCGTGTGCCAAGTTTCTCTACTATACTGGTACCATTTCTCCCTTTCTTGTCCATACTCTGGTCTTTTGGAGTCACTAAATCTCACCTGGGGGGGGGGGGGCGGGCAGCAGGAGGAAATAACCTCCTTCTCCTGGAGGATGGGGAAAGGGAGTATCTATAGACACAATTTGGAATTATTCTGTAAGGAAGAGCCCTGGTCCTCCCTTCTTCCCCAGGATGTGATCTTGTAATGCCCAAAGCAGGATGACCAGGCACATTTTCATTCAGAGAAAACTTCTTTTGAACGTCAATAGTGCCTTAGAGAGCCAAGCTAATGAAAGTCCATGATGGCCAGACACTGAACTCTGTTCTTCTAGGAAAATTTCACCTGGCCATCTACGTGAAATCGGACATTTCCTTGTCTAATTAGCGGTGGACATGAGGTAGGACAAGACACGAAAGGGTTCATCTAGAAGAAGTGACGAGGCTGGAAAGGAGAAGAAAGGGATCGGGCCAGATGCAGTGCCTACCTCCTGTTCTTTTTTTTTTTTTTTTTAATTTTTATTTATTTATTTATTTACGAAAGTCACACATAGAGAGAGAGAGAGAGGCAGAGACACAGGCAGAGGGAGAGGGAGAAGCAGGCCCCATGCACCGGGAGCCCGACGTGGGACTCGATCCCGGGTCTCCAGGATCGCGCCCTGGGCCAAAGGCAGGAGCCAAACCGCTGCGCCACCCAGGGATCCCCCTACCTCCTGTTCTAATCGGTTATTAGCTGCCACGAGCCATCACATCCACTCAACTGGAAGGGCAGCCCCCCCAGGGCAGAAGCTGTACAGGTCAACTCACCTAGAGACTGGTTTTTGCCTGGTTGTTAGTCCACTAATCAACGGTCATTATACTTCATGCATTTGGGTTCTCAGTCTTTAACGTCTAACAAAACATTTGACTTGGGCAGCAATCTAACGCTATGGACAAAACTTTACCTGGAACCCTTAAGTGGCTTGGATGATTATAATCAACTCCATATGCCATAAACGCACATCAGCTTTGCTCCCCAGGCCCTTTCATTGACTGGGACATTTCTGATCTGGGACATTTACGTCCATGTCTTGGTTCTGTTGTCTAGATCCCCCTCCCCATTTTATTCTTTGTGTGTGTTCTTTTGGGGGATTTTACAGATTCCTCATCAGATATTTCAGTGAGACTTTTCTACCCTGACGGTCTCTCTGCAAATCCGGCATCCTTTCACTCCCTTTACCCCTGTGGAAGACACAGGTCTCTATGTACGATTGTATCTGTTGGACAGGCTCAGTTTCCCTTCTGCTGTATTCACACCATGCCTCCAACCTTCCTACCCCTTGCCTTCAGAACTTCCTGACTCCGGGCACCTGCAGTAAGTGTTATCCTATATATGGGAAGTGGTTCTAGAGAACCATGTGCCATGCTTGGAGGAAGCCCTGTCACCCGGTGAGAGAAAGTCTGGTGTCTCAGCTGAATCCCACCCAGAGAACCATCTGGCTAAAAACAAATCAGTCTCTGGCGTGATGCCTGGATTTCTCTCTAAAGCATCCCTACACAGTCCATGTAATAGGATCAAAGGAGCCACCGCACTTAATGGGTGTGGTCAGCAACATGATAATTGTGCATACTTAGATGCTGTCGGGTCAGAATACATCTTCATCCTCGAAACACAGAAAATGGGGAAAAAACAGTGATTTATCATTCATAGTAAGGTGAAGTAAGTCAACAAAGTAAGGAGGTAGGGGATGTAGACATGAGCTGCCAACTAATGAGATCTATGGTTGAAAACAATGTTTTAATTAATGAACATAAGTTTTGGATCTAGTTGCCAAAATGTAGGCAACACGGACCACACGTTGAGTGACACCATTCAGTAAGCATCACCATAATCCAGACTGTGGGAAAGTTTATGAGTCAAACACCCCAGGTGTGTCAACAGAAAAACCGTAAGGAAGGGCAGAGGGAGGAGCCGTAGACAAGAAGACACAAATTTCAAAAAATGAGTAAAGACTCGACTTGTTCTTAGTAAGAATATAGCATGTAGGGATGCACACCTAGATGATAAAACCATAAGGGAACAACAGCAAATTATTAGTGTAAAAGTAGGGAAGTGATTGATTTGGGGGTGTTGAGACTAAAATGAGGCCCGTGTAGGCCTCCTGGGGCAGGTGGCGAAGTTCTATTTCTTGTCCTGGGTGCTGGTTACAAGAACTGGATGTTTGCCTTATAATAACGTGTTAAGCTACACATTTTTTTTTTGTAGTTTACTTTTTTATTTTATAATGAAAACGTTAAAATGTTCTTAATTAGCTACCACTAATTAAAACTTGTAAGGTTGCATATTTAAATATCTCTATTTCTGCCTTCTCTCGAAAAATCAGATTTGGCAAATCTGGGTCCATGCTTCCTTAGGGTACTTGGCTGGAGCCAAGAAAGGGCTGCCTCACCTCTTGATAGAGCTTGGCCTCTCCAGTTTTTTATGTGACCTGCTGGGCACTTGCAGACACGTGGGTTTGTGACCCCAGAGGTGGAGAACACTTGCTCTTCCCTCCCCCTTTCATTGACAGCTTTCTCATATGTAAGACATACGTTCTATGGAAAACAATTCGACTTACATTTCTCAAGCAGACACTCCACAGAGCTCCATGCGAGGATCTGTTCTGTTCCTCTGGGCCCAGATAAGGGCTTCCAATCTGGTGAGGAAAATAGAAGTTTAGTTAATTAAGCATGGGCTCTAGGTCTTCACAGAAGGTACCAACAGAATGTAGTGGGGCTGTGGGGAGGACAGAATTAATCTGAGTGAGGATCTAGGAGACTTCTTAGAGTGTGTGAAGTGACTTGGGCCTTGGAAGATGGCTGGGATGAAGATGGGGCACATAGGAAAGAGCAAGCTTGAGAGAAAGAAACAAAATCCATGGGGCGCCCAGGTGGCTCAGTCAGTTAAGCATCTGTCTTCAGGTGAGGTCATGATCCCTGGGGTCCTGGGATAGAGCCCCGCTCCCTACTCAGTGGGGAGTCTGCTTCTCCCTCTCCCTCTGCCCCCACCCTTTGTGCTCTCTCTCTCTCAAATAAATAAAATCAGAAAGAAAGAAAGAAAGAAAGAAAGAAAGAAAGAAAGAAAGAAAGAAAGAAAGAAGAAAGAGAGAGAGAGAGAAAGAAAGAAAGAAAAGAAGCAAAATCCTATAGCCAGGGACAGAGCTGGAGGTTTGTAGAGGAGAGCATTTGGATTAGATCCTCTGCACTACTAAATACTGGATGGGAGTCATAAGGAACAAGGCGCAAAAGTTGACTTGTCGTGTGACTTGAACAATAATCATGCCCCTGACTGACTTGGGAGGACAAGTTTTGTAGACAGGATGACTTCGAACAATAATCATGTGGAGATATCTAGCCAGATGGAGACCAAGGGAGACAGAGGGTTACCAGGGTAGAGAAACTAACTAAAGCCTTGGGGAAAGAAAGGGTATAGATGAGAAAGAGCGTAAGGTCAAGATTCACTTTTTGGACAAACCGGTCTCGAAGGGACAGGTAAACGAAGCAGAACCAGAGGAAAAAAGAAGAGTGAAGAGAAGCAGGAAAATTCGGGACAAGGGGAGACGCTGGAATGCCAACCAAAAAAGTGGCAGGTGGGTAAGCGAGGATACTTCCCAAGATGAGGGAGGACAGATCTTGTCTACTTGGGTTTTGGATAAAAAGAAGGAGGTGGGGGGGATATTTGTATATCCATGAGAGTTAGCCAAGGTTTTTTTCTAACTAAGCCATGTCATTTATTATAATGCCTGTTTGCTTTAAATTTAAAAAATAAAAATAAATAAAAATAACAATAAATAAAATTAAAAATAATCACGGTGACATTTTAGTTGCATCTTTACATTTCCTAATTTAAATTCTTGATTCATTTTGATGAATTCTCTTTCACAGTCTTTGTCGATAGAGGCATAAAGTACTCAGGAGTCGTTGAGAGGACATGACTGGTAGCCACCACCTTATGGTATTTCCACCACAGATAGACACAGTCGACACGATTAACCAGGAGAGCATAGATAGCAACACAATGTAGAATAATTAAGTGGTGATGAGTTGGTTATTACTTTTACTTTTCATATAATTTCATTGTAAGTTTGTATAATTTAATACTGAATGGTGGCTGTGTTTAACCACCAGCTCTCAAATTTCTGAAGAATTTAACAAGTAGCTCTTGCCACTAATACACTGTTAGGAAACATCTGGAACTGCTCACATAAAACTGTTGAGAGTGGCTACCTCTGGAAAATGAGTTGGAGGTTGGGGGAACTTTTCCTTTTTCATTCAGGTCACTCTATATTGCTTGGTTTATCTTAAATAAATATGTATTATTCTTATAACAATTCTAAAAGTTTAAGAATACTGTATTAGAAAGAAGACTTGAGGGGCGCCTGGGTGGCTCAGTCAATTGAGTGTCTGCCTTTAGCCCAAGGCGTGATCCTGGGTCTGGGGATCGAGTCCCACATCGGGCTCCCCGCATGGAGCCTGCTTCTCCCTCTGCCTGTGTCTCTGCCTCTCTGTGTGTCTCTCATGAATAAATAAATAAAATCTAAAAAAAAAGAAACTGAAAAAAACGTCACCGAAGGGAACGGAAAATCAACTGAATGGGAATATACTTTTTATACTGTTCTAATATTTGTACCGTATAAATGTATGACGTCCAAAAAGTAATAATGAAAAACACCTTTAAAAGGTCAACTACCATCTCCCCACTTCCCCAAAAAACAAAAGAAATTTTTCATTATTTGTAATGACATATTGGAGACTCTGACTCTTCTGAGGATATGCCCCTATTGAAACCACAGACTTTTCCCTGGTTTCCATAACAAATACGTGGCCAGGGTGTCCTTAAAATGACTTTGGGGGTGAGTCATTGTTCAGGTATGCAGCTGCTTTCCCGCTGACCTCAAGACTCAAGATAGGACAGGGCACCGCTGGTATAAGCAAACAGCAGTATTGGGGTGAAGGCATTCTTTCCAAGTAGATGATGGAAGAGAGCCAGACATCCTTGAAGCTCTCCTGCCGTTTATTCCTCTCACGCTGGTATTGGGAAGGTGTTTGACCAGTGGAACAGGTGATGTTTGTTTAAGGTTTGTTGAAACACAGGCACCTGACCCAAAGTCAAACTCACAAACCGGAGGCCACTTCTTGGTTCCTAGAGAAAGAGTTTATTCCAGCTGGGTCCAGCTGTCCTTTATAATGCAAGCATCCACTGTCTATCAGGAACCTGAAAAGGATGCGCCCCTACCACCCCTCAAGCCTCTGCTAGAGCCACGCAGGATAACCAGCACCTTCTCCTCCAGATCCTGAGTAATAGCTTTGGTAGATCCAAGTTAACATTAGAGATCTGATTTGAACTGAATGGAAATGACTTACACCCAGGCATCTGTATCCCTTTTTCAAATCACAGCCTTGGGATGCCCAGGTGGCTCAGTGGTTGAGCATCTGCCTTGGGCTCAGGGTGTGATCCCGGGGTCCTGGGATCTGAGTCCCGCATCGGGCTCCCCGCAGGGAGCCTGTTTTTCCCTCTGCCTGTGTTCTCTGCCTCTCTGTGTGTGTGTCTCCCATGAAAAAATAAATAAAATATTTTTTTAAAAATCACAGCCTTGTCACATGAGAGGACTGATTGCAGACAAGCTCTGAGCAGACTCTTTGGGGTGGAATGATGGCACAGGGCTGCCTGCATCAGCCATATCTTGAAAGGGCCTGCGGAAAGATTCCTTAAGACACGGCACCTGTATAAGGTTGAGACGAGTTGAGCAGAACAAGCCCACAGGCCTACGTGTATAAGCTGCTTTTATTTTTCATGTTGTTAGCATATACATTTTGAAATTGCATTCATTGGTTTCTATGTAGAAGGTAGGACTCAAGTATGATAAGTCACACTAGAAGGAATAGAGAAGAGTTGGAAATTCACTTTGGCTGACATCACAGAAATCACTGATTCAGGCAAGAGTGATCAATACATGCCAAAGCTGTTTGGTGCCAGTTTGACAAGCAACAGGAGACTTGAGTCCTAAGGTGTCTCTCCACGGGTTACTTACTAATTACAAAGGGAAAAGGACAGTTTGACACTGCAGAAATCTGGTGGCAACCCTGTCAACAAGCAATCACCGGCATCGTCAGTCGATGGGACAAGTTGACATCATGCGCCTCCTCTGTGAGTCACCTAGGACACATCGTCCCTTATGGGGGCTTCCTACCCCCAAATTACCTGCTTCTAACCGTGAAGAAACATCAGGCACGACCAAATTGAGAGAAATTCTACAAACCAGCTGGTCTGTATCCCTCGAAAATATGAAGGAGGGCTGTCGCACATTACAGAGACATGGCGAGCGACTGCAATGCGTGAGCCTGGATTGGGTGCCCCAGGAGGAGGAAGAAAATGCTATAAAAGACATTAATAGAACAACTGGCAAAAATCTAAGTAGGACTTTGTATCAGCTAATATGAGCCCTGATGCTCAATTTCCCGAGCCTGATCCTCGTCCTATGGTTCTGTCCCAGTTATAAAAGCGACCAGGCACTGAGCACCTAGAAGGAGCAAGGGGCACAGATTCCTTTCAGCCCTCACAGCGAGCCCCTGGGTTAGGACCCTCCCGTCCCCCACGTTGCAGGGGAGAAAAAGCAAAGCTCAGAGAAGTTAGGAAGCTTAGGCAAGGTTGCACAGCTAAAAGGGAGCGGATCGGAGGCAGGTGCCAAGCTGAGTGGTTAACCACCAGGGAAAGTGTGTCACTGTACTTGGCAGCACGTGGGGGCCTGGATGAAGGGACGGTAAACACAGGCTCTTGGGGTGGATTCAGGCCTGGGGTACGCAGCAGGGCGTGGGGGAGAAGGAAGTCCCAAATCCACGCGAGGAGACTGACGAGTGGAAGCCAGGTGGAGGGAGGCAAGGTCATGGAGCCCTGCGACGTCAGGAGGTGGGGGATGGATGCTTGGGTTAAGTGTGACTCTGACTCACGCTGAAAAAAAAAACACACACAAAACCCACAGCATTTTACATCACAGGCCAGTAAACACACACACTCTCCCACACAAATAAAAAACCCAAGTTTGATCAAACACCACCTTACCCTTACCCCGCAGGAGAGTCCGGTCGTTCCTGTTCGGTTTCTCTCCTCAGCAATTTGTTTTAGCTTGTTCGTTCTTTATTTATTTATTTATTTATTTATTTATTTATTTATTTCGGCAATTTGTTTTAGCTTGTTCGTTCTTTCTTTCTTTCTTTCTTCTTTCTTTCTTTCATTTCTCTCTTTTTTTTACATGTTTTTATTTAAGGTCGATTTGCCAACATATAGTATAACGCGCAGCGCTCAGTGTTTCTCTGTTGAATGCTGGTAAGCATCAGCTGAAGGGAGGCGGCCTGAAACCCTAAGGGGGACGCGGCCCTGGGAGGGGTGAGGGGCAGCGCGGGGTGGGGGGGGGGGCTGGAGGCAGAGGACACCTGGCCCCCGGAGCTGAGCCTGGGCCCGACCCAGGCTTGGTTCACCTGCCCGAGGCCCTAACCCGCCCGCTGCCCTCCCAGCCTCCTGAGGCCCTGATGGGAAACAGCTGCACCAGAAAGCCCGGTGGTGAAGACATGGGCGACAGACGCGACGTCCCCTCCCCAAGCACCGGAGTCAGCTTGCAGGAGAGGAGGAGAGAGAAGAGAAATCACAGCCGTTTCAAAGGAATATGCTCCAAAGTGTGGAGAAGCCCTTAACGTGGATAGATGGGTCTTGATGTCGGAGTTAGATTCCATTGACCTCACCTCGTTCTAATCTGCAGAACTCATGCTTTGAAACTTGGGGTGAGGACCTCAATAGATTTACTTTGGGGCATCCATCCCTCCTGTTAGAGGAATACCTAAGGCATCTATAATAGATATGCACTCGAGAATTTCTGTTTGGAATATATGGACTCACAGCGCTGTCATCATCTGAGCTCAAAGTTAAGGACTGCTTTTTTATTTTTTTGTTTGTTTTTAAAGATTTTATTTATTTATTCATAAGAGATACAGAGAGAGGCAGAGACACAGGCAGAGGGAGAAGCAGGCTCCATGCAGGGAGCCTGACGTGGGACTCGATCCCAGGACTCCAGGATGACGCCCTGAGCTGAAGGCAGGCGCTAAACCGCTGAGCCACCCAGGGATCACCTAACAACTGCTTTTGAAATGACAAGTTGGGGTTATACATTACAATCCCTTCTTTAAAGAGTCCAGCTTAAAAAAAAAAAAAGAGTCCAGCTTATATTCTTTCACCTTTGTTATTTCTTTTTAATTTTCAGGACTGGCCTCTCCAACTCCTTGTAACAGTATATACACGTACTTTGCCCAATGGTATTTTTCACTCATCGTGAAGACATTTCAAATTACGGTACCAGCCCAGTTGTTTTCCTCTGTGACCCCCCATGTTATTCATCTCTGTGATCACAGGGAACATATAAGTGATTCCGGCCCTTTGATGTTCCTTCCCTTCTATGCCCCTCCGTCTCCACTCATTCCTAGCTCCTGTAAGTTTTCCATATCGGTCCTCGTAGCGTGGGGTCACTTTCTCATTAATACAAAAACCTCACAACTATCCCCTCTCCTCCCCCAAACCCAGTTGTTAAGTAAAAGGTCCCTGCCCACAGTGCTACTCGCCCCCGTTTACCACTCCAACCATCGCAGTGCAGTGCCCCTACCAGGGGTCCTACTGGTCTCGATTCCTACACGGCTGAGGGGCAGCCCCTCCAATAAGCTCTGCCCAAGTCAAATCCCCGCAACTTGGGAATGTGAAGTTATTTGGAAAAGGAGTCTTTTTTTTTTTTTTTTGCCTTCAAATAATCTCTACACCCAACGTGCGGGCCAAACTTACAACCCCAAGATCAAGAGCCGCAGGTTCCACTGACCCAGCCAGCCAGGCCCCCCGTGGAAAAGGACTCTTTGCAGATGTAGTAAACTATCTTGAGATGAGATCATCTTAGATGACCCAGGGAGAGCCTAAATCCAATGACAAGCGTCCTTAGAGAAGACAGAAGACACGACACAGAGCCAGAGAGGGCCATGTGACGACAGAGGGATTTATGCAGCCACAAGCCAGGGACCCCCCGGAGCTGCCAGAGGCTGGAAGGGACACGGAAGGACTGTCCTCGAGAGCCTTCGGAGGGCATATGGCCTGACCCCACCTTGATGTTGGACTTCTGGCCTGTGGAACTGGGAGAGACTGAAGTCTGTTGTTTGGAGCCACCCGGTTCGTGGTAGTTTGCTACAGCAGCCCCAGGAAACCAATACATGATCCAAGGCCAGCTCTGAACGTGCAAACCCTAGTATGAGGCACTGCACACCTCGGCCATCCCATCCAAAAAACGTAATCATAACTATTTCAAATATATTAACCTTCCGTGCCTACCACTAGAAGACTTGGTAGCAAATGAACAGGAAAAGTGCTCACAATGCGGCCCGTCTTATTGAAATGGAGACTAAGAAATACCAATAAAAGGATAATTTGTTACTTTCCCATATGCGGTCAATATGATACTGATAATCTGCTTTTTATTTTTTTTTTTTTAATTAAAAAAAATTTTTTTTTATTTGTTTATGATAGTCACAGAGAGAGAGAGAGAGACAGAGACAAAGGCAGAGGGAGAAGCAGGCTCCATGCACCGGGAGCCCGATGTGGGATTCGATCCCGGGTCTCCAGGATCGCGCCCTGGGCCAAAGGCAGGTGCCAAACCGCTGCACCACCCAGGGATCCCCGATAATCTGCTTTTTCGATAACAAGTGGGGACAGCTTCTTTTTTGCCCTACCCTGCAGGTGGCTATGGTTCTGTGCAGAAAGAGTCCACGCGCGGTCTCCAATGGGCCAAGTGGTTTTACTTCTGACATCTCCTCATTGCCCAAGGCTAATTTTCAAGCCTCTCAGCCAGGCATTAGCAGCCCTTTACCTTGTTCCAGTGTATCTCCCAGATGGGTGTATCGTGGGCCAAAAAAAAAAAAAAAAAAAAAAAAAAACAACAAAAAATCAGCCAATGGTTTTTGGGCAAATGAACAGATATATGGTTTCTGCTGTAGAGCCCTACCTGGCTTTTCTTCACTTACATGGGCCTGCCTCCGATTCATTTCTATTCCCAGCAACTACCAAAGGGCTGGACATGCAGGAGGTGCTCAATAAATGTTCGTTGAGTAAACAAAGAATAATTTCTTTCTACCCTTAAAGCAAGCCATTACTTTATTACTTTATTTACTTATTTGTTCATTCATTCATTCATTTATGGTGAGCCATTACTTTACATTGAAATAACTTGATGGCACTCAAGATTATCTATAAATATGCTGTTTTAATCTTATGAACTATTTCGGTTTCTAGATCGGGAAAATACTATCCTGAAGCCTCTGGGTAGCCAAAGGGTATCAGCCACTTACAGAGCTCTGTGTGGTAATGAGGAAAGGCCTAATTTCCTGTGGTTTGACAATAATGTGACAGGAATAGCTTCATCTGCTTTGAATAGATCATGAACATAACTTGTCCCTCTCTGTTGAAAGCCATGGAGTCCTACTAAACAAATGTGACCCAGCCATAGGGCTGAGAATTACACTTACATACTTAGAGTAGACATATACTTATAGATATCCTGATGTGGTCGTGATTTCGTTATGTTCTCTGAGGGATTTCAAAATTCAAGTGACTCTTTTTTCTGCCCCCAATTATCTGACAGTCGAATCGGAGAAAGAAAACTGACAAAAGAAGGGTAAGGATTTAGTAAGAAGAAGTGTTTCTCTGGAAATTCAGCATCTAAGTTGTAAAATCCTGAAAAAGACTTTAAGATAATATCCATTCAGTCCATTCTTGAATCTTGGGCATTCCTCATAAAGGATTATCCAAAGGTAACGGGCAAGGGGCACCTGGCTAGCTCAGTCAGTAGAGCATGCAACCTTTGATCTCAGGGTTCTGAGTTCAAGCCCCACATTGGGGGTAAGGATTACCTTTAAAAATGAAATAAAAAGGTAACAGGCAAGAGTTATTATGCCCAGTCTTTCTATGCTGATAAAATATTTGATTGTGGTGCAAAGAATCAATTGGTTTCCATCACATTTCACTCACCATTGAGCTTTTAGAGGGATTTGATGGAATCGTTAGAGATACATCTGGGGGAAAAGTTCACAGTAAAGCAAAGGATAGATTTTTTTTTAAGATGTATATTTATTTTAGAGAGGTGGGGAGGGGCAGAGGGAGAGGGAGAGAGAGAATCTACAGGAGAGTCCCCAATGAGCACAGAGCCTGACACAGGGCTCACAACCCCGAGCTCATGACCTGAGCCGAAGTCAAGCTGGAGGCTTAACCAACTGTACCTACCACTCAGGCGCCCCAAAGAACAGGTTTTAAAACATGTTTAAAAACTCAAAGTGCCAAGGAGCGCTGCTGGCTCAGTTGGTGGAGCCTGCAACCCTTAATCTCAGGATCATGAGTTCAAGCCCCATGTTGGGCACAGTGTTTACTTTAAAAATGTATATATGGGGCAGCCCGGGTGGCTCAGCGGTTTAGCGCCTGCCTTCGGCCCAGGGCATGATCCTGGAGTCCCGGGATCGAGTCCCATGTCAGGCTCCCTGCATGGAGCCTGCTTCTCCTCTCCCTGTGTCTCTGCCTCTCTCTCTCTATCTGTGTCTCTCATAATAAATAAATAAATAAATAAAATCTTAAAATAAATAAATAAATAAAATCTTAAAATAAATAAATAAAATCTTTTAAAATAAATAAATAAAATGTATGTATGTATTTTTTTAATGAAAAAAATTTCAAAGCTCTTAGGTTCTGCACCCTAAAAATGAATAGTAATATTTTCTTAGCATTTTCTACTCAGATTTAGATGAAAAGGACATCTGTAGCCAAGAAAGCACACATGAGAGCAGGGACTGTGTCTTACTTATGACTATCTCTGTAACAAATAAAATAATAATAATAATAAGAATAAATACCCAGCATGTATTGGACATTCAATAAATATTGGTGGGGCGAACTAATGACCCAGTGCTCTGGCTTAATAGTACGCAGTTGGCTCTAAGTGTTGATTCAAAATCTGCACAACCAAGGACAGTGGCAAATTAGCACTCAAAGCTCTTTAAATATATTTGTTAAATAATTCTTAGGTTTTTACAAGTGGAGATTCCACATTATCTGTGAATTTCATTACATTTAGGTGGGTATTAGCGATAAGTATTGAGGAAAATGTCCCTATAATCTCCTTCATTAAAAAATATTTTTTAAAAATACATATACGAGGCGAAGGAGAAGTGTAATGAGGCTTATTATATGGAATCAATGCCAAGGCACTTGGCTGGCCATCCTAGTCTGTGACTGTCACAGAAAAAGAAAAAACATTCAATGGAATTTGGTACGACTGCTTCTAAGTTATGGCTTTCTTTGGCCATTGGCCACCGACAACCATTTGTGTAATTATCAGTAGCAATGATTACTATTATCTGTGTAACGATTAAAACACCACTTCAGGGGCACCTGGGTGGCTCACTCGGTTAAGCATCTGCCTTCAGCTCAGGTTTTGATCCTGGGGTCCTGGGATGGAGCCCTGCATCATTTGGGCTCCCTGCTCAGGGGGGAGCTTGTTTCTCCCTCTGCCGCTCCCCCTGCTTGTGCGCTCTCGCTCTCTCTGAAATAAATAAATAAATAAATAAATAAATAAATAAATAAATAAATAAATATCTTTTAAAAAATAAATAAAATACCACTTCAAAGTCATTATATATATATTTAAAATGTACTATATATATATTTAAAATTGTACTATATTAAAATTGTACTATTTAATATGACATTCACATATTCAAAGGTAGGCCCCAAACAATCACGTTGCATGAACTCTCCATCAATTAAGAGGAGCAAAGTGTATACTGAAGCCGTAAGATTGCCCATTACCAGGCAAGGTCCTGTCGGACATAGAAGGGAAAGCACATGAGTAGAATGTAGGGCCACACACATTCTGCCCACAAAAGTCTCAGAAGCCAAGAGTCGAGGTAGCACAACTAGCACAACTGTATGACTACAGAGATAGGAGGCTATGGTACAAGTATCGAGGGGAAAAACCAGCCAGGTAAATATAAGCTTTCTTTTTTTAAAATTTTTTTTATTTTTATTTAAAAAATTTTTTTAAAAATATAAGCTTTAGAAACGTTTTCTTCTTAGCTCACTTCATTGCACATCTGTGTCTTAAATTTGTGATATAGTTTCTTCTCGATTCTCTTAGATTGCACAGGAAGGCATTTTTAAAAGTGAAAGATATGGGGTGGAGGGCAGCTGGAGAGGGTTTTTTTCTTAGTCTCTTGCTAGGTCAGTGAAGGCTACTACAGTAAATCAGGTGCTAAGTGTTTGCAATTATGAAATAATGTTTTCGATTTACAATCTTAAACTAAGAAGGGTCCGAGTTTTGGGTGTGGGTTGGGTTTGTTTGTTGTTGTTGTTGTGGTTTTCCAAAATGTCGCTTCCAAAATTTCCTGTTCTCTCTAGTAAGCACAAAATTGGCTCCATACGTTTAAAAAGGGTAGAAAATTGTTTTTTGCATCTTAAGCAGTTAGATGCATCTTTAGGGAAATAAATAGATCTTCCCAGTGCATTGGAAGGAGACAATATCTAGCTCACAAGGGCGTGGGGAGGATGCAATGATGGTCAGGGACGGAAGAGGCCCCGTACAGAAGAGGGGGGCTCTGTGTTTCAGACTTTGCATGCCTCCCCACCACCCCACCCTCTCAACGCACATGCAGTCGTTGCATGCAGCCCAAAAGCTGTGTTGTGCTCCTGAGAGAATAAAGTAGCTTTCAGATTCCATGCAGTGGAAGACTGAGCATGGGGCTGCGATGGTTGAGGAATTTGTGAGGTTTGGAAATCAGTAAGGTTCTGTCCCTAGAGTCCTCTGGTGAGCCTCTTTTCACTTCCTCTATTTTTGCTTTATTCGGCTTGATCAATTCAAAATTTGCAGAAGTCCCACACAGGACCGTGTGACCCTTGGCTCTTACATAAGCAACCTTGGCCTGTTTCCTCCTGGGGGAGGGGAGAGGGTCCCAGATGCGGTGGCTTAGGGTCTCCTTCAGTTGGAGCAGTCGCTCATTCCAGTGGGGAACCTCCAGTCCCCTTGGTGTCTGCAAGAAAGACTGTCCACCCCAAGCTCCCAAGAGCAGTATAAATTCTCATATGGATTCATAAATACCCCCAGGCCCTTCTGGGAAGATCCTCTCTTGGGAAGAAAAAAGAATGCACTCAACAAATTACAAAAAAAAAAAAAAAAAAAAAAAAAAAAGGCGCCTGCCCCCACCCCAGCCCCCCCGTGCAGCAGTTAAATGCACAGTGTGATGTGCGCAGAGCTTCTGCATTTCCCCCTCCCACACACCACTCAGCCCAAACTCAATCATTGCCAGATTTTTCATTTACTTTCTGCTTTTCTTCCCCACTCCCCCTCCCCGAGCTGTGTTTCAGCTTTGTCTTCCCAGCACGGGAAGGTCTTCTCCTTCAGCATTTTATGAACCATCCCTTTCCCCTTAATGCTCATTTTTATTTTTTGAACTGGAGACCGTGCAGCAGGGTTGATTTCTTCAAATCCGATTTCATCTCTGCATTGTTTGGAAAATGTACTCAGCAAAAACCCGTGTGGGCTTGGCTTATCTCTGGGCCTCGGGCATTTTCATTTGGCCCACACCCTTCCTTGCAGGAGGGAAAAGAAATAGTGGGGTGGGAGGGCCAGCTCCATCTTGAGCTCCCAGACCTCCGGGCTCCCCCCACAGCGGGCTTTGCAGCCGCAGGCACAAGGCCCTTCCCTCTCGACGCAGATCTGCTTCTAGCTGATGGGTCTGCTCGATTGTCTAAACCACAGGTAAATGGTTTCCTGTGCATTTCTCAAAATAAGTGTTGAGCAAAGGAAATGAAATCAACCGGTTTAATACTAATCAACAATTTGCCCTCCACCCTCTCCTTCACAAGGGGTCTTTTCTTCAGTCTTGGGGTGGGGGTTGACCTCCTGGACCTTTGCATTCTAAATCCTAGCTTTGCTGAGGTACCTGAACAAGTCATCCTGAGAGACAATGGATACAGATTTTTAAAGACATCTGCACCCTTTCTTACTGAACAGAGGTGCCCATTAAAGAACCTTTAAGAACGACATCCCTTTTACTTTAAAAACCTGAGAATTCATTTGCCTCTTTTTGTACATTAATGTCCCAAAAGGGCTTGGCTTTTACCCACCATTTAAAAGGACTTCATGCGAAGTTACCAGGCCTTAAGAAAGGCAAACCCTCAAGAAGTACCAATTAAGTCCTACGTTATGTAAATTTAGCATAAATTCTGTAGATTTCATCCTAGTCCCAATGCCTTTTAAATCGTAAGATTTTGCCCATTATCCAAATTGAGGACAATTTAAAAAACCTAATTCATTAATCCCAAATGCAGTGATCTTATAAAAATCACTTTTGAATATTGGAACCAGCCATTAGACTGAGGAAGCAGATCCTTGGAACTTTTCCTTGCCGTTTTTTTAAGCAGCTGTTAAAAATGTTATTTTCCCCTTAGACGAACTGCTGGAAGTCTTGTGTCAACGCTGATCAACTGGCTAAATAATGGAGTTCATTGGACACCCCTTAAATACTGTGCTGTGAATTGCCACCACCTTCGGGTTTAATATCAGACGCCATAAATTCAGTGTTGGCTTATCAAACCCTATGGAAGGCAAAAACTCAAGAATTCTATCACTTTTTATGCTCCTACTAGGAACTCAGGCAGCCCCTCAAAATAACCTTCCAATCTCCTAATGATCACCTAATACAAGAGGATTTCATAGCCTACTCCTTTCTACCCCCCACCTCCGGAGTAAACTCCTTTCTACCTCCCCCCTCCGAAGCCTATACCCTTCCCCCAGTGAGACCCCTTGGGCCTCTGTTTATACCCTCCCCCCAGTGAGACCCCTTGGGCCTCTTGCAATGGTTGCCAGTTTACCATTAAGCCGCTTTTTCCAGACATCAGTCACACCAAAGTCACGTTTTAAAACTTTATTTGCATATTAAAAAAATTGTGCATTCCAATAATTAAAATCATTTGAACAAAAAAATGGCATTCTGATTAAACTGCATTTTAACAGCCTGCAAGATACCTTGGGCCAGCTTGGTTTTTTACTCTAGATCTCACTGTCCTCCCACCCAGCTTCTTCCTTCACCAACATGCAAGTTCTTTTCCTTCCCTGCCAGCCAGCCAGACAGGCAGATGGGAAAGGCAGGCGCCTTCGTTGTCAGTAGTTCTCCATTCTTTGATGTGAAAAGGGGCAGCACAGTCATTTAAACTTGATCCAACCGCTTTGCATCTTACAAAGTTAAACAGCTAAAAGAAGTAAAATAAGAAGGCAATGCTTGTGGAATGTACAGTGCATATTGGCGGCGCACGCCTCATTACGATTCGCCTGCTTGCTTCTCCTGTTCAATCG
This sequence comes from Canis lupus familiaris, assembly GCF_011100685.1. Taxonomy (NCBI): domain Eukaryota; kingdom Metazoa; phylum Chordata; class Mammalia; order Carnivora; family Canidae; genus Canis; species Canis lupus. The sequence goes on along the minus strand of NC_049260.1, from coordinate 9,403,991 downwards.
CTGTGACAGAAAAAAAAAAAAAAAAAAAAAAGAGAAAAAAGATGGAGAGAGCTCATTAGGCGGGCTCAGTACAGCCTAGTGGAAGATTATTGTACTTTCGTTTACGCTTATCTCCCGGGATCATAAACATCCACCAGTTATCAAGTGGCCTCACCATGAAAATAGGTACATTAATATAAGATTTTAACACATTATATTGCATATTAATAGGGCACATCAAGCATACCATTATTAAGATTATCAAAGCCCCGTTTGTTGCTTGCAAAACAATTTTTAATTGACCTTTCCAGGCCACATTCACCCTAAGAACGGTCAGCCCCTCCCTCCCCCCCCGCCCTCCCTGGGGCCGCCCCCCGCCCCTCCCATCCTCCCTCCCGCCCAGCCTTTTCTCAAGGGGGTGGGGGGGGGCTTACTTTCTTTCGAAGGCAGTGGATTTTTCTCTTGCGTTTCTGTCTTCTTCAATTTCGACTTATCGAATTTCTCAATCTCAGCCATATCGGGTTTGTCAGACATGGTTGCAGAGGAAGCTGCATATACAAAGCCAAGGCGGGTGAGATCGAGCCAGCGACCCACCCAGGTCTCTTGGCTCTGAAATGCGCTTTTGCCCTCGCATCTCCTGCCTGAAACCCCACCTCTGCCTCCTTCCGCTTTCATTCAAGGCTCAGGCTCTTCCCCCGTCTACACAAAAAAGACCCCCCTTCATTATTCCCAAATGCGGGGGGCCGAGCCGGGGGGATCGCACTTTCGGAAAACGGAGACGGACCACCGGGGATTGCGATGCCCAGGAACGGCAGCAATCCGGCTGGGAGCGGCAAACAGCGAGGCCAGCTCAAGGTGGGGCCGAGCAAAAAATCGTGAGCGCGCAGCCGAGGCTGCAGGGGCTCCCCGGGGCCGCGGGCGGGCTGTCCGTGGAGACGCGGGCCGCGCCGCTCTCCTCCGCTCACAAAGGCGGCAGCTGCTGCGGCGCCCCGGCCACCGCCCTGCCGCCGCTCGTCGCGCTCAACAATGCAGCCGCCGCACACAAAGCCGCCCCCCGCCCCACAGCGGCCCGGGCCCCTGCAAGGAGGGCTGGCTGGCCGTTTCCCCCCCCATTTAAGCCCAGCCACCTTAAACCTAGACCGAGCCCGAGGAGCCAGCAGAGGCTACGGGAAAAATGTCATTGTTGAAGCTCCGGGCTCGGGTGGGTGGGAGCGCGAACAAAGGAGCTTTCTGTTCCGGATTCATCAGCGCCCAAGAGGCGATGCAGAACGCCCCGGGCGGGGGGGGGGGAAGACCCCCCCTCGAAGGTGCACGACCAACGCCCGGTTTGGGAGGCTTTGGGCTTTAAAATCCTCGCCTTCCCGACCTCGTCCCCCAGCATCTGGAAGGGTTTGGTATCCCTAAGACCCCCAGGCAGGCTCCCCCGGGAGGACCCTTGGGGCTCGGCTGCAGGGCTGCCCCCGGACGGGGGCGAGCTCGGGCGCCGGGCGGGAAGGGACCGCGGGCGGGAGGGAAAGAGGGAGGGAAGGGGCCCCGGGGCTCACCGGAGCGCGGCGCACGAGCGAGCTGGAGAGAGGAGAGGGATCCGGTCTGCGCTGCGGTCGCTGCCGAATGCCGGCTGGGGCGAGCCCGCGCCCTTATATGCGCGCCCCTATGCAAATGAGGTGACGTCACCGCGGGCCCGCTGCACTCCTCCGCGCCGCGTCCCCGCCCCGGCGCCCGGGGGCCCGCCCGGCGCTTGGGGGACTCGCGCCCCGCGTGCTCCAGGGCGCCCGAACCGCAACGACGGCGGAAAACTAAAGGGGGCCCAGCACCCCCCGCGCTCCCCGCCCCAGGCGTTGCCCCCTTCGAGGTTGAGGGTGTCCGAACGGGTTTGGGCAACAGCCGCGCGAACCTGCTCTCGGGGGGCCGGGGCGGGATAACCGAGGGTCTGGGTGGGACCGGGCGGGGGGGGGGGGGGTTGTTCCTTTACTGCGAAGCTGGCTTTGTGCGGTGCGGGCAACCCCGAGCGAGGGTGCGGTGGCCGCGCCGGAGGGCCTCGCCCCACGCAGGGCGCGATTCCTGTGACTCAGCTTCGGGGTCCGCCGAGGCCTTCGCCCCACCCCGGGCCTCTTTGTCTGCTCACCCGGCATCTTCTGAAATTGGGGGTGGGGGTGGGGGGTAAAGCACCCCGAAGGGATCTGCTTGTTACATAAAAAGGTTTCCTCGCTGTAACACGCATATTAGTCCATCGCTATGATTTTTGTGAGCACCCCGCTGAAAGACCCGGAATATTGGCTGCTCGGAGGTCAATTTATCCGGATTTTCCAGCGCACAACGCCTCCCCGCTTAGAAAAAAGCAGCCAGGTTCAAGCTCTGCCATTGACTTGCTGCCTGACAATAAGGAAGTTCTTTTACTTTCCTGTTCCTTGTTCCCCTAAACGTAAAAGCGATTGCCCCAAGGAGGCCTGCGTCCCGAGCCAAAGACTGCAATCCCGTCGGCTCTAAAATCCAAGATTAAATTTAAAAAATCTCGCTGTGTTGTGCAAAGAGCCTCTTCGGCCCCAGCCGGTTTGCAAGGGACCTGCGAAGTACGCCCGGAAATATGGGACATCTCGGGAGACAGGAGCAGTTTGCAAAATGGCCCCTTGCCTGGGAGCACCGGTGACCCCTTTGCCGCAGAAATCACCCACCACTGGCGTGCCCTGTGCCCCCCAGCGGCACGTGCAAACGCAAAGGACCCGCAGGTTGGAAAAGACCCACTTGAGAGGATTTTGAGACACAAAGCAGTAGGCACAATACTTCTGATCCCTTTCCGCATCCTAAGGAAATGTTTCCAGAACCCCCCTGCTCAGCACGTTCATGGCTGAGGCTTTTGTCCCCTGGGGATTAAAGTCAAGTGTTATATAGACCCTCAAAAGCCACTGCAGAGGCAGCTCGGACTTCCCCATTTCTTTATCCACTTGACTTCCTTCTTGGAGTGGGGGGTGGGGAGGCTGCAGGGCTGGGGGTGGGGGGCAGGAGCAGGTGATTGACTGGCTCCCCAGTTCGTGCTCTGGGGGGTGGGGGGAGGTGGCTGCCATTCTGCTCTCCAAACAGGATGTCACCTCTCTGGCTACACCTCCCCCTGACCGCACCCTAGTTGACGGGCCTGACAGTCCCCTCCACTGTGGAAGCTCATTTAAAGATCACGCATGGCCCGTTTCGGCTGGCAGCTGCCTGACACTGCCACCATCCCTGTGGGTTCCCTGATTCCATGTTGCCACACCCCAAACGCTGTCAGAAATCACTTCTTTCCTCCCCGGGGGTCCCCCCATACAAAGGAAGGCCATTAACGACGCACTGCTTCTTGTCCCCAAGGCCCTTTGCTTACAAAGGGTAAGGCCTTGCAGAACAATGTCTCCAGAAGAGACGGAGGAGAGGAAATTTGGAAACGCCTGGGGAATGTTTCTAGTTCGCCTTCCGCCGTGTTTAGATAGGGACGGAAAGAAAGGAAGGGCCCTCGCTTAAAAGGGAGGGGTCTTCCTTACTGGGCTTGCCTTGCCACCGGGTCAGGGGCCTAGAGAGTGCAAAGACAGGGGGAGGCACCTGAGAAGGAATGCAAACTAAAGGAATATTGTTAAGAGTCGTGTGACCCCCGCCATGTGAATTAATGTTTCTGGGCCTGCGTTTTGTCATCCGTGAGAGGGGATCATTGCAGTGCCCACCTCACGGGCTTGCCGGGAGCCCCGAAGTCTCAGGACGGTGCGTGACAGCTAGTAAGTGCTTTATGTTCTTATTATTATCATTTAGGATGGAAGGTTGAGAAAAAAAAAATTATAGTGTTTGGAAGTGCAAATTTTAGAGGTTTTTATTTTTTCATTTTTAGTTAATTTTTAAAAAAGATTTTATTTATTTATGAGACATACACAGAGAGAGGCAGACACACAGGCAGAGGGAGAAGCAGGCTCCCTGCGGGGAGCCCGATGTGGGACCCCAGACCACGACCTAGGCCAAAGGCAGACAATCAACCCCTGAGCCACCCAGGCGCCCCTAGAGGTTTTTTTTAAGATTAGTCATTTCTCCTAAAAAGTACTAGTAAAAATGAAATCTTGTGTTAGTTCTATAGCAAATAAAAACTTACAACCCCCGTTGGTTGATGCCTTATAAAAGTCAGGCATTGTCAGAGGTGCTTCTGCCTTTGTCCCCTGCTGCACCCCCACCCCCCGCACCAGGAGGAGAGGTTTACAGATGGGGAAACTGAGGTCAGAGATCCATCCTTGCCGTAACTCAGCCGGTAGCCGCTGCCTATTATTTGTGCTAAGGGGCTCATGAAAGTCTTCACCACCACCACCACCACCACCCCCCCCCCCACACCCCCCCCCCCCCCCCCGCCGTCCCCCAAGCCTGCGCCTGAGAATCATCAGGAAGCATGTGAGCGGCAGGCTGCTCTGGGTCCCACAGTGCCGGGGACAGAGCAGTTGCTCAATAAACAGTTAAGGCATTGCGTTGATCTGACTTGCTTTAGTGAGGAAGGTTCCAGAACCCAGCTCGGCCAAACTCTGAACCCGTGGCTCTAGCCACCTTGCTTCCTTCCCCAGATAATTCAAACCTTTCGGTATCCATGTGTCAGATGCCAGGGACGACTCCTGCCTCCCTGAAGCTACCATTGTGAGCGGGGTAGTGTGTGCAGGGGAGCGACCGCCACCCAGGCGGGGGTTTTCAATCCCGATTGAAAAGACAGAGGCTTAGAGTGGCAAGGCTCCCCTCGCAGGGCCCTCGGGTAGAAGATGGGTGAGGCACCCACCTGCTGCGGGCCTGGTCTGCCTCAGCCCAGGGGCCCCTGCACCTGTGTGCCGAGAGGGCCTGCACTGGACGGTGGCCCACCTCCAAAGCCCGTGCCCAGGGGAACCAGGAAGAGGTATCCGGGCCCGCTGGGTTTGATGTTCCTTTCCAGGGTAAGCCTGGGACAGATTTGTAGCTATTCCCGAAGCTGGAGAAGCAGCCACAGAGGTCTGGGTACGTGAAAATTAGTCCCATTATGTTTAACTTATTAAATTCTGTGCAGAGCACTGGCCAGAAGGAGAAGAGGAGGAAGAGAAGGCTCCCAACCCTTTGCTCTTGCAAGGCCTGGTGCCCTTGTCATGGTTTCAGGGCCTCCTACAGTCTGCCCTGCCTGCCTGCACCCGGCTATCCCCAGTGACCCCACAATCTCTCTCTGTTCATCTAAATCCCCTTAGAGACACAGCCCGAGCCCCCCCCACCGCCCCCCACAACGACAGGGGCTATCTGTCCACAATGTCTAATTCAATCCTCACCCCGTGCAGAGGGCACGAACAGCCGCATTTTACTACTGAAGGATCTGAAGCTCAGAGAATCTAAGGCACGCAGCCCAGATGAAGGGCACGGTCCCTCCACCCGCTCTACGCCCGCCCTTGGGGCATCTCCCCCCTCCCCAGCTGAGTGTGCCTCCCGGAACCCCACCTGCGGTGGCTCCACCTCGGCCCAATGGAACCGGAGGCCCCCTCGGTGAGTGTTCTCAGAGCCAGTGCAGGACCCCAGTGAAGCAGAGAAGAGGCAAAGAACACTCTCGAGAATGTCAAACGTGCTGCTAACTTTCCTGTTCTCTTTGTGGGCCTGATGGCATTTTAGAGCCAAGAGGAACTTTGGGGGGGGGGGATCTCATTCAACCCAGTTTCCTTCTGTGGCTTGAATTCTCCTCTACAACATCCCCTCCAAGTGGTTGCTCGGTCTATGCACAGCAAGGGCAACAGAAAAAAGCAGGCAGAGACTCTTCGAGTGTGTGCAGGGGGTGGTGAGTAGCTTAGGGCGGCTGGGGCTTGCACAGAAGGCTAGAAAGTGAGGGAAATAATTCTAAGAGGCAGGCGGGCCAGATTCAATAATACCAACAGATGTAACAATAATTAAGCAAAACAGCAGCAGCAGCAGCAGCAGTCCCGACCGTGATGATCCCATTTTTTGAGTGCTCCCCACAGACGGGAAGTCTCTGTGCATAATCTCCCAAAAGCCTTACACAACCTATATGACAGAGGCCCTATTATGTTCCTCATTTTGCCGATGAGGGAGTCTTGGGGAGATTAAATAATTTGCCCAAAACCACACAGTGAAAGCCAGAGGCGGAGTTCAAACTCAGACTGGTTGGTTCAGAAGCCACCTCAGTTAAATATTCCGCTTTTCTAGAATCCGAAGGCCCTTAGACTCTGTCTTACAGGCCCAGCTAAGGGTTAAGTTGTATCCCATCACAATAAATCATCCAACTTTCCCATCAGAAAACTTTGAAAGGCAGATACCATAGTCATGTATGAAATAAATTAAAAAGTTGCCTGCTTCAATTTTCAAATGATTTCACCACGGAAATTCGCTCTCTGCCTCACCCTACGGGGCCCAGTGTACTCGCGATAAAGGGGATTCTTACCTTGAACATTGGCAGTTTCACACGGCTTTTTTTTTAACTACTTTGATTGTTTTCCAGCATTCAGGTTACACTGGTTACAAAAAATTAGGTCAAGTAACATATCTAAAGGGGAGGCATTGCATACTCCCAATCGCCTTTTGTGCTAAAAAACAAAAAGGATACTTTTCCTCCTGTTTGTGAAGCAGAATTATCATTAGCAAGTTGTAAGTGTTCCTGTATCTTAAAAATGTGCTTCTTCTGTGGACGTCAGTGCTTTTTAAATACAATGCAGTTCCCACAGCATCAGCAGAAGGTGGCTAATGGCATCCCGGTACGGGAAATAAAGCACGGGCGGGCGCCGGATTTGAGGGCCCCCCTCACGTAGGCCTTGGGCAACCTCCTTGGCTGACCCGGACCCCTTCGCCACTGCAAGGCAGGCTCCGAGGCCGCGTGAGCCACGCGGTGGCACAAGGCCTCACACTCACAAAGCCACACTTCGCTCGGCTTCATGCTCTGCAGCCACTATCTTGAAATTGCTAATAATTTTGAACAAAGGGCCCCAGGCTTTCATTTTATACCAGGTCCCCAAGCTATGAAGCCAGTCCTGCCCCTGTCATTCCCTGTGCGCCCTCAGTGGCCTAGCTTTTCCTAGGACCCAGGAATGGGTCCGTCTACTTAGATGCCCTTTCTTCCTGCCTACCGTGCTCTCTCTGAGCCTTCCCGCCTATGCGGCCTGAGTGTGAAAAGGTCTGAGTGTGTCCCCGGGTGGGTCAGCCCCTGCACCCTCTGCTAAGCTTCAGTCTGAGCCTAGTTGCCTTTGGAGCTGGTGATCACCACATGTTTCTAGGGCCTGGGCCAGGTACGCACAACAGTTCTCTTCCCTTCCTTCCGGCCTGGCTGTTTTGTCCGGTCCGAGGGATGCCTACAGCTCTTAGTCTGCTTGCACATCAGAATTCCCAGGCATGCACCAAGGTCAATGAAGAAGCGAGCCTTTACCGGCATCTCTGCCCACTCCTCCCATGCTCTCTGATGCCTTCGCTCGCAGGAGGCTTCCGTGGGGGAGGATTCCACGGATACATTTTGCACCGAAGCAAGAAGAGGGGGATGTCACTCTCTCACACAAAGGCCAAACACAAGGCAAATGAAAGCACCGGCAAAGGATGCCTGAGTTCTAGGCCTTTGCTGTGCAATTTATTGCCTGCCAGGACTCAATTGTCTGAGTTGGTAAAGACGATATGGACAATTGAGGTTCACAGACACTACAGTCACTAAATCTCACTTTAGGTTAGAATGGACTCAGTCAAAAGCATGTGTTCAGATTCTCGTCTTGTTCATGGCAGCACAGTCCAAGAGCACAAAGGTCGAATGAGCCAAATGCCCCTCGATGGACGGACGGATAAATGAACTGTGGTGGTGCCATTGATGGGATAGTATTTATCCTTAAAGAGGAATGCTGTCCCGGTGCAACGTGGATGAGCCTGGAGAGCCTGCTGAGCGAAAGCAGCCCGATCCAAGAGACCACGTACCCTAGGATTCCATTCCTGTGAAACATCCAGAATAGATGAATCCATAGGCAGAGAAGGAGATTAGAGGTTGCCAGGGGCTGCGGCGGGAAGCCAGGGGGTGCGATTGCTGGGCAGGTCTAAGGTTTCCTTTTAGGGGGATGAAAATGGGAATGAGGACAAGGGGGTGTGGGGGGGCGCACAGCCCTGCGAATGTACGGAATGTCACTGCCTTGTTCGCTTTTCCAAGTGTTAATTTTACGTTAGGTGAATTTTACCTCCATTAAAAAAAAAAGCGGGGTGGGGAGAGGGGGGTAAGAAGAGAGAGAAGAAGAAAGAAAAGTAAATCATAGTCCCATTTCCTCACGCGGGCGGCGTCTGGTAAAGAGGAAATGGGAGGGGAGCTGGGGGTGGAGTGAGAGTCTGGTTCTTAACTCTTCCTGTGCCGGGCCAATTTGAGGAAGCCCAGAGACCCTTTCTGAGAATTATGTAAATGCCTAAAATTAACCAGCAAACCACCCCCGAGATGGAGAAGGAAAGCAATTGGATTTCCATACGGTACCAAAAAAGCCTTAAACACCGACACGTAGTGCAACCCGCACGTCTGCGCGCAGTAAATCCCACGATCCGACAGTCGGCCTCGGGTCCCGCATAAATTCAGAACGGTGGCGAGTGTGCAGACATCTGCAGAGTGTGAGCAGACGTGAAAACACCCGCGATGCCCGTTGCCGACACGGTCACAGGAACCGCTCAGGCTACCGAGCTTCCCCGCTGGTCGTCCGAAGGAAGGCGGCCGTCCACAGGGCCCACAAGCCGAGCAAGAAACAGGTTCTCAGCAGGAAGCAAATGTGCCCACATCTTGGTCTTGGACTTCCCGGCCCCCAGGACGGTGAGAACTACCTGTGTGTGGTGTCAGCGGCTTGCTCCCTGGCGTTTCGTTAGGGCAGCCCCTGCTTAGAGACGCGCCTGCAGGCCCCCTGGAAGGAAATGCTAAGGCTCCCTTAGAGGTTAATGGAAAGATGTCACGTTTTCCTCTCTAAATTCATGGACCCCCCCCCCCCCCAGATTCGTTGCAAAGCTCTCTTGGACTTCTGTGGACCCTAGTCTATCGAAGGGAGGGTCTCTCGAGCCAGAAAAAGGCACAAAAAACAGAAGAGATAACCGTGTGGCTATCAATAAACCAGATAAACCACCCAATGGCCGCTTTGGAAGTGTCATTTTACCATTTCCTCCCGCATGTTCTCGTCCCCACTTCGAGTCCACGGTCCGGTCCGTACTGGCAGCTTCCTCAAAAGGGCTTAGGCACCAGCTCGGGGCAACCTGCTTATAGGTGTCACCTCACGTTTGGGGCTTCACTAATCCCTTACTTAACACAAGTCGCATTTATCTGGCCTTTGTGAACTTTGTCAGTGCGCTTTTTCACCTTTTGGGTCACTGTGTCCTTAAAGCAGCGTCACGCAGATAGAGGGGCCAGGTAGTGGCATCAGTATCTTGCAGAGGATGAACCCCAGCACAGAGAGGTTAAGTGACCTGCCCAGGGGCATTGGTTAGCAGGGCCAAGACCAGAAACCCCAACTGCTTACTCTGAGCTGTGGGCCTGTAGCCCTTCAGGCATGCTTTTGGCCACGGGAGAAGCAGATTATACACCTCGGATGAGAAGGAGCCAAGTGGTTCATGAAAGTCAGTCACCTAAGAGTAGTATTGTGTAGCTCACTAGAGGACTGGTGGGTTGGCACTAAGTGTTCCAATGCTAAGTAAACAGCAGCACCCCTGGTTTTGTTGTAGTCGTGGCAGTGTTGGTGACAGTAGTGTGTTTGGGGATTAGTCTTGTCATCCAGGAATCCACTTCTCAGATTTGAACCTGCATGCTGGGCTTCCAAAGGCTTAAATCTACCCATTCGTGAAAATGCCTTCCCCGACACCCCCCCCCCCTTCTTTTGACTACCAGTAGTCCTTGGCACAAAGAAAAAGTGTACATTTGGACTTAAACGATTTCTATTTTTCTATCTACTTACAGACGGGGGCACAATTTTAGTTTGGGCCAGAAGGAGGTATTTTAATGCTTGAATCTTGTATTTTGTAGTCTATGGCGATGTTTGCACAAATGCCTTACTTTTTAGCTAGAATGCTGGGTCTGGTTTTGCATCGAATGTGGCAGGCCTTGGTCTCTGGGTCCTGGGCCACCGCCTCTGAACTCTGCACACATTTCCCAAGTGGTAGGGAGTGTCTTTGTTATTCCTGGTGGGCCCCCCTGGACTGTGCCTGGTTGTTTACGATAACAGGTGGCTCCGGGAGAAGTTGCAAAGCGACAATAAGAAGTCCTGAACATTCTGCACCCAGATTCATCAACTGTTACTGTTTGTCCCACATATGCTGTATCATTCTCTTTCTCTCTCTCCATGTATCTTCTAAAGCCCGATAGCAATTCACAAACACAACACGTTTTTGCTCCCAGATACTCCCCTGCATTTACTGGAACAAGACATTCTCCAGCACAGCCAGGGTACTATCATTAGGACCAGGAGACTTCATGTTGTTACAATACTGCTGTCTAATCTACAAAGTTTTTTTTTTTAAAGATTATTTATTTATTTATTTATGATAGTCACAGAGAGAGAGAGAGAGAGAGAGAGAGAGAGAGAGGCAGAGACACAGGCAGAGGAAGAAGCAGGCTCCATGCACCGGGAGCCCGATGTGGGATTCGATCCCGGGTCTCCAGGATCGTGCCCTGGGCCAAAGGCAGGCGCCAAACCGCTGGGCCACCCAGGGATCCCTTAAAAAAGATTTTTATGTATTTATTTGACAGAGAGTGAGAGAACAAAAGCAGAGGGAGCAGCAGGGGGAGGGGGAGAAGCAGGCTCCCCACGGGGCGGGGAGGCAGGGAGCCTGATGCTGAACTCAATCCCAGGCCCCGGGATCATGCTCTGAGCTGAAGGCAGCTGCTTAACTGACTGAGTCACCCAGGTGCCCCTAATCTCTGAGCCACCCAGGCGCCCCAATCTACAGATTTTATTCAGATTTTGTCTATTAGCCTAGTAACGGCCTTATGACAATTTTTTTTTCCTGGTCCAGATTCCAGCCCAGGAGCATGCATCGCATTTAGATGTCATGCCCCTTAGTGTCTTTTAGCACTTCCTCAGCCTCTCTAGGTCTTCCATGACACTAATATTTTTTGGAGAGGATGGGCCAGTTGTTCTGTGGGATTTCCCTTGATTGAGGTTTGGCTGATGTTTCCTTGCGATCAGATTTGGCCTTTGCCACCCTGGCAGGAATCCTCCGCGAGGATGCTGTGCCCTTCTGGGCGTCTCAATCAGGAGGCTCATGGTGTTGGCTTGACCGTTATTGGGGGTGTTCATTTTGATGACTTGCTGAAGGTGTTGCCTGCCAGGCTTCTCCACCGTGAAGCTATTCGTTTTTGAGACATGCTCATTTCCCGATCTCTATGTCAGGCTCCACACTGAGCTCCTAGCTTGGGGTGTTAGTTTATTCGGGTTTCCGCAGTGAACCCCCACAGGCTGGGGGGTGGCTTATAAGCAACAGACATTTATTCCTCACAGCTCTGGAGGCTGGAGGTGCAAGATCGGGCTGCTGGGATGGTCGGGTGAGGGCCTCTTCCCAGTCACGGACTTCTGGTGATGTCCTCCCGTGATTCTAGAAGGCTGAAGAAACTCTACGAGGCCTTTTTTTTTTTTTTTAATCAGGGCACGAACCCCATTCAGGAAGGCTCTACTCTGGTGACCCAGTCATCTGCCGAAGGCCCACCTCCTGATCTCATCGCCATGGGGGTTAGCATCTCAACATATGATTTTGGGGGGGATACAGATATTTAGGCCACAGCACTCAGGCCTGGTGGCGTTAACTGTAACCTCAGGGGAGGCGAATCATTCTCTCACCTTGCACCAGCCCCGGCCAGAGGCTGCAGCGCTGAAGGGAACTGAGAAACCGGGTGTCAGCACCGACCCCACTTGCAAGTAACTTAGATGTCCTTGGAGCAACACCACAGCATTCAGGGGGCACCCTGTTTCCAAAGAAAGCAGTTAAAAAGTAAAATTAAACGTGGCAAACGTATTTTCACAAAGTGGGCCCATGAAGATCTTCTTAAACGCTGAGGAATGGGTAATGGGGCTGTTCACTCAACCAGTTTGCTGAGCGCTGCAGGATATAATTCTGTCTCAAAGGACAGACCAGAAGGTTGGAGTCGCCCTTCCAACCAGTGCCCTCCTGCAGCGTTTGCAGCCCCAAAGAGCCTTTCGGCTAGGCCAGCCTTTAGTAGGTGTTGGGAATCACCCACAGTCCAGGGGGCTCCACTCCTTGCCTGTCCTGCTGGGGGGCGCGGGCTGAGCCACTGGGGGGACCCGTGGCTAGGAATAACCACAAGGGTCATCCAGAGTGCCTGCCAGAGCCAGGCACTGTCCTGTGTACTCTTGAATTCCCTGGGCAAAGTGAACACCCCATCTCGCAGGAAGGAACCTGGGGCTCTGAGACGTAACATGCCCCAGGTCACTGGCTCAGCACACAGACCGCGGGATGTGATCACTTCAGTTTTATGTAGTTTTATCTTTCAGCATTTTATTTGTATTCTCCTCCTTCAAGCCGGGGCAGCAAGTAAGAGGTGAGATCTCAGACCTCGCAGAAACTGGTACCAGGCCTTGGACTGGGCCAGTCGAAATCTGGTTTGTTGGTTTTTGTTTTGCCTTGATGGGATGGCCACTAACGTTCGTCGTGCCGGCCACTTGTATTGCTTTGTTGGGGCATTTCCATAACCCGTATGGTCTTGGTCTTAGGATGCTTATTTTACAGATGGAAAGAATGAGGCCCTGGGCATCACCCAGGGCAGTTGCCTGACCTGGGATGGCATCTGGCTCTCTCTCTCTCTCTCTCTCTGGTTCTGAAGTCCGGCCTCCAAGAGCCCCTCCTCGAGAAGATGCCCCTGGAGAGCAGGCTTTCAAATGCATATCAAACAACGAGGCTTTCTCTGCCCCTTTCCGATAGACAAAAATGAAAAGGTTGAGTACTGTCTGAGGGTGGACAGAAGGCAGGGCAAGAGTGGGGGCCGCCCTCCGTGCCCTTGCTGGAAGTGTAACTGATATGGACGTTTCAGGGGCACCAGCCGTTCTCACAGTGATTTCCAGTTTGGCCCAGTGATTCCACTGTCAGGAAGGTTTTCTAGGGGATCCCTGGGTGGCTCAGTGGTTTAGCGCCTGCCTTTGGCCCAGGGCGCGATCCTGGAGTCCCGGGATCAAGTCCCGCATCGGGCTCCCAGCGTGAGCCTGCTTCTCCCTCTGCCTGTGTCTCTGCCTCTCTCTCTCTTTGTGTCTATCATAAATAAATAAATAAATCTTAAAAAAAAGGTTTTCTAGGGCCATATTCGGACCGATATGCCAAGATATGTCTACATATATGTACATGTGCACGTACATCTTTTCCCCATAGCACTGCAGGTTAAGAGGAAACCCTAGAATTACCCTAAGTGCATACATTAATTAGGAGATTAGTTAAATATATAGTCGAATACCCAAACAATGGAAAGTTAGGCAGCTGTTAGAAAAAGATTGAGGGACACGTGGGTGGCTCAGTCGGCTGAGCGTCCAACTCTTGGTTTCGGCTTGGATTACGATCTTAGAGGCATGGGATCGAGCCCGCATCGGGCTCCCTGCTCAGTGGGGAGTCTGCTTCAGAATTCCCTCTTCCCTCTTCCTCTGCCCCTGCTCCGTCTCTCTCTCTCAAAATAAAATCTGAAAGAAAGGAAGAAAGAGATTGAGGCAGCTTTACTCATGAAGCCATGGAAGGATAGCCAAAGTAGACATTTTTTAAAATAAGAAATCTCTCCACCTAATGTGGGGCTTGAATCTATGACCCTGAGATGAAGAGTCACATGCTCCACCAACAGAGCCAGCCAGGCACCCCGAAAGTATACTCTTAAGTAGAAAAAAGAGAACCTTCCACATACTGTATGATCTATCTCTGTGCAATAACAAAGTGAAGCTGTAGAGACAATTTCCAGAAGGGAATTTTTAGAATTACTAACAGAAGTTACCTCTGGGGAAGGGGAATGGAGAATCCTCTACCACTGACATTTTTACCAGAAGCATGTACTACTTTTTTTATTTTAAAACGTTTGAAATACCATGTTGCGTTTTACTTTCATCTTGTATATATTTAAAAATATGATTTGCGTCGATAACGGGGGCGGCTGTGCATGTGTGCGGGCAGGGGGGGATATGGGAAATCTCTGTACCTTCCATTCAGTTTGGCGATGAACATAAAACTGCTCTAAAAAATAAAGGCTGTTTTAAAAAAAAAAGTAAAAAAAAAAAAGTGTATATATCTATATTTTCCTGCCCCAGAAATTTCATGAAGCCGACACAAAAGGAGTTGAGCTTGCCTCCGAATAGCCGTGGCCTTGGACTTGGGGTTTCTTTAGTAAGAAAACACCTCTGCAAGGAAGTGAAACAAGCAGCCCAGATAGAGTACAGGCACTTCCTGCCTATCTGCAACTGAGGGAGCCTCTGTTCTTAAAGGGGCAGGAAGACGTTACTAAGGCCATCACCCTGGACAGGTCTGCAATAGGCCTCCTTTCTAGAATGCAACTGAGGCACACCGGGCTCAGGCAGCTGGCCCACCGCGGGCCCAGCGAAGAGCCACCCCGATTACAGAAGCTGTGTCTTCCACGTTTTCCTGTAAAATGCAAGCACAACGTTACATTTTGGTGAACCGAGTCATGTTTTCAGGGAGGCACAGAAGCTGCTCTTTGAACCACGCCACGGCGTGTGGATGTGTCTGAATGTTCGTGGATCGCATTTCTCTAAGTAGGGGCACCTGCAGCCAGCCGGAACCACCATAAAAGGGACATTTGTACAGATGCTTCATTTCCTTTCCTTTTTTTTTTTTTTTTTTAAGATTTTATTTCTTTATTCATGAGAGACACACAGAGTGAGGCAGAGACACGGGCAGAGGGAGAAGCAGGGAGCCCGACGTGGGGCTTGATCCCGGGACTCCAGGATCACGCCCTGGGCTGAAGGCAGGCACTTTACTGCTGAGCCACCCAGGTGTCCCAGATGCTTCATTTTCTTTTCTTTTTTTAAAGATTTTATTTTTTTATTCATGAGAGACACACAGAGAGAGGCAGAGACACAGGCAGAGGGAGAAGCAGGTTCCCTGCGGGGAGCCCGAGACTCCGGGATCACGCCCCGAGCCACCCAGGCGTCCCAGCTTCATGTTCCAATGTGACCTGGAGTTTGCACCTGCCAGCTCCATTTCTTGCCTCCTGGCAGCCCTGGAAGGGTGCGAGAGGGCAGCCGGCATGCCGTCCACAAATGAAGACATGCGGCATGTGGAGAGTGACTTGCCCAAGGTCTCTGGGCACATCTGTCATGAGGCCAGAAGTGGGTCCCAAGCCTAGCAGGTTGGCCTGTGGCCCGGTGCCCCGGCAGGGGAGGAGCTGTGGTTTCCCGGAGTTTCATCATCCGTCCACCCGTTGATGTGCAAGTAACTTTCCACTGGCTTCTCCTAGGCCGACCTAGGGAGTTGGGTGCCAACGCAGCCCGAGGTGAAGGTTCTGGACGGGGAGGGTGCCACGTGGGTGGCAGATGGGGTAAGCCTGGGAAAGCGGGTGAGGCGCGGGGAGTCACCCAGTGTGTGGGGGAGCTGAGGGGCCGCACAGCGGGGGAGAGGGAGCACATTCCCAGCCCTCCCCTGCTCCTGCCCTATCAGTCTTGGGCTAATGGGACGATTGCTTTTGTGGAGGTAGAGCAGAGCAGCCCGGCAGCCACGCCGTGATGCCCAGGCCTCCTGCCATCATCCCCAGCGACCCCGACAGTGCCGTGCGCAGGTGTAGCCGAGTGTGGCCCTCTCCCCTTCCGCACGGCCGCACCCCAGTAGAGTTCAGTTGCAATTTGGGGTGAACGACAAATACTTGGGAGGGTGAGCTACTCCCGCAGTGTTTGAGACATGGTTCAACGTCAGCGTTGATCGGAAATTCCGACGTAACTGGGAGTCCTGCGCCTTCTCTGGCAGCCCTACCTGAGGGGAGCTAAGCTCCACTCCCCCCACCTGCCCTCAAGGTGGGGCTGCCCCAGGAAACACAGGGCCCTTTCAGCAGGCCTCGACGTCTCAGGGCTCAGGGTTCTGGCTCAGGGGCTCCTGCCAGCCCTGCCCCAGCTGGGTCTGCCGCCTAGGGGAATGGGGGGGAGGCAGGAAAGGGGGGGGGCCAGAAGAGAACAGCATGCGGGAGGAGCTGAGGGCCAGGCCCCGCCAGCCAGAGCCCCCGGGAGCCCCCGACAGGATCAGTGGGCCTGCATTGCTCGGAGCTGGCCCGCCGACAGCACCCCACACTCAGCCCAGAAGCCCCAAGACTCCCCTGAACCCCCTCAGGTCAGCCAGTCGCGGAGGCTCCTCCCCCGCAGAGGCCGGGCCCCCGTGGCTCCCGGGGCCATCCAGCAGAGGACCCACCGAGGGCCAGGCAGCGAGTCGCCGGGACACCGCGGTGCCCGAGCCCGCACACCCTGGGTCCCATCAGCTGGCTTGAGGTTTCATTTACATAAAACAAAACGCACCCATTTTCTGTGCACTGTCCATGGCTCCTGACCCACGACCGGGCGGGCCTGCGGATCACCCTCCCGGACGAGACACAGAATTCCGCCCTCCGCCCAGAAAGTTCCCTGTCTGGCAGCCATTTTAGAGACTTGTGCTTAAACGCAGGCCTGAGGTGGGGAGCCCTCCTCACCCCCTGAGACCGAAAGCTGTCCTCATGCCCCCTCCTCTTGGGACATTTGGCCCTGTTGTTGCCACTTGTTTGTTCCCTGTCAGGCTGGGTCTCCTCCGTGGTGGGCCTGGGGTCCTTTCTCTCTACCTCCAGGGGTGACAACATGGAGGCCTGAAAGGCCGCTTGTTGACTGCTCGGCCCACAGCTATACTGGGGCGGAAGTCCAGCCCGAATCATGAAAAGTGGGGGGACTTTATTAACCCAGAGAGGTCCTCCTTCAAAACAGTGCGGATGTGGGTCTGTTTCCCTCTCCTCTGTGGCCTTGCTCAGCTCACCTTGGGTTGCTGAATCGGTCAAAAGCTCTGCCGTGAGCCCACGTGGGGAGAGCCCACGAGCCCCTCTTTCTAGGCCGCGGGGGGCAGTCGTAAGGCTTGACTCAGCGTCACCACTACAGTGTCCGGGGTGGTACCATCATGCCCCGGGGGGGGGGGATAAACACGTAATGATAATATGACTTCACAAAGATGTTTCTGATCTCCAGCGTCACTCAGGATCACTGTAGAACTATCTAGAGAATTTGATGTGACATTTATGGCCTGCTTTCTGCAAGCCAGCGACTCATCGAGGCAGTTCTCATGTCATCTTCAGAACAAAGTAACACAGTAGGATTGAGATAAGAACCAGTATTGTTGCCTCCACTTTAAAGAAGGGATCCAGGTTACCCTCACTTGGCCAGAGCCCCCCTGCTAGTGGGTGGGAGCTGGGATTTGAACCCAGGCAGCCCGGCTTGAGGTGCCCCACTTCTCAGGTGGCTACCAAGTTTGAGAGAAGAATACGGTAGAGATTTGGAAGATCATTTTTTTTTTAAAGATTTTATTTATTTATTCATGAGAGACAGAGAGAGACAGAGAGAGAGAGGCAGAGACACAGGCAGAGGGAGGAGCAGGCTCCATGCAGGGGGCCCGTTGTGGGACTCGATCCCGGGACTCCAGGATCATGCCCTTGGCCAAAGGCAGCACCAAACCACTGAGCCACCCAGGCTGCCCGGAAGAACATTTTTTTAATTTTTGCTTTTTCTGGTTTTAATTTCATGGTTTTCTCTGAAATGTACAACTATTATATGATACAGTCACATGCAAATACGAGATATAGGACCCATGATTATATCATAATCAAAGAACTGATAAATGCCTCTGAAAATTGGAAGGGAGAATTTCAGGGGGGAAAATCCCCAATTGAGAAATGACCTGAGTTTATAGACAGTAACAGCTGTTCTTTTTAGGAAGTTAAATTAATTTTTTTTTTTGTCTTCTCAAAGAGTTTCTACTTCCTGAAGAAATATATCCTGTTTGCTGCGTGCTCCAAGGCAAACTTTGTGTCTGTGATAACATCCTCCGCCAAGGCCTGGTGTCCTCAAAACAACAGGCCAGGCCAGCAGGCATCAGGAGCTTTTTTTTTTTTTTTTTTTTGATATCCAGATTGTTAGCACAGGCCTGTCATCTCCACTTACCCCTAAATTGTCTACTTCTCCCCATTTCCCCTGCCTCCTCTCCACCAGCCCCTCCTCACTGCGCCCCTGCAGTGTTGCTGTGACGGCGCCCTCTAGGGGACGCTCTGGCCCCAGCCGGCTTTGCCCCACCGTGACCCCTAGGGTAAGTCCCCTGCCCTGTGTCCCCATGGCCACCTGCTTCTAAACGGTCCATCCCTGCCCACCAGCAGCAGCTTCAGGAGCAGGGCCTTCAGAGCGCCGCAGTGCGGAGCCCGCACTATCTGCCGGCACATTTCTGTTTCCTCCAAGTGACCACAGCTGCAGCCACCAGGGTTTATCATTCTTTCCGCATAGTCCTCTCCCTGCGTCCACTTCCGGACCATTCTTCACGCGGTTCCCTCGGCCCGGAATGCCTCAGTCTCACTTCCAACATCACAGCCACCTTAGGAGACGGCCAGCATAGCACAGATGCTAAGATGGAAGGCTCTGGAGTCAGACGGCCCAGGGCCTGCATCACGGCCGTGCAACCTGCAGTCACATAGCGCGAGCCCCATCCACGCTCCCTTGAATGTGCTGCTGCTGCTGCTGCTGCTGCTGTCAGGAGATCTAGTCAGCTTTGAAGGGGGGCACTGGGCTCACAAATCCTGCAGCCGCTCCAGATCCTAACCCCGGCAGGCCGCATGAGTGTATGATGCGGATAAGGGTGAAGAGCTTGAACGGGAGTGGGGGGGATGCGTGGGAAATGATCCATAAATGGGACCCAGCACGATCCCCCTCTCCCCCGTGGGGAAACGGGGGCTCAGTGCGTCCATCAGCAGCACACAGCTGTCATATGACAGAAAGTGATGCAATTCACTTTCACTTCCCGTGTGAATGTGAACTTTCCTACGCAGCCCTGGCCCTGCTTAGCACGTGGTCGCACTGGCTCCTGGGGCATTGACTGTGTGGCAGTACTCAAGGCCCATCCTATCCCCCCGCTTTTTAAAAAGATTTTTATTTTATTTTATTCATGATAGACAGAGAGAGAGAGAGAGGCAGAGACACAGGCAGAGGGAGAAGTGGGCCGCAGGCAGGGAGCCCGACATGGGACCCGATCCTGGGTCCCCAGGATCAGGCCCTGGGCCAAAGGCGGTGCTAAACCGCTGGGCCACCGGGCTGCCCCCGTCCTACCCCTTTTACTCTTTTCTCATCCGCCTTGAAAGCAAGCAGAGCACAGAGCTGGTCTTTTGCACATTCGAGAAATGAGGACAAACAAGTGCCTAGGCCACCGGCCCAAATCCAGTGCGGGTTCTGCTGAGACAAAGAGGGCAGCCTCAGAGGCCGGGGCTCCGGGAACCCATTCATCATGCCTGTCTGTCTTCAGACGTGAGCCAGAACCTTCCTTCCTCTGCCAAAGAGGCTGACACACGCTGGGCTGGGGGAGACGCTTTTTTCTTGCGGGCTAACGGGGAGACTGCAGTCTTGCTCTTCCCTGCGGCTCACAGGTCAGAGGGCGCTGCAGGGAGGGGGGGCCGCAGCTCCCCGTGCCCCCCAGAGCAGCTGGCGATCACCCTGCGGCTCTGACAGCTCAGCACCAGGATTTCTGGTGGTGACGAGGGGGCGGGGCTGCTGCCAAGGTCAGAGTCAAGCATTCTTTCCCCTAATCCCACATCCATGCTTGCTGAATCTCGGGTTTCTGCTCTGCTCCTGCGACGACGACGGCACCACCGGTGCGAGAAAGCGGCCGCAGGGCCAAGTGCTCAAAGCCAGACATTGCGGCAACCCAGGGGAGAAGGCCCCGGCCTAGAAAGGGCGAGATAAAGCAGCCTCCCCACCTTCCCCTGGAGCTGACATGCGCGCTGAGGCTTGAAGGAGGAGGAGGCCTAACTGCCAGCTTGGCTCTTGGGCTGCGGGAACAGGTGTCACATGCCTAGCGACGTAAGCCACATGACTGTGCGCGCTTACACTTTTGGAGGTCAGAAGCCCCAGGCAGGTGTCGGGGGCCAACGTCAAGGGACCGGAGGCTGTGTCCCTGTCTGCAGGCTCTGGGGGAGCACCTCCTTTCTTGCCTTTCGGCTTGCGGCTCCCCTCCTTGTCTTCAAGGCCTGCACCGGTGCGCCCCTCTGACCCTTCGCCTGTGTTCCCCTCCCTGGGCCCCGTGATCCGCTGCCCTCCTCCACGTGCAGGGGTGAGGGCCCTGGGGGTCCCGCTGGAGGCACCCGCCCAACTCAGGACTCTCCGTCCTCTGAGGCCTGCTGGCTAGCAGCCTTGATTCTGGCCGCAACCCGGATTCTCTTTTGCTTTGTCACCTGCTCACAAGTTCCAGGGATTAGGATGTGGACATCTTTGGGGGGCCAGTATTCCGGCTAGCACACCCATCCTATAGGCTACTTACTCTTCGGCCTTCAGCAACTTGCTCCAGCCTCTCTGGGCCGGAGGCTTCTCGTCAGTACAAGCAGCAACAGCCACCCTGCCACTGCGCAGTGTTGCCCTGAGAATTTAATGAGACCGTGTCTGTAAAAATGCTTAGGAACGGGCAAGACCAAGGTCGGCATAAAGGTTCCTATCGGGTGAAGACAGCGGGGATGTGATCCGTGGTGAGGGCCTGCTGCACCCCAGGCACGTCCCCTAAGCCGGCTGTCTCCGGTGGCGCACGGCTGTCCCAATTCCGCGTTCGCTTGTGCCACACTGGCGGTAGCTTGCAGTGAGCCGCGGTGGCAGCAGGCACACGGTGCAAGCGGCAGACCCTGCACATCGGGGTTCCCCCCTCTCCCCCGCCCTTAGACAACGCGCAAGTGTTTGAAGGTCAGCAAATACACACACTTCATTCAAAAAAGGAATAAAGTAAATAACAGGAATAAAGTAAATAACAGGCCTGCATTCTATGGGGGCAGGTCGTGGTGGCAATTCTGGGCAGAAGAGAGGAACAAAAATCCCGACTCTGCTTTATGCTCAGTTTTAATCCGGTTCCTAGTCCCCCCCCCCCCAACCTGTGCTGAGCTTTGCTTACGAAGCAGTCTTGGCTTTTATTCGAAACGTGCTCAAGGCATAAGGCACCTACACTAGCTGGCGGGTGTGAGCGTTTCACCAACACCGGTGCCAAGGCCGCACGTCTAGCAGTGGCTCAGCCTTGGCTGCACGTCGGAATCGCCTGGGGAATCTTTCAAAACTCCGGGCGCCCAGGGGTGTCCAGGCCAGCTCACCATCACCTGGGCGGGGGGGCCCCGGCGTCTGCACATGCGCGTGAAACCCCCAGGTGGTTTCCAGGTGCAGCCAAGGGGCGGGGCGCCGCCACCACCGGTTATTGTCTACACTCCCGCCTTGCGTTGCCCTCTCTCGGCTTTTCTGCGGTTTACAAAGAGCGTGGGGACAAAGCTCAGTATCCGCTTACAGCTCAGGGCCCTGGTTCGGCAGGAGGTGAAAGGGCTCAGAGCTTTTTTTTTTTTTTTTTCCTTCTTCTAGATGTTTCTGGGATTAAGAAGCCCCACACCTAGAAAACCAGTTCTCCCAGCCCCGTGTGACATCACCGGGAGCCAATGAAAAAACTTCCCACTTGAGTTGACCCGTTAAGGTCTAAACTGATTTATGCCTCAACAGTGCTGGACAGACCTCGTGGGATTACGGTCCCCCCCACCCCGAAACTGTCTTTGTTAGTGTTGGTGTTTGGGTTTTTTCATGAGAGCCCGTTCTGCGATCTGCAGGAGATCCGGCCTCCCCGGAGCTCTCTGGGCCCCAACACCAGTGTCGTGGCGCCGCTCGGGGGAAACTGAGTCACCGGGCAGCTGAGAAGCCCGGTTTCAGAGTAAACAATGAGCCTCCACGCCCCGAGGGCTCCCCAAGCCAGACCCGAAGTTTAGGCGGCCTGTTGTCGCCACCTGCCGGCAGCCAGTGCTCGGTGCGGCCCCGCCCCAAGGAGTCCGAGCCCCCGGGGCCTGTCCCCACCCCCGCGGGCGGGGCCGGGGCAGTTGCACCTGCGGCTCCAGAAAGGGAGGGGGGGTTGCGATCATCCGGGCTCTCCCGGAGGATCTCCCGGCCCTGCTCAAGGCCTAGCAGCCCCTCTTCGGGGGAGACACCCCTGATGCCTGCCCTGAGCCCCGAGGCCCCGCAGGCTGCAAGGCCTGGGAGGCCCAGCTCCTGCCTGCACTCCACGTTGCCCGAAGGGCAGCCTTGCAAACAGTTCAAGATTCTGCCCTCAGGAAACCTGGAAGCCTCTGGAAGGGTTCATGCGAGCGACATTTATAAAAGAATGGTATGATCAGTGATGATTGGCCGTAGTGCTATTTATCGTCTGCCCTTCCAGAATTTTACTCCAGATTTTTCTAGACAGCTGCTAGCTAAGATTCACCTTTTGCGATACTCCGGGTGATACTGTAGGTCTGAGTACATGGTGGTCCCTGCCTTCAAGGAATTTACAGTCCTGGGGAGGCAGAGGAGATTGCTGCACCCTGTCACTGACGTCGAGTGTGGTGCCTGGGTGACGTTTAGAGCAGTGGCTGTCAGAGTGGCATCCTGAACCAGCAGCAGCAGCACCTGGGAACTTGTTAGAAATGCAGATTCTCAGGCTTGCCCCAGACTGATTTACTAGGCCCCCCAAGCTGACCCACACGCCAAAGTTTTAGGAGCCACTGCTCCAAAGAGAAGATGATGTAGGATGGAAAAGAGGCCTCAAAAGACGCATAGAGCTTCTTTAATTAAGGGATGCTGGGAGGGCACGTAAGCCGCTGATCTCTTACGTTGGCATTGTGAATCACCCCCGATTACCTGATTTGACCCTTACAACAACAGGACGTGGGAGAGCAGGAAGTGCAAGAAGTTTAGATTTGGAAGCAAATAAGAATTGGGCACAAATTCTCACTCTGACACCAAGCTGTGTCAACTGAGGCAAGGCCCTTCACCTTTTGAAGCCTGCTTTGTCACCTGTAAATGGGAACGGTGATATTCACGGGGAGTGGGGGAGGAGTTCAATAAGGATTAGACAGGGGATCCCTGGGTGGTGCAGTGGTTTGGCACCTGCCTTTGGCCCAGGGCGCGATCCTGGAGACCCGGGATCGAATCCCACGTCGGGCTCCCGGTGCATGGAGCCTGCTTCTCCCTCTGCCTGTGTCTCTGCCTCTCTCTCTCTCTCTCTGTGACTATCATAAATAAATAAAAAATTAAAAAAAAATAAGGATTAGACAGGAAACATATAATGCAGAGACTTGTTGCTCACCAAATGGCTATTATTTCTATTTACTATTTAAAAAAAATATTTATTTGAGAGAGAGAGAGAGACAGAGAGCATGAGTGGAAAGGGGAAGGGGGAGCAGGAGAGAGAATTTCAACCAGAATCCCTGCTCGGCGTGGAGCCCGATGCAGGGCCCAATCCCGGGACCCTGGGATCATGACCTGAGCTGAACCCAAGAGTTGGACCCTTAACGGACTGAGCCACCCAGGTGCCCCCTATTTAGTATTTTTATAATCCTCTATTGGCCATGAGACAACCCAAGCTTCATTGTGGACGTGAGGCTGTCAACTTGGGTTCCTGGACACTCTCAGTCCTGGAATGGTTTCTTTACGCACAGTTTTCACTACAGATGAGGCCTCTACAGATGCCTTCTCGCTGTTCATAGATTCTGGGTTCTCGTTTCTTGGGGTTACCCTGTGTGGAACTATGGAGGGCTCCACTGGTTCGGTGTGCAAATGGCAGCCACTGAGGCAGAGCTGGGACAGAATTGAATATCACAAAGTATCGTGAAGGCCGAATCACCCATAAACACGGGCGTATGTCTCACTTTCTCCTCTGGATGAGCCACTTTTGGGAAACAGACCTACATAAACCCTCTCTTGTTTTGCCCAAGTTTAAGGACAAAAGTGGTCAACTTTTTATACCCTATAGCTATTAGCTAGAGACTTGCACTCTTTTAAGAATTCAGTAAATTTGGGGAGGGCCCCTGGGTGGCTCAGTCAGTTAAGCGCCTGCCTTCGGCTCAGGTCATGATCTCAGTGGGATAGAGCCCTGCATTGGGCTTCCCGCTCAGCAGGGAGTCTGCTTCTCCCTCTCCCTCTGCCTCTGCCCCTCCCTCTGCTCGTGCTCTCTCTCTCAAATAAATGAATAAATAAATAAATCTTTTTAAAAAATTACACTCACTTAGTATCTTAATATCTATTTTTTTCTTAATATCTATTAATCAGTCAATAATGACCATCTTTATCTCTATATAGCTGCTTCTCCGCATGTGTCTGTATGTATACAGTAAACATACATGTACACATTTCATAGTGGTTCCCAGTGCAAACAGTTATCGCCATGTATCCAACCTTGGTTGGATCTGGTTTGCTGATTTAACGGAAATTCTTTCAAGATCAGAGACTGACCGCTTTAGTCATTCCCACTGGATTTAACATCTTCGAAACCACCATATTCTTTAAGCCATTAGAGAGCTCGTTCAGCCACAGCACGGGTTAGCCCAAGCAGTGGAAGTATCATGTCTGCTCTCACTTCATGTCAAATGCTAAAATTACCCTGATGTTTTAGAAATGAACATTAACCACCTCATCCTATACTAAAGAAGAATCTATTATTTTACAGTTTATTTACCGCTTCTGAATTATAATCTGCTTTATTGTCACTTCTCTCTTTAGAAGCAATCATGTCCCCTCTGGAGACCTAGCAGGCCCAGTTCAAGGAGCCAGTCACTGGGCTCTAAAAGCCCAAGGCATATGGCCTAAATTATTATTTCTTTCAGCTTTTATTTTATCTATTAATAGAGCACGAGAGAGTGGGAGAAGCAGACTCCCTGCTGAGCAGGGAGCCGGACACGGGGCTTGATCCCAGGACCCTGAAATCATGACCTGAGCCGAAGGCAGATGCTCAACCAACTAAGCCACTCAAGTGCCCCTTCTTTCTGCTTTTATTTATTTATTTTTATTTATTTTCCTTATTTTTTTCTTTCTGCTTTTAAAACAAGACAATTCATGTCAACATACACCTGGAAATATCAACATACACCTGGAAATGTTTCCAGGGGCTCACCAGGATGGCTGACTCTCTATCAGGCCTTCAAATCCTCATTTCCAAAGGGAAAGAGAGAACATCAATTCCAGCAGATGCCTTGCAAACAACAACAAAAAAACCAGAATCCATGGTCAAACAAGTTTAGACACAGTGTAATATCGCCCCCTCTTGGAGATCACAATGCCTCTTAGAAATGCTCTAATAACCAAGCAGTTCCCAAACTTATTTGACCTCAGGAACATTTTTGGTGGAGTGTTTACTAAGGTGGTATGGAATGAATTTGGGGAAATTTTGCTTTGAAGGGTGTCATAGAACCTGCAAAGGCCCCCTGCTGATATAGTCAGGAATCGCCTTCCCTGAGCCTGATTTCAGGCTCACTGTTATTATGTATTTGTTTATGGATCATCACATGGTCTCTGTAGAGTTGTAGCCAACTTACTTTTGTTTCATGACGTCTTCCCTTGGGCTCCTTCTCTGTCTATGCTGTACTCTCTCTGAACCACAGCCTAACATTCAGATACGAATGCCAGTGATTCTTGCCCAGGCTCAGAGCCTCATAGAATCAGCATCGTGGCCTCCAAGATTGCTGGCGCAGCTAGTACCCAAGAGACACCCGCATGCTTGCTACTGGGAGTGGAAAAGGGGGAAGTGAAGGGGGAAGAAGCCCCGCCTCCTGCATAGATGCCACTGTGTGACATTTGACAGTGTGACCTCTACTCATATCACAGCTGCCCTCATGTGGAGCTCAGGAAGTCTCTCTGAACTTTCGTTCATTCAGTCAATCACTTGAAAAGTATCTGTTGAGACCCCTTATTGTGTATCAGGCATGATAATAAATATTAGAGACGCGGTGATGGGCAAAAGACACCTTCCCTCATCTCCGAAGCCTATAGTCTAACGGAACACCCATGTGTTGATACCATCCCATCCATTTAGCTATTATCTACCCAGCAAAACTTGTGATAAATGCTAAGATGATAGTATAAGGGGGCACCTTAGTGAAATTGGGAAGGTAGAGAAAAACCCAAGTGACATTTAACCTCTTCCTGTAGGATGAGCAGGAATTAGCCAAGTGAAGTCTGGAGGAAGAGGTGACTCATGGCAGTGGCATTGGGTAGGTGCTGAGGCGAGAGAATGTGGTGTGTTGTCAGCATGAACTACAGGCTAGTGACGGGGGTGTTTAGAGCAGAGGCCAGAAGGGCAGGAAATGGGAGATCCCAGAGGGCCTTGTGCATCATATTAAGGAGTTAAGGTTTTAGGCTTAATTCAGAAGTCACACCTTTGACAAGAATCACTCTGGCTGCTGGAACTGAATTGGAGGGAACAGAGCGGATACCACGAAGCCAATGGGAAATGCTGGTCGGGACAAGGGGTGTCGACGACAGAATTGGAGATGGAGGATGGGTGGGAGAGAAATTTAGGAGGTTGAATCAAGAGTGCTTGCTGAATGGTTGGATGTAGAGTGAGATGGAAGAGTCAGCAAGGAGTCTCAGGGTTCTCATTTAGTCTCTTCCCTCTGTACACTGGAGGGACATTTATAAAGACCGTTTCTCACTTTGGGTCATTATCACAGGAAGTCCTGAGATGTCCCCTTCAGGTTCAAAACACTCATTTCCTGCCTTGTGTCCTCCAAGACTACATGATTGCTGAGTAAGACACGGGGCTTTATCAATTCCCCCATTCCCTGAAGGCACCTAAAGGGCAGGGAGGAAGAGAACACAACTGTGTGACCTTTTTTGGTGCTCATTGGAAATAATGGCTACTATTATGGCTTTGAGTTCAAGGATAATGACAGTGGAAACCTGGCCACATCACCATCATAGCTTTATTAATAGCCGAGAGGGAAATTGCCTTTATTCTTTCAACAATCATAAATGACTTTCCCATTCCCAAGGGCGTTTTCAACTTTCACAGAATTTTGAGTAATGTTCAAAGAAGAAAAGCCATGGTTGGTTATGGGTTGAACTGTGTCCCCTGACCCACCTCAAATTTTATGTCTAAGATCGAAACCCTAGTATCTTAGAATGTGACATTTTGAAAATACGGCAACTACAGATGTTGTTAGTTCAGATGAAGCACACTGGAGTAGGGTGGACCCTTAATCCAATCTGACTGGTGTCCATATAAGAAGAGGAGAGACATGGTGATGCCTGGGTGGCTCAGCGGCTGGGCATCTGCCTTCAGCTCAGGGCGTGATCCCGGGGTCCTGGGACCAAGTCCCACATCGGGCTCCCCACAGGGAGCCTGCTTCTCCCTCTGCCTAAGTCTCTGCCTCTCTCTCTGTGTCTCTCATGAATAAATACATAAAATCTTAAAAAAAAAAAAGAAAAGGAGAGCCATGGAAGGAAGACTGCCATGTGACATTGGAGGCAGAGATTGCAGTGATACATCTATGGACCAAAGAGCACCAAGGATGGCCAGCAAAGACCAGAAGCTAGAAGAGGCAAGGAGAGACTCCCATAGAAGTCTCAGTAGGAGCATGGCCCTGCAGACACCTTGATTTCAGACTTCTAGCCTTTAGAACTATGAGACGATAAACTTTTATTGTTTTAAGCCACCTAGTTTGTGGTACTTTGTTATGGTGGCCCTAGGAAACTAATATAGTTGTAATATTTAAAAATACCTTGGAGATCATTTAGTCCATTCTACAAATGAGGAATCCTGCTCAGCAAGGTACAGTGAGGGGCGCCTGGGTGGCTCAATCAGTTGAGCATCTGACTTCAGCTCAGGTCATGATCTCGGGGTCTTGGGATCAAGCCCTGTGTTGGGCTTGCCACTCAGCAAGGAGTCTGCTTGTCTCTTTCCTTCTCCCTCTGCCCCATCACCTGTCATGCTGTCTCTCTCTAAAATAAATTAAAATCTAGAGAAAAAAAAAAAAAGGTGGAATGATGTTCCCAGAGTCACCCAGTTCCTCTGCTAGGACCAGAAATGGCCTTCCAGTCCCTGTGGTTCAGGGTTCTTTATAGAGGCCAACTCTCAGAGATCAGTGCCAAACAGAGATTTGGCAAATCATTGCCAGCTCCAAGAAAAGAGCAGAGAACCAAAGTAAGCTGATAGGACTTCAAGAATACAGGGTAGTGGGCAGCCAGGGTGGCTCAGCAGTTTAGTGCTGACTTCAGCCCAGGGCATGGTCCCAGGGTCCTGGGATTGAGTCCTGCATTGGGCTCCCTGCATGGAGCCTGCTTCTCCCTCTGCCTGTGTCTCTGCCTCTCTCTCTCTCTCTCTCTGTGTCTCTCATGAATAAATCATTTAAATCTTAAAAAAAAAGAATATAGGGTAGAAATGTTAGGCACTCAGACATGGAGGGGGACAACCTAAGAATACCACCCAAAATAAAAGGGCAAAGAAGAGAAACAAGGCAGTGCATAGATTCAGGGTTGTGCAGCCATCACTACAATCAGAATGTGTGCATCACGCCAACAAGAAATCCTGTGCCCATTAGCAGTCGCTTTCCATCTTCTCCCAACCCCCAGGCCCAAGCCACCACTTTTCTGTCTCTAAGGATTTGCCTATTCTGGACATTTCATATAAATAGAGTCATAAAACATGTGGTCTCTTGCATCTGGCTTCTTTCACTGAGCATGCTTCCAGGTTCCTCCATGTTGTAGTACGTATCAGGGCTTCATTTCTTTTTATGGCTGAATACTATTCCATTGTGCGGAGAGATTACATTTTTTTCAAGATTTTTTTTTTTAATTCATGAGAGACACACAGAGAGAGGCAGAGACACAGGCAGAGGGAGAAGCAGGCTCCATGCAGGGACCCCGATGTGGGACTCGATCCCGGAACCCCGGGATCATGACCTGAGCCAAAGGCAGATGCTCAACCACAGAGCCACCCAGGTGCCCCGAGAGATCGCATTTTATTTACCCAATTGATTAGTTGATGGGTTTTGGCCATTTTTGAACCCACCTTGGTACTCAATGCATGTTAGTTGTTCAAAAAAGCATTTGGTTATTAAGTATACCTTTTGAATTGAAGAGGGAGATAGATGAGATAGCCCAGGCCTGATGATTTTATATTCTCACCACAATTGGTGCTAGGGGAGGATGGAGCCTTGAAAAAGAACAGAAGTTTAGGATATGTGAGACCTACTCTTTCTCAATGGAATGGGTCTGAGGATCTAATTATAGCTGAAGTGTTAATGACTCACCTCTGGGTTTCTTTAGCACATAGGGATGAGCAACATGTGGACGGTTTCAAGTACTATGGCAGGACCAGCTGGAGGCCTGCTAGACCTCCCAGAGAGTCCTTGACACACAGAGACATTGTGTATAACGTAGCTGCCCCTTCCTACAGCCTTTTTTTCCTACTCCTCTTCCACCCCAAGGAAACCTGCTCACCTGAGGCCGGATCTTGGAGAGAAGAGGGAAGACCAGTCACCATTGGTCCAATGGCTCTCCACAAGTGCACTTTGACACAGTGACAACTGGTGCATATAGGAGGCGCTCACCCAATTTTTGTTGCATGAACGATGTAGAATATCTGAGTAGGAATGAGCTACATCAGATGAGTGGAGAGTTCCTCTGAGAGTGTCCACTTGGTAGGAAGTTTCTGGAAGTGTGAAGGAGCATCTGTCTGGGACGGACTCCCCTGGTTGCTGATAAAACGCCACTCTGACGGATTCTTCTCCCAGGAAGAAAAAAAAAAGACTCTACCTTTCTACTAAATCATGGGTCCTTTGCTGAGGACAGTGGGAAGCACTTGGTTCAACTGGTAGTTCTAATATCTAGGTAGATTGCAAAGCAAAGGAACGCTTGCATTTCCCTGAGAAGATGTTGGATTTCTTTTTTTTTTTAAAGATTTTATTCACTTATTCATGAGAGAGAGAGAGAGAGAGAGAGAGAGAGAGGCAGAGACACAGGCAGAGGGAGAAGCAGGCTCCACTCAGGGAGCCCGACGTGGGACTCGATCCCGGGTCTCCAGGATCACACCCTGAGCCGAAGGCAGTGCTAAATTGCTGAGCCACCGGGGCTGCCCAGATGTTGGATTTCTAAGAGCATCAGGGAGACTTATTTCTTGGGCTTTATGGAACCAAGTCCTGCATCCATTCTTATTCCGGGCCAGAGATCATAAGGTAAAAAGCAAATACGTGAAGAAACAATACCGTGAGTACCTGTCCTGGGCCACGTGTCAGATCTTTGTTGCCTCCGGCTCCCCCCCTCCCGCCAGCGTGTTACACTCCCTGTCCTCATCATTTATCAGTTGATTAATCACATCAAGCTGAGGAATCTTATCTCCATGATCTTCAACCAACGCTCCCGGACCGTGAGGTTCCTCACTCTTCATTCCGTGGATCACCGTCACTCAATAACATTGTATGAAATTTTGCATGGTGTAGTTTGTATTATCAAAGCAAAACACAAGCTAGAGATGCTTTCCTAACGCCCCGTCCTTCCCAACAGACCCTACACTGCCAGGGAGGGCTCTAGACTTTGACCATTGCACCTGTGCTTATAGCATGTGTTCATTGGTGGGCCAAATCCATGCCTAATGATCACTTCTACTCATTCCTCAGGAAGAAAACTCAAGATGGACACTGAGCACAGTCTATTTTATTTTGGGAAAGGACAACCATCAACTCTTCCTTGAGTCTATAATTCTTCAGATCTTTCTTCCAAGACTCTGAGTGGGAGTATACATTTGAGCAACCATTTTGCAGGACAATGAGGCAGTATCTATAAACACTTAAAATGCAACAGCCCTTTGACCCAGTAATTCCACTTCTAGACCAGTATTCTTCAAACCATCTGTGGCAAAAGACCAGGTTCTTAAAATTTCCAACCTGTCACACATCACTGATCACGGATGTCACGGCCATGTCAAACCGAAAGCTCTCAGATTCTGTATTTGTCTCATCACACATCAGTAACATCCAATTACAGATCACATTGTGGGCAGCCCAGGTGGCTCAGCGGTTTAGCGCTGCCTTCGGCCCAGGCTGTGACCCTGGGGACCCAGGATTGAGTCCCACGTCGGGCTCCCTGCGTGGAGCCTGCTTCTCCCTCTGCCTATGTGTGTCTCTCTCTCTCTCTGTGTCTCTCATGAATAAATAAATAAAATCTTTAAAAAAAAATCACATCAGGGATCCCTGGGTGGCGCAGCGGTTTAGCGCCTGCCTTTGGCCCAGGGCGCGGTCCTGGAGACCCGGAATGGAATCCCGCGTCGGGCTCCCTGCATGGAGCCTGCTTCTCCCTCTGCCTGTGTTTCTGCCTCTCTCTCTCTCTCTGTGTGACTCTCATGAATAAATAAATAAAATCTTAAAAAAAAATCACATCAGTCTGTAGGGCACTTTTGAGTATTGCTGTACTAAACTTGTTTTATTCTATGTGGATATGTTTTTGTTTTTTAAAGATTTTATTTATTTATTCATGAGAGACACAGAGAGAGAGAGAGGCAGAGACACAGGCAGAGGGAGAAGCAGGCTCCATGCAGGGAGCCCGACGCGGGACTCGATCCCCGGTCCCTAGGGTCATGCCCTGGGCTGAAGGCGGCGCTAAACTGCTGAGCCACCCGGACTGCCCATATGTGGATATGTTTATGTGAACACAAAGATGTAAATGTTATAGAGTTATTCCTAATACCAGATGATTGGGAGCAATCTAAATGTTCAGCAATACAGGACTGGGAAAACACCTTGTGGCATAGTCCTATAAGGCACTACTATTCAGCTATTAAAAAGAAAAGTATAGGGGCCCCTGGGTGGCTCAGTGGTTGAGCGTCTGCCTTCAGCTCAGGTCGTGATCCTGGGGTCCTGGGATCGAGTCCCGCCT
The DNA here is from genome assembly GCF_011100685.1 of Canis lupus familiaris. Classification (NCBI taxonomy): domain Eukaryota; kingdom Metazoa; phylum Chordata; class Mammalia; order Carnivora; family Canidae; genus Canis; species Canis lupus. The sequence goes on along the minus strand of NC_049260.1, from coordinate 9,372,198 downwards.
CAGGTTCCCCGTGGGGAGCCTGCTTCTCCTTCTGCCTATGTCTCTGCTTCTCTCCATGTCTCTCATGGATAGATAAATAAAATCTTAAAAAAAAAGAAAAGTATAAACTCTGAGAAATATTAAGTGCAAAAAGCAAAATGTAGAGCAGTATTACAAAGTCTGCTCCTTCATAGTAAAAGAGCAATTATAGGCTTAGATGTACAAACTGAAAACTAGAGGTTGTGGCAGAGACGGCTAGCTGTCCATCAAGTCTCTTCTCCCTTTCTCCCCCAGCTAGAGACTTCGTGGTGGGCATATTGCCCAGCATACCTTGCAGTTATGAGCCACCAGATAGGTCCTCACTAATGGAAGGTGAGCAGGAGTTGTGGGCGCCACTGTCGAGTCTAGGCCTTGCGACACTGGCCTGAGGATTTTTCTTATTTTCCCCTTGCCTCATTTGGAACCCAAATGCCACGGTGCCCCAGCCTGGCCCGTGCTGGGGATGCCAATTCCCTACAGCAGAGCAATAAGAGGAAGGAGCGGGGGATCTTGAATGGCCGGGGGGAACAGAACTGCCTTGCCAACCTCCGCTAGTATCGCTGGAACTGTAATGGGTGTCTTAGTCCATGCAGGCTTCTATCACAAAATTCCAGAGACTGGGTGGCTTATAAACAACAAACATCCACTGCTCATGGTTCTGGAGGCGGCGAGTCCAAGATCACTGCCCTGGCAGATTCAGTGTCTTGTGAGACCCCTCTTCCTAAAGAGCCGTCATTTTGCCCTAACATCACATGGTAGAGAGGCCAAGGGAGCCTTCTCAGGCCACGTTTATAAGGGCATCAGTCTCATTCACAAGGTCTCTGCCCCCCTGGCCTAATCACCTCCCAAAGGCCCCACCACCTAACACCATCACCGTGGGGGTTAGGTTTCAGCATGTGGATCTTGGGAGGATAAACATTCAGGCCATAGCGTATGGGATAGAGAAATAGACCTCCATGTTGTTGGGTCTTCTGGTTATAGCAGCTGAGCCTTTCCACTTACGACACCAAAGAATACACAAGACTCTCTAAGAGTGATCGTCTCCAGGAAGCAGAGATGTATCGAGAGAGGGATTTAGGGGCACCCTAGCTGGCTTAATCAGGGGAGCATGTGACTCTTGGTCTTGGGGTTGTGAGTTTGGGCCCCACGTTGGGCATAGAGTTTACCTAAAAAATAAAAAGAAAGAAATAAAAATTGAAACAGAGAGAGAGATTCAAATTTCATTGTACATCCCTTTGTAAAATTTGAATTTGAAGAAACTTCTATGCAGGTATTAGCATATATTCATTTTATTATTTTTATTTTTTAAAGATTTTATTTATTTATTCATGAGAGACACACACAGAGAGAGAGAGGCAGAGACACAGGCAGAGGGAGAAGCAGGCTCCATGCAGGGAGCCCGACATAGGACTCGATCCCGGGTCTCCAGGATCATACCCTGGGCCGAAAAGGCAGGCGCTAAACCACTGAGCCACTTGGGCTGCCCTTCATTTTAAAATAATAACAGAACATTTACCTTTTCTTTAACAAATCATAGGTCTGATTTTCTCAGGCCAGTATCTTAAATGAGAAAAGGTGAGTTTCTGAAACATGTTTTTATTAACCACTGATTTCACTATCTTTGCTTTATGAAGATAGTTGCTATGAGGGGAAAGCTGTTTGTGACCTTCATTAACTTCTGATTCTGTCAATAGAACGCTACCAACATGTGTGAGCCTCACATAGATCCCCAACTACTAATGCCGCTGAAAAATCTACTTTTTTTTTTTTTTTTTTTACCAAAACAACCAGGAAACGAATGAGCTTCTTCCAGACAACAAATGAATGTGGCATCAACAGGAATGAACTGTGTGTGCCCCCACCATTCTTTCGGGGGTGCACCTTCCTGGAATTATCCTGCTTTTATTTATTTATTTTTTATTTATTTTTTTTAATTTATGATAGTCACAGAGAGAGAGAGAGGCAGAGACACAGGCAGAGGGAGAAGCAGGCTCCATGCACCAGGAGCCCGATGTGAGATTCGATCCCGGGTCTCCAGGATCGCGCCCTGGGCCAAAGGCAGGCGCCAAACCGCTGCGCCACCCAGGGATCCCAAATTTTTTAAAAAGATTTTATTTATTTATTTGACAGAGAGCACAAGCAAAGGGAGTGACAGGCAGAGGGAGAGGGAGAAGCAGGCTCCCCACTGAGGGCAGAGCCCAACATGGGGCTCCATTCCAGGGCCCTGAGATCACGACCTGAGCCAAAATTTTTTTTTGAAGATTTTATTTATTTATTCATGAGAGACACAGGGAGAGAGAGAGAGAGAGAGAGAGAGAGAGGCAGAGACACAGGCAGAGGGAGAAGCAGGCTCCATGCAGGGAGCCCGACGCGGGACTTGATCCCAGGACTCCAGGATCAGGTCCTTGGCTGAAGGCAGGCGCTAAACTGCTGAGCCACCCAGGATCCCCTTAAAGATAGATTTATTTATTTATTTATTTATTTATTTATTTATTTATTTATTATAGACATAGAGAGAGAGACAGACAGACAGAGACATAGGAGGAGGGAGAAGCAGGCTCCATGCCGGGAGCCCGACGTGGGACTCGATCATGGGACCTGAGCCAAAATTAAGAGTTGGACGCTTAACCTACTGAGACACCCAGGTGCTCCCACTTTGTTCAGTTCCTTAAAAACGCATAATTAAAGATAACTCACCCTGAAAGATTAACTAAGAGCCTGTATTTGAGGAAGGGTGGTACAATGGGGATTTTTCTTCCTTTCCTTCTGAAGGGACCTTTTTTTAAGCTTGACTAGTTTCCAGTTATTCTCAGGTAAATTTCCTAAGGTGCCTCTTCAAGATTCATACCTGTAGCGGAGGGAGGATGCTATAAACTGGAGCAGAGGAACCACGGGGGTATAGAGGTGGGGGAAAGGGCCAAGGTTGGTTCCTTTGGGCGAATTGCATAAAGGGCACCAACAGGCAGGCATTCTTTGTCTTCTGAGTGGGAAGTAAAGATATAATTAATTCCTCTATTAATAATCACCTTAAGGGCCACCTGGGTGACTCAGCGGTTGGGCATCTGCTTTTGGCTCAAGTCGTGATCCTGGGGTCCTGGGATCGAGTCCTGCCTCAGGCGCCCTGCAGGAAGTCTGCTTCTCCCCTTGCCTGTGTCTCTGCCTCTCTCTCTCTTTGTGTCTCTCATGAATAAATAAAATCTTAAAAAAAAATCATCTTAATATATAAACTTCATCAAAACTTATTGCCCTTTGGCTTTTACCAAAGTTCTTTAAAAAAGTATTCTCCAAAAACCCAGTGTGGATGGCAATGTCTTTTACATTATAGACCTATTTCCTTACTGTATGTCGATCATATGCTCATCATGTGAAATGAAGCGTTTTTAATCAATCAAGATTTACGGCAATGGCAATTGGCAGATACTTCAGATGCTTCTAATTTGGCTGCATACTTTTAAAAAGTAGTTAAGGAATAGAAAACACTTAAAATATCCATCTTAGCCTTTAAATGGCATCTAAACCTTAGAAGTCAAATATCATAGCCGATATTTATAAAAGGAATTGTAAAAGGAAGACTAACGCAACCACAGCGTAATACAACCGTGTAGCCATGAATATATGATAAATCTAAACAGCAGCTTAACATCAGAGCCATGAGTTCTAGTTACAAAAATTCTTAGACCTTGGAAAGAAGGTATAGCAAGCCAACTGTAAAGCTGGCCCACAATAACCTCTGCCTCCTGGTACTCACAGTCTATGACCAAGATGGTAGGCCAAGGCAGGCCATTTTGGTCTTGGACTAGTTTCCCTGGACTGAGGTGATCACTCCCACGGAGCTGGAAGCAGGACCTGAGATTTACTTCTAACAAATAGAATATGGCCCGAATGATGGGGTGTCACTCCCCCGACTAGATTATCAGGGCAGGTGACTTCCATCTTGCTAGCTGACCTCTTTCTTTTGTTGGCTTTGATGAAGCAAGCTGCCCCGTGGGAGACTTCCTGCTAGGGGGGCAAGTGAGAACAGCCTTTGACCGACAGCGAGGGAGGAACTGGGTCCTGAAAACCACCGCGTGAGTTTGAGCCTGGAAGGGGATCCCAAGCCCGGGAGGGTCCCGTGGCCCTCACTGACCTCTAGACTGCAGCCTTTGAGAGACACTGAGCAGAGGACTCGGCCAAGCCTCGTCCGCGATCCCGACCAGAGACGCTAAGATCACAGAGTGTGGGACTCTAAGCCACTGAGTCTGGGGGTAATTTGTTACACAGCAATAAATACCTAAGACAGAAGGGCAGTCGCTTCACATTTTTATTATGTTGGCAGGTCATGGCTTAACATCAGTTAGTATTGCTTAATGGAATCAACGTACAAATTGTTATACCGTGAATCGTTTTCAGTTAAGACCACGTTTTTCAGACTTTGCCAAAACAAGCCTTCCGCCTTGGGGTTGTCAGGCCATTGAAGGATGGAGCTCTTGCAGATCCTCTGCCGCAGCCTCAGATACTGAGAATGCTGTAACACTGGCTCCAGCAAAATAAATATGATCACATCCATATTCTCATCCATGAGCCGCTGCAAGGCCAAGTAGAACGCCGTTTTAAAGTTCCAGTTTTGGGCGTATTCTTTGGTTAAGACGAATATGGTTTTCTTGCTTTGGTTTATGCTCTGCATGAGGTTATCGATGATGGCTAATCCCGGGTCCCAATCTCTCTCCTCTAAACAGAGGAGCACATTTTTCCCTTCACTCTCTTCTAGGTGGAAGCGCAGCTCATTTATCACCCAGTCAGTAACAGAGGCATCTTTGGTGTCATAAGAAACATAGGCGTCGTAGAAAGTTTGGGACGTGGAAACAGACCTGTAGCCTTTTACCTTAGCCAAGCACACGTGATAGATAAACCAGACATCCCAATAAAACCAATGGTGACCCAAGGCAGCCAACATGACGGTGACGGTGATAAAGGACGTGAAGATACACAGCACCGCCGCGAGGGTATCCGAAATACAAGTTGTTAGCTCCAGACTCACAATGCTCTTCCCCCTTTGATCCCCGGGACTAGAGCAGATGACGTCTGTCAACCTAGGGATGGTGACATTCAGATTTTCATCCATCCATCTTCGAAAATCTCCAATGTCGCAAGTACAGTCAAAAGGGTTTCTACCTAGTTCCAGAATGGCTAAACTGGTGTTGGTCTTAGTTTGCAGCGTGGATTTGTTGATCATCTTCAGCAGGTTGGAGCTCAGGTCGAGGTGAATCAGACTGCTGGCTTCAGAAAGAAAGCTGGCGGGCAGGTGGGAAATCCTGTTTCGGTGAAGTAGCAGCGTCTGCAGGGAAGACGTGAATTTGGAGAGGCTGTTGGTTATAGAGGACAGCCTGTTTCCACTCAAGTCCAGCACCTGGAGACGTGGAAACTCCTGGAGTAACGTCCAGTTAAAGAAATTTAAAGCGTTATTTTTTATGTACAGTTGGGTGAGACTCTGGGGCAGGTTCAGGAAAGCTTCGTTCGGGATGCGCCGGAGGTTGTTTAAGGATAGATCGAGCCGTGTCAGATTCCTGAGACGTGTAAAAATTTTCCAGTACTTGTCACCTTCGGCATTCCACAAAATGTCAAGGCGGTTTCCACTGAAAACTAATTCTTCCAGGGACACGCTTCTCAGGTCTTGCTCCGTTAAAGTGTAGATGCTGTTGTGGCTCAAGTTTAAGACTTTCAGTTGTGTTAAGTTTTGAATAAATCCTAGGCGGTGCGTCACCCCTGCTATTCGGAAGTAGTGTGCATTGTAGCTGAGATCCAGAACTTCTAACTCGGGCAGATCACTGAGCGCATTGTCATCGTCAAAGTCTAGTCTGTTGTTTGTCAAATCCAAATATTTGATATGCGGCACCGCTGAAAATTCATTTCCATGTAACACTTGACCGTTGCCGTTCGAAGACAGATTTAAGCAGGCGATGTCATGAAAAGCTTCAAATTGCTCTCGCCCGATGAAGAAAATACTGTTCAGGCTTAAATCTAAGGCTTTGCCATAAACTGTACATTGTGGCTTTATTAAAGGATGGGTGTTATGATAAAAATTTGAGTGTGGGTCAAACTCCATATCCGCTGAGCGTGGCTTAAGGACATGCCTTTGAGAAGAGGAACCTATTTACTTCATTCTGCCGGATATCATTTACCAAGGGTGATATTCTGTTTTCTGACAAGTAAATGATGGAGAGGTTGGGGAAATTTTGGAAAAGGGTAAAATTAATTTGCTTAATAAAGTTGACACCCAAGTTGATAGTCTTTAGATTTGAGAGACCCATCAGGGGCTCGAAGTCTCCCGCTCTAAGTTCCTGGAATACGTAACCTCTTAAGTGCAACGCCTGGAGCAACTTCAGGCTAGAAAAGTTGTGGGAAATATTAATATATTTGGGATATTTCGCCTTTACGTAGTTATAAGATAAGTCAAGTATTTCCAAGACGGGCAGCTTCGTCAAAAATTCCCCGGAGGCTATTTCGTCAACTAAATAATTGAATTCCAGATGCAGTACCTTCAGGTTACGCATGTTGTCAAACCACGTTGCAGGAATCTTCCGGAGGGAAGTGCTAGAGAGGTTTAGGTAGCGAAGCTCCGTCAGGGTTTGAAAAGCAAGAGGATGGATCTGAATTGAAGCGCCTCCCTCACAAGGTGTACAGGGAAATGGGGCATTGAAGCACCTCGGACAGTTCCCGCTTAAATCCAGGACTCTTAAATTTCTCAATCCCTTGAAATCTTCCTGACTGATGATTTTAATCTTGGCGTTGCTAAGATAAAGTTCCTTCAGGGAGCTTGGCAGTTTCGGGGGCACATGGACAAGCTTATTAAAGGACAGGGACAGCACCTCCAAATTCGTAAGACTTTCAAATGTTCCGTCTTCTATGTTGAAAGTTTTGTTGTTACAGTTGTTGCCAAAATAGCAATTCCAGCTCAAATAGAGCCTTTCCAGATTCGTGAGCCCAGACGTATTCTTTTTCGTTACCCAGATGATGTTGTTCTGAATCAGGCTAAGTTCCTTCAAAGACCCTGGCAAGCCAGCCGGTATTTGGTATAACTGGTTGTCTTCAAGGAGTAACTGGTTTAGGTTTTGTAGGTTGAGGAATGCCCCATCTGTGATATTCATGCCATTTTTGTTATCAGGATTTTCACTCAGGTGCTGTGGGTTGGCGTTGTGATTTAGATTGATCTTAGTGAGATTTTGCAGCCCGTGGAATGATTCGTTTGTTATGTGTGTGATGTAATTATCAGACAGGTCTAGCACTGTCACGTACTTGCCCACTGTTTGGGGAACTTCTTGAAGTCGACGACCGTTGCACTCTGCAATAACAGAGCCATTCTGTCTTCTCTCGTCACAAGGATAGCTTCTAGAATAATTTGCTTTGGTGACGAACTCATAGGAGTCAGAGATGAGCAAGAAAAGGCAGGTCAGAACCAAAGACCGAGGGCTCATGTTTTCCTAAGGAAAATCAAAAGTGGAAGCGCAACGTTAGAGTAGCAGTATTTACTACGCATTTCATGATGCGACTATCAGCGCTTCATCACACCGTGCATGCGTTTTGAAGTGTGAATTCTCTCAACAATTCAACAAATTTGGTTTGGAACAATTGAATTAAAAATATATATATATATATATTTTTTTTACTGGAATTCGATTTGCCAACATATAGTATAACAATTGGATTTTTAAAATCTGTTTTTCTGGGGATCCCTGGGTGGCTCAGTGGTTTAGCACCTGCCTTTGGCCCAGGGTGTGATCCTGGAGTTCCAGGATCGAGTCCCACATTGGACTCCCTGCATGGAGCCTGCTTCTCCCTCTGCCTGTGTCTCTGTCTCTCTCTCTCTGTGTCTCTCATGAATAAATAAAATCTTTAAAAAAGTAAAATAAAATCTGTTTTTCTTTTTCACATATTTATTTAAATTCTAGTTGGTTCACATATCGTCTAATATTGGTTTTAGGAGTAGAATTTAGTGATTCATCCCTTACATATAACACCTAGTGCCAGGTTATGAAAATTGTTTGGAACGATTTTAATTTCTCGCTGCCTTCAGCTTCATGGTGCTCAAAGAAGTTGAAGATGGAACTATCTGAGATTATGTTGATGAGAAAGCCTGGGAAGCTTTTGCTTGCAGAGGCATTAATTGAGATGCCGCATCACTGTAGCAGGTCTGATGCTGGCCCGTGGCTGTGGTTCATCTAGGTCTGTAGCGCAGCAAGCTATAGATTCATAGCTTCAACCTATTAGCATAACTCTTGATGAAAGTTGGCCCGTCCCAAGTAGAGTTCAGATCCAGCTTTCATTATGGGGTCATCCAAGATCTCCAAGCCAGAGTCACCTCTAGCTCATCTACGTAGCCATCTCTCTACACAACCGTATCTCTTATTGCCATTCCCCCCAGTTTTTTCCTACCTCTCCGGTGGTGCGTCTCTGGATCTCTTATCTCCTCGAGTGACAAAGCGGACACCTTCTGTTGATAAGGATAACAGCGTATCAGGTAGTGTGCTCACCAGAAACATTTTCTCACCCGTGTTAATGCTCAGAGCAACACAATGAGGTGGGTTCTATGTTTTTCACATTTTGTGGGTGAAGAAACAAACCCAGACACTTTGGTGGCTTTCAGAAGGATAGAGCAGCCCGGGTGGCTCAGCGGTTTAGAGCTGCCTTCAGTCCAGGGTGTGATCCTGGAGACCCGGGATCGAGTCCCATGTCGGGCTCCCTGCATGGAGCCTGCTTCTCTTTCTGCCTGTGTCTGTGCCTCTCATGAATAAATAAATAAAATCTTAAAAAAAAAGAAGGATGATACACCGTAGAGCTGGATCCCAGTCACTCTGATTCCAACATCGTGTTTTAACCAGTAGCCATGATGCTACACAACCTCGCTTTGAAGTCTTCATGCCAGAACAGTGCCTCAATTGTAGACAGCACGCAACAAAAACTTTGCGGAATGCCTACCAGTGCTCACATGTCCCTTAGCAGATGAACATTGGCATGCATAGCTATTCTGTGGCTAATATTGTAAACTTCTGTGGGGAAGACGTGATGTTTCCTATTTTTATGCGGCCTCTGTAACACTTTGTAGTGCCTCACTTTCTGCAGCCCTCTCTCTTTTTTTTAAGACAATTTATTTATTTTTAAAGATTTGAGGGGATCCCTGGGTGGCTCAGCAGTTTGGCGCCTGCCTTTGGCCCAGGGTGCGATCCTGGAGTCCCGGGATCGAGTCCTGCATCCAGTTCCCGGCATAAATAAATCAAATCTTTTTTTATTCATTCATGAGAGACACAGAGAGAGAAGCAGAAACATAGGCAGAAGGAGAAGCAGGCTCCCTGCGGGTAGCCCGATGCGGGACTTGATCCCTGGATCCTGGGATCACGACCTGAGCCAAAGGTAGGCGCTCAACCACTGAGCCACCCAGGCGTCCCTCCACAGCCCTCTCAACGGAGGGCTCAATATATTACTTCTGGTAGTTATACAATGCAATAAACAGATTAGTGTGACTCGTTTGATGAGGGTCATGGTCAACTCTCAAAATCTTATTTCACTGGGCATGGAAACCAACCTTCACTAAATTGTACTTTTCACTAGAGCACAACTCACATCCTTATTGAGAGTGAAGCCAGGTAAGTGCTTCCTCTTTAAATCCTTCTAAAGTTGAGGGTTAATGAGCTAACAGTCACTGTCATAGCCTTGGTAGTGAATAGTGATATTCTGGGGATCAGTGATCACTGCCAATTCATCGCACTCGAGGAAGAGCCAGCTCCTGATGAGATGAAAATATATAAGGTGAACCAGAACCCCCAGGCATTTCCAGTTACTTTCAGTTATTTTCAAATACAGCACAATCTAGGTGCCGCTACTTGATGTTTTACTAGAAGAAAGCCCTGCTTTACCTGGTTTGGTAGGCAGAATTTTAAGAGGGTCCCTCTGGCCTTTGCCCCCTCGCACTACTGGTGTAATCGTGCTATGTCACTGTGGCAAAAGGTTGATTATCTAGATGGGCCTAATTTAATTGTATGTGCCTCTAAAAGCAGCGAGTTTTCTCTGGCTCGCAGCAGAAAGGAGAACCAGAGATCAGAAGCAGGAGAATAATTTGACTCTTGCGGACTTAAAGGTGGATGGGGCCACTGACAGGGAATGCAGGCAGCCTTTAGAAGCCAAGAGTGAGGGGATCCCTGGGTGGCGCAGCGGTTTGGCGCCTGCCTTTGGCCCAGGGCGCGATCCTGGAGACCTGGGATCGAGTCCCACGTCGGGCTCCCGGTGCATGGAGCCTGCTTCTCTCTCTGCCTGTGTCTCTGCCTCTCTCTTTCTCTCTGTGACTATCATAAATAAATAAAGAAAGAAAAAATATTAAAAAAAAAAAAAAGAAGCCGAGAGTGATTCTCTGCTGACACCTTGCAAAGAAATGCCCCCTCTCCCATCCTACAACCACAAAGAACTAAAACTGACTGACACCCTGAATGCACTTGCGAATGGATCCTTACTCGGAACCTGGAGAGAAGAGTCCAGCTTGGCCAGTATGTTGATGTGAGCCTTAGGAGATCTAGAGCAGAGGACCCAGGCAAGCCCACTCAGACTTAACCTACAGAAATTTGAGCTAATAAATGCGTATTGTTTAAAGCCTCTAATTATATTAATTTGATATGTTAAATTTGAGTTTGTGATCTTCCAGTGGAGATGTCCAGTAGGCAGTTACATATATGCCCCTTGGGCTCAGAGGAGCCTCATGGACGGATGAATTTGGGAGTTGTGGCAAGTGTACACCATAAAGGATATTCCACATTTCTGTTCCATCAACAACGATTTTCTCATCTTTTTTTCCTAGTAATTTTATGATTTCACTTTCTTACACTGAAATATTTATCTCACTGGGATTGTTTTGGCTTAAAACATGAGGTACAGGGACACCTGGGTGGCTCAGCGGTTAAGCATCTGCCTTCGGCTCAGGGCGTAATCCCGGGGTCCTGGGATCTAGTCCCCTATTGGGCTCCCCGCATGGGGCCTGCTTCTCCCTGCCTGTGTCTCTGCCTCTCTCTGTGTCTCTCATGAATAAGTAAATAAGATCTTTAAAAAAAAAACAAAACAAAAACATGAGATGCAGACTCACAATATTTTTTTCTCAACAGAGACCTGGTTGCCCCAACACTGTTTATGTATTTATTTTCACCGAGGTATAGTTGACACTCAGTGTCACATTAGTTTCAGGCACATAACCTAGTGATTCAATACCTCTGCACCTCATGCTCTGCTCAGCACAGGTGTGGCCCCCACCTGCCACCACACAGCGCTATTACAGTACCTCTGACTGTACTGCTTGCGCTGTACCCTTCATCCCCGAGGCGTACTCATTCCCTACCTGGAAGCCCGTATCTCCCATTGCCCCCTTCACCCATTTTTCTCATTCCCCACCACCCTCTCCTCTGGTAACTACTAGTTTGTTGTCTGTATTCCTAGGTCTGCTTCTTTGATTCGTTCATTTTTTTTTTGTTTTTTAGATTCCACAGATAAGTGAAATCATACAGTATCTGTCTATGACGTATGTCATTGAGCATAATGCCGTCTGGGTCCATCCACGTTGTCACAAGTGGCAAGATCTCATTCTTTTTCTTTAAATTATATCACAATAGCCTTTTTAAACAAAATATTTAATTTATTTATTTATGGGAGAGAGAGAGAGAGAGAGAGAGGCAGAGACACAGGCAGAGGGAGAAGCAGGCTCCATGCAGGGAGCCCAACGTGGGACTCGATCCCTGGTCTCCAGGATCACGCCCTGGGCTGAAGGTGGCGCTACCACTGGGCCACCCGGGCTGCCCAGATCTCATTCTTTTTTATAGCTGTTGTGTGTACACTACATCTTTATCCATTCATCTATCGATGGACACTTAGGCTGCTTCCACATTCTGGCTATTGTGAATGAGGCTGTAATGAACATAGGAGTGTGTGTATTTTTTTGAATTCGTGCTTCCATTTTCTTTGGATTCATACCCAGTAGTGAAATTACACCATATAGTGTTTCTATTTTTTAGTTTTTGAGGAACCTCCAACAGTATTTTTCGCAGTGGTTGTACCAGCACCAATTAACATCGCCA